>NC_043706.1:143891934-143927823 GCF_006229205.1 Suricata suricatta
CCCCCCCCCCCCCACCCCAGCGCTCACCGGGCCCATGGCCACACCCCGCGGTCACAGGGACTCGGCAGGGACTCCTCTCCCTGCCGCCCCAGTACTCCCGCCTCTGGAGGCCCTGGGCAGGCGGGCTGGCCGGAGCGGGTGCCGCAGGACCACACGCAGGACCACACACAGGGCTTCTGTGGAAACCCGCAGCGATCTTGGTAGGATCGCTGTTTACCGTCAGAGCGCCGGTGTCGGCTTGCAGTAGATTTCAGTGCCCAGAAAGGTGCTCTGAGGTTTGGGAGGATGGCGGGCCCCTGGGACGATTCTCGCCTGCCCCGCCCGGGGTTCTGGGAGGGGCCGCGGGAGAGGATTCCAGGGCTCCGCTGCGTGGGAGACGGACTGGCGAGACTGGCTTGGACCTCGGGGGGACGCAGGGCTGCGGCGAGGTCTCGGGCCCCACCTCTGCTGCAGAAGGGGCTCGTACGGGGAGCAGGTGCCGAGTGAGGTCTCAGGACGGCACTCAGTGGTTTATTCACGGTCACGACGCCCCAAAAGATGTGCGTTCAGCTCCAAATTGGGATTTTAAGCCTAGTGTCTTACACAGTTTATCCCACAAACACGAGCCACGACCGCCTGCCCCGTGTCAGTCGCTGTGACACTGGCTGCAAGCATCCCACAGATGCAAGGAGACGGTTCACGATGCGTCCGTGGAAGGTGAGCAGGGTGCTCGGAGGGCCTGACGGAAGGCCCTGGGCCCGCTGGCGGTGGCGGGCCTTTGGAGAGGACTTTCCCTCTTGCAAGAAAGGACTGTTGCCCGCAGCAGGATTGCTGGGGCGGAGAGGCTGCTCGGGCAGATGCCGGGTAGGACACAAGGCAGCGGGCACCAGGAGGTGGGTCTGAAGCCCAGAAAGACGACTTGTGGTCCTCACACAGCCTCCCTGCAGGCCTGGCCGTGGCGCGATTGCACGCGGAGACCGCTCAGGAGGGTCCCGGGGCCGCTGAGGGGCACGCGGCACTTGCCGACAGCAGGCCCCGACTGCAGGTTACCCCGGGGGCCCCGGCACGGCGTGGGGGCGCAGGGTGGATCCCAGAGGTGCCCAGAGACAAGGCGGGAAGCCAGTGCCAACGCCTTCAAACAGGAACCAGAAGGGTGACTGTCAGATCGTGTTTTCACGTGTTTGCTGGGCTGGGCCTTATCTTTTTCTGCGCTTTTAAGCCTTACGTTTTATTCTTTTATGGAGATAACAAACGGCCAAGTCTGAACTTGACCTTGGAATTGTTAAAAACAACATAAAACATTAGCACAGACAGGAGACCTGGAAGACGGGTTGATGGCACAGCTCCTGTGTCCCCAAGTTCTCCCCTGGGGACAGGCCCCCAGATAGAGACTGGCCAGCAGACCGGCGCGTCTGCCCCGAGGAGAGCACGGACCCGTTCTAACAGCATTTCCCGGCACGAGGGAAGGACGGGCTCAGGGCCAGGGCTCCTTGGTGGCCGTCTGGGTTCCAGGTGTGCTTGCCGGGTCCCTGAGGCCCCTCCAGCGGCCCTGGACACTATGCCAGGTACCGGACTCCGGATGGAGAGGATGACTCTTGTAGACGCACCTGCCTCTCCTTTCGGCGGTCTGGGCTGTGTTTGCTCGTTCTTCCACGCCGTTTCACGATCTTTCTTTCAGTGTGGTCTCAAAGACCCCACTGTGCTGCCTGCTTCCGCCAGCCGGATCGTGCAGGGCGCTCTCGGAAAGAGTTCATCTCCGCTGGCGACAGAAACGTTGTGGGCTGCAGGCAGCAGGAGAAAATCAATCTGAAGGGTGAGGCGGCTGCCCCTGGCAGAAATGTACAGGGGCCCCCCAGCGTGGGGCTCCGGCCCCCAGAGCAGGGACCAGTGCCCGACCGAGGGCTCCCAGCACCAGCTCGTCACACGCCACTGACTGAGGTGGCACCGGCAGTGTCCTTTGCCCTCCGGTGCGCTGTCCGCAGACCTCTGATGGTCTTGGGGCAGAGCACACAGTGGCCCTCAGCGGGGCTGCCTGGAAATCGGATGGGAGACCATCGGTGGCCCCATCGGGCTGGTGGTGAAGGAGCCCGAGCTGGACGGCGCTCACACACTCTACTCGGGCACCAATGCGATTCAGGGCAGAGGCTCCCGAGTGGCCCGGGGGGTGCACCATCCCGGGAGGCACCCACATGGGGACCGGATTCTGGCTGCGGGGAGGCACCCCCTGGACAAGGGCCGCGGGGACCCCGATAGAAGGATGTCTGGGGGGCATCAGTCAACGAGGGCAGGACATGCTCGCAAGGTCTGCACTCCTGTCACACCACCTCACCCTCCACCATCGTGTCCCCACTGCCCAGGTCTCCTGAATCATTGGCTCCGGCACCCAACGCGAGTCATTTCCCCATCACTGGGTGGCTTCTGTTCGGAGTAGGAGTGCTGTATTGTATGTGCACAGCACACACGCGTGTCCTTCGTCGTGCACCACGTGTGCACATCACATGTGTGCCGACGGTTGGCCCCGGTGGCCTCACCAGCCCAGGAGTGAAGAGAGTCCTCACGCTGTGTTTGACCAGCACATTTGCTGCTGTGACCCCAACCCGGTGGCCTCCTCGTTCTGACCCGTGTGCGCTGGGAGGAGGGTGCGGCACGTTCCCCGCGTCCTCTTGGCTGGTCCTGTTCTTGCGGGTGCATTCCTTTGGCCAACAGGGAATCGGCCAAGCTCCTAAACGTGCCACACACGGCGGGTGCTGCGGCTCAGCGGCTGCTGTCGCGGGGGCTCTGGGTCTACTCCGGTGACACTGGCAGCAGTACCTGCTCCTGGTGAGCAGCCCCAGGAGCGCTGCTCCAGAGGGGAAGGATGTGGGTCCTCGTCCATGCGGGAGGGTTTTGACCCGAACCCTGAACGAGCATCCACGGGGCCACAGAGACAGAGGCAGTGACGTGGGGGCATGCTTGGCACCTCCAGGAATAGCCAGGAGGTCACTGACCCAGGAGCCCAGTGGGCAGGGAGTGGGGAGAGGGGGCAGAGAAGGATCGGGATGCAAGGCAGGCAGGGGTGCGTGGGCCATCCTGAGTGCCTGCTTTTTATGCTAATGGAGAAGCCGGAGGGATAGAGTGTCCGTCTGACATGTCACCATGTAGGTGATCGTCCAAGGGGCTGGCGCCGTCACTATGCTGAGCCCAGGAGGACTTGCCCATGATGGCATCTGGGGTGACAGGAGGAGTGAATGCCAAGGTGTGGGTCCAAGCGGGCAGAGAATGCAGATGCTCCAGGGGTAAGGCAGAGTGGGGACCACACGGGGGTGATCATGGGGACGCCCCTGGGTGGCACCAGCGGGCAGTGGGGCCTACAGGTCAGGAACTCAAGGGAGGGGGCAAGCTGGACACAAAATTAGGGCATCATCAGGGTCCAGATGGCATTCAGTGCCGTGAGGGGAGACTGGCAGAGGAGACCAGAAGCAGATGGAAGAACACCAAGAGGCCAGTGTCCAAGAGCCGAGGGAGTATTTCACAAAGCAGGGAGAGGCCGCTGTGCCAGGGACCACCGGACCCGCCATGTGGCCGTCCTCTGCCACCTTCCCAGGGCACAGGGCCAGAACAGCACCCCTGTGGGAGCAGTGGGTGTGGGGGGGCGGACCCAGAGGGGGGGCCGGAGCAGGGATCAGGGCCGGCTGCTGCAGGGCTGCAGAAGAGAGGGCGAGGGCTTGGCCTGGAGGTCCCTGTCCAGCCACAGGTGGTGCGCCGGCACCTGCACCTGCGCTGTGGCTTCACCCCGGGTCGCTCACCCTGCCCCTGGGGCCTGGCCAGCGCTGCCGCCACCCCCCGCCTGCCTGCAGCCGTTCAGGGCCCAGAGCAACGCCCGCTGGCCTCTTCTCGTGCTTGTTCCCTGCCTCCTCTTCCTAGGGGACCCCACAGGCCCTCTCTCGACCAACATTATTATGGGAAAGGGAGCCCTCGGCGGACGTAAAATTAAGGGATCAACGGTAAGTACTGAGTACTGTCCGGAGGCTGTAATTTACATGGGGTTGGAACCCCCACAATATTCAATGAATGGTCTTCAAATGTAGCTGCCCCCACCACCCCTCCCCGTGGCCGTGACCCCGTCGCCATGGAAACCAAGGGCGCAAACGCCCGCGCACGCGCAGCAGGAGGATTGAGGGCCGGGGGCCTAGAGATGCCTGCACAGGGTGGGCGCTGGGGGCGCTTCTGGGAGCAGCGGGCCTGGCAGCTGCAGCGGCAGGTGCAGGTGAGTAGGTGCAGGTGAGCAGGCACCAGTGAGCGCTGCGGCCCCGCCTGCAGCTCCACCCCCTCCCGCCCCTCAGCCTTGGGGGCGGGGCCAGCGTGGGACAGTAGGCCTGACAGCACCCCAAGACCCCTGGTGCTCCCACCTTCCGCTCTGTAGGGTACGAGGTCCTGGTCTGACCCGGCCCCCGTCCCCCGCGTACCCCACCCTCACCTGAGGCCTTGCCACCCCCACCTGACTTGTTCAGTGTCTGCTGTCTGCTGTGCTGAATGCGGTGGTGAAGCGGCCACACATGTAACCTGATCCCTGCTCACCTGGAGCATCCGTGGAGGAAAGGAGGAAAGTAGTCACAAAAGAAACATAAACCACCAACGTGGACCCAGAATGCACCTGCGGAGGGGACGTACCCAGACCTATAGGGGCTTATAATGCAGCCCTGGCCGGTGTGGGAGTCGGAGGTGGAGCAGGCTCTCCTGGGCCGGGAGACTGCCATCTGGCAGAGGGTTGAGGGTTAAGGACAGAGCTGTCCCCAAAGAGGAAGAGACATGCCGTGGCAAGTGGCCCTAAGGCTGGCGTCGGGGAAACTGGCAGAGCACAGAGGCGGCTGCTGCTTGGGGCAGAGGCGGAAGGGGGGGCAGCCATGGAGCAGGGAGGCGGGAGGGGAGCAGCCCTGCAGTGGAGAGGCGGGGAGGGGGGCAGCCGTGAAGCCGCAAGCAGGACCAGGATGTTCTTTATCTTGAGGTCCAGGAAAGGCTACCAAAGAGGTTTTAAAGGAGAGAAAAGCGGTTAGATCCGTATTTTGAATATGTCGCTGGTAGCAAGTGGTCCCAGAAGGGCGAGCATGAGGTGTAGGGCCAAGTTAGACGTGGCAGGGGAGGACTTCTGGGTGCCTAGGTGAGGGCATCTGTGAACCCACACCCAAAAAGACCAGCCAACCTGGGGAGCCTCACAGAAAAACGGTTGAAAGCCCATGTAAGTTGCCCGCACGGCTTACATCAAATGAAGAAACATTTATTCAAGAAACCTGATAGAATCTCCATACAAACAGTACAAGTCTGCGGCCCCCTGCCTTGTGCCCCCCAGGCTCCGCTGCCCAGAAGGTCGGGTGTGGCCAAGATGGGGCTGCCCCTCCCCTCAGCTTCGGACTGCAGCTCGCCGGATCTCACCAGTTTGCACAGGCCCCTGGCACAGAGTAGGGGAAGCTAAATTCCTAGCTGGCTGTGGTGGAGGCCAGGGTCCCCTTCCCTCACCCAGCCTCCACTCACATGATGAAGCCACACCCCGGAAGAGGTGGGGGGCCTGGGGGTCCACTTGCTCTTCCTCAGCTTGATATCATGGAGAGAGAGCAAGCCAAAAGCCCACAGGCCACGGGCCTGCCTGGCGCCCAGAGGGCTGGTTTTCATTTCTGGAGATTTCCATCAGGGCGAGAGGCAGCCCGTGAGAGAGAGCTCTAAAGCCCTTCCCACAGGAACTGACTTCATCTGAAACAATCCAGTGAGGCTCAGACTCGAGTACTCTTCTTACCCAAGAGCACATAGTCGTCTGCTCGGGCACCATGACAAAGTGCCACACACCAGGTGGTTTAAACCACAGAGCCGGAGACCGGGAGTCCGAGAGCAAGCTGTCGGCGCTGGTGTCCCTGGAAGCCCCTCCCCGTGGCTCGTGGTGTGCTCACGTGGCCTGTCCTGTGGCGGGGGGGTATCCCCGCAGCACCTCTCTGTGCCCTAATGTTCTCTTCCTACGTGGACACCAGTCACGTCGGGTTGGGGCCCGTGCTGATGGCCTGATTTTAACTTAAGCACCTCCTTAAAGGCCCTGTCTCCAGAAACAGTCACACTCTGAGGTCCTGGGCTTGGGACTCTGACAGGTGAATTTGTGGGGAACACAGCCCATTACAAGCAGCAAGCTAACAGACCACCTAGTTCACGCGAGGCTAAGAAGAGCCTGCGGTTAGGACGGACCTTCCAGACAGGCTTCCCAAACTATCCCTGCCCCAGTGTAACTGGGGCAGACACAAGAAATTCATGTCCCAGGCCACTGTGGAAAATGATCCCACAGTCAGTCAGTAATTAGTAGGGCTTACCAGGTGGTTGTGATACTAAAGGACGCAGATTAACGGAGAGATCAAGGAGAGACACAACACTGAGCCGCTTGCAACTGCGGTCCCTCCTGTGCCTGGTGCCCGTGTGCGTGCCCAGGGCTGTGTCCGGGGCGTTCACCAAGGCTTCCCGCTGAGGGAGAACGGCTTCCCTAGAGGAGCTGAGCTGCGTCACTCAACAAAGCACACAAACGGAAACAAAAACAAACTGCAGGAGGGGGAAAGGCATCACTGGCTAAAGGTTTGACCACACATTTCCTAAAATGTCTGGTTTTCAACAAAAAAGTCGTAAGATGTGAAAGAAACAGGGAAGTGAGACTCATCCACTCATCTTGGGGAAACAGACAAGAACTGACATTGAAAAGCCTAATGTTAGAATTACTAAGACTTCAAAGGAGTCATTGTGTGAACATATGAATATATTCAAGAGACTAAGGAGCCCACATTACAGACGTGAGGAGAATAAACTTTCTTATCAGATAGAAAATAGCAATAAAGGGATAGAGATTACTTATTAAAAAAAATTGTAACTCTGGAGTTGAAAGCAGCTGAAATGAGGACATTCCCCAGAGGACTCGAGTAGATTTGAATGGACAAAAAAAAGATTCCGCAAACTTTTAGCTTGGTAGAAATTATGCAATCCTAAGAACAGAGCGACAAATAGAAGGAAGGAAAATGGTTGGAACCTGTAGGTGTGAAGCCTATAGGCACCCCAACACACACACGTCATGGGGACACCAGGAGGGGAGAGCAAGAAAACACAAGAAATATCCAAGGACATAATTGCTCAAACTCCTCAAATGTCTTGAAATTTGGCAAGGAGCTTCATGAACTCCAATTAGGATAAATACAAAGAGATCCACACCCACATGGTTCGTCATAAAATTACCGGAGGAGAAGAGCCGGGGGGGGGGGGGGGGGGGGGGGGGGGGGGGGGGGGGGGGGGGAATGACTCATCCAGTCAGTCCATGAGCCCTCTCATCAGCAACAGGGGCCGCGGGTGACGCTCTCAAAGGGCTGAAAGACAAGTCCTGTCAACTAGAAATATTATACCCAGCAAAACTGTCTCAGAAATGAAGGCAAAATAAAAGCTTTCCCAGACGAACAAAGTAAGAGAAAATTTGTTGCCAGAAGGCTTGCCTTATTAAGAGATGCTAAAGGATGTTCCTTAGGCTGAAAGCAAGTGCCCCCCGCCCCACACCCGAAACACAAATCCACAAAGAATGCCAACAAAGACAGCCACAGAACTATAAAAGACAGGCGAAAAGTGTGTTTCTTCTTTGTTTTCTCCACTGATTTAAAAAGCAGTTGTGTAAAACATTAGATGTGTAATTATGTCGCTGAAACTATAACATATAGAAATGTCATATATTTGACAAAAGTGGCACAAAGGAGGTGAGTGGGGACAAAGTTTTGCTGGAGTAGGACAATGACACCAGATGCTAGTTTGAATCCACAGGACTGAGTGAGCCTGGTGGTTCATCATGGTGAAGAAGGCCGACAAAGCAAACGCAGCAGGTCTGTATTTGCTGTCCCTTCTCTTCTCAGTTTTTTAATGAACATGCGATTATGTAAAGCAGCAACGATAGCAGGGCTGTGGCATCTGTGACATTTGTGGATGTCACGTGTGATGGCACCGACACACCAGCGGGGACAGGAGAGTTCAGCTGCAGCAGGCGTGTCTCTGTGTCTCGCTGGACTCTGACCATCCATGTGCAGCAGACTTTTCCAGGTTCAAAGTGCAGGGTGAGCTTTCAAGCAACCACTCAGAAAATTATTCAAAAACTAATGGAAAATGTCATTAAAGAAATTAAAATTTTATACTAGAAAATATCCACTTAATGCAAAAAAAAAAAAAGGCAATAAAAGGAACAAAGAAGACACAAGGCACATAGAAAACGAACAAGAGAAATGTCGGGTGCAAACCCACATCAGCGTCATTAACGTGGACGAGCCACCAGTCACAAGGCAGGTTGTCCGACTGGGTAAGAAGCGAGCTCTAGCTACACGCTGTCTGTCCACGTTCAAACATACAAATAGCGTGTAAGCAAAAGAATGGAGACAGACCTCATGCCACCGTCAACCACAGAAGACTGAGTGGCTGTACTAACATCAGACAAAATAGACTCTAAGATGACATAGATGTCACTACCGATCAAGACGGACATTTGATAATGATGGAAGAGTCACTAGTGGAAAGATAGGAAAAGCATATGTGCACCTAACCACATGGCCCTGAAATGGACAGAATGAAAGACAGAAATCAGCAATTCAAAGCTAATAGCTGCAGATCCAACCTCCCCTCTTAGTAATAAACAAACCGCACAGGGGACCGGCCAGGAGACAGATACCTCGGATGACACTGTTGAACCACCTCAGGCGGACGCCCACTGAGCACCCCCTCTGGGCAGCAGGGGGACACACGATCTTCCCTCTCTGCCCCGTAGCTTACCAAACTCACTCCTGCCAGAGGCCCTTTGCACGGCTTTCCCCTTGGCCCTGGGCTTCCTCGATGGCCCTCCTCCCTCTCTCTGAACGCACATCGCTGTTTTAACTGTCACATGGCCGCACCCCCTGCCCAGTTCACTTAGCCCACGCAGGATGGGAGTCCACGCCTGATGGGTTCACTGCTGCATGCACAGCACCCAGACACACGCCTGGCACGTGACAGACTTCTAACACATCTGTACATAAATTGATTAATAAAGGGAAAGAGGGACACCTGGCTGCCTTAGCAGGTAGAGCATGTGACTCTTGATCTCAGGGTCCTGAGTTCAAACCGCACATTGGGCGTGGCGCCTACTAAAAAAAAATTGAAAGGAAGGCTGATTTTGGTGAGCAGGACGCCGACAGCCATGCCTTCCGGATGTGAATGTGCATATGGGTCGCTGGAGCTCTTATTAAAGGTAGACCCTGATGGATTTGGGCGGGGGGACAGCTTGACTGAGGCACAGTGTCTATGTACCATAATGCAGGGTTCTGTGCCCTCAGGGAGCCCCCGCTGCTGGGGGCCACACCTGGAGCCGGCGCCGTGGCCACGGGGCCCCCACTCCAGGACCCCCACCTCCCAGCTCTTCCCTGGTGTCTCCGGCTTCCCTCCCAGACTCGTCCTCAGGACAGAGTGGCCAATGATGACCATCATTTACACTCGTTAATGTCCCTGTTTTGGTCCTTGGTTTTAGGCCAAAGACGAGCGGATAGTTGATCTGGAAACGGAAAAGGCAGTTCTCCACCTGAGGCTGGCGCAGGTAATGGCCGCCGCGGCCTGCGGGCCGGGCCTCCCCTTCCCGGGGGGGGGGGGGGCTGCCGGGCCGTCTCCGGGCCGGACGAGGTGCGACTCCGCGTCCCCGCGTGCTCTCCCGCATTGGTGAGCAAGGACCGCACGGCGCACCTGCTCTTCCAGCTTCCTGCCGTGTGACTCGCAGCCGGGAACGTCACCCGGTTTACGCGTGTGGTGGCGTCGTGACACCCCCTTCGCCTGCACCCCGAAGCCCCCGGTGCCCCTCGGCCCCATCCCCGTCCTGCCCACCCCAGAGCCACCCTGCCCTCCTGGGACAGACGCCTGGAGATTCCGTCCAGACCGCGCACCCAGCCGGAGGGGGCCCTCCCTCAGCGACGCCTCGGCCCGTCCTCCTGCAGGTGTGCCCCCGGGAGGGAAGGGATGGGGCGGGGGGGGGCAGGCGGGCTCCGTGTGCCCCCCCGTCCGTGTCAGCGGAGGGGGCCCGTGAGGAGTGTGGGGACACACTGGCCGCGGGGTCAGGGTGACAGCCAGCGCGCCGGGGGCCACGGGGGACCTCCTTAAGCAGCCGTGTCAGGGTCCCTGGACAGAGATTGTACACTCTCTTGCAGCGGCTCCTACTGCCCTTAAGCGAAGGATTCGTTCACTTGTTCACGGCACCGGCCACACCTGCGCGCGTGAGCCATCCCTGCAGCCTGTCCGGCCTGCGCCCAAGAGGCTGTGTCCCCTGAGTCACCCCCGCATCCCCCCAGGGCCCCCCCACCCCCCTGCATCCCCCCACGTTTCCCCCAGAATCCCCCCTTGCAGCCCCCCAGGGCCTCCCCCACCTCCCCTCACGCCCCCCAGGCTTCCCCCCGGGTCTCCCCCGGTCCCGCACCAGGCGCATGAGGCCGGTATCATCGGGCAATGCCGTGACTTCTGCTGCAGGAGCCCCCGTGGCCACAGCGGCTGGGGCTCTAGGGAAACCTCCAGCCTCACGTGGGGCCTGCGCCCCTGGCCGGGGGGCCGGGGCAGGTGGGGTCCCGGAGGCTCACGCCTTCTGTGGGTGAGGGTTCTCCAAGCACCAGTTAGAGGAAATGAACTTTTTTTTTTACATTCAAGATTGTTGGGCACAGAATGTCAGGTATATGAAGCCTGAAAATTTTGTTGGCATTTGAATGTTAAGTCCCTCATATTTTTTTAAAAGAATTTTAATGTTTATTTGTATTTGAGACAGAGAGAGCGTGAGCAGGGGAGGGGCAGCGAGAGAGGGAGACACAGAATTGGAAGCAGCTCCAGCTCTGAGCTGTCAGCACAGAGCCCGACACGGGGCTCGAACCCACGAACTGTGACCCCATGACCTGAGCCGAAGTCCGACACTCCACTGATTGAGCTGCCCAGATGCTCCCCCTCTCTTCATGATGATGAAACGGAATCTTCGTCTCTGTGGCCCCAGCTCCCACCGGCTCACAACGCCGGGCAGGCGGCCCCGTGACCAGGACGGCCGCCGGCAGCGAGGTCGGTGTGGTGACGCGGGCGCACAGGGCTCTGCCGGGGACCGCCTTCGTTGGACCAGTCTCCGCGCAGACAGTGGCTGCTCACGGCTCCTGGTCTCGGTGTCCCCTCGCTGCAAACGAGTCGGACCCGGTCCCTCGTGCCGGGGCTCACACCTCTCCAACCTCAGCCCCGAACCTCCCTGGAGGCTCCCCCGGCAGCCGGCCGCCCGACGCCCAGCACCAGGCGCTCCGTGGCTGCACGTCCTTCCCTCTGACGCGCCGCTGTGTCCACCGCGCCGGGGACATTAGAACCAGGTTTCCTCCGGATGCCGTTAGTTTTTCCCAGAGAAGATCCGAGCCTCCTGAGCTTAGGGCCTTGACTTTGCTTCAGCGGCGAGGAGCGGACGCCGTCAGCCCCGTGGTGGCCGCTCTCCGGGCTGTCCGCGGCCCTGCCCGCGCGCCCCTGCCACCGCCGCCTCCGCTGCAGCGTCCGCCCTGGGACCCGCGGTCCGTGTCCCCAGAGCCCCACGAGGGACCGGCTCTCCTGGACTTGGTACACCGTCCGCCTCACTTCCTCACGCTTCCGAATGTTTCACCCCAACAAGGAACGGGCCCTCCAGCCTCGGTGGTGGCCCTGCCCGCCGCCTCCACGCCCGCTGCCTGTCGCTTGGTCGCCCGGGCGTCCCGCTGCCCCGGGGAAGGAGCCCCGTGGGCTTAGCGCAGGTTGAGGCACGTCCCAGGCTTTGGGGCGAACACGCTCCCCCAGCAGCCGGGAGTCCAGGGGAAACGCTGGCTTCCCAGCACGTGAGCCCGAGGCCGGGCTGGGCGGGTGTGGGCGGGGCGACACTGCGGGCTCAGAGGGGCGCCGCGGCGGCACAGACCCACGCTGCACCGCGGTCCCTCCCGAGAGGCGCACGGACCTCATCTCCGGCAGCAGCGCAAGGAGGGAGCCCGGTGGTAGTGGAGTCAACAGACCCCTCTCCCGCTCCGTGGGTGTTTGTGACCGGACACCGTCATTACCACCGTGCCGTTCCCCTGCGCCCGAGGCGGTGCGTGGCACCCCACCCGGAGCCCCCGAGGCGCCACCGAGCAATCTCAGGGTCAGTTCATGTCCTTCCCGTTGCCAGAGGAGCGATCGGCGCCGCCATGACTGTTTGCTAAGGGCAGAGCCTTGAGTCTCCGCGCTCTGTTTCTTCGGAGCTCCCCTCGGCAAGGGAGGCACTGCCCTGCCACACGGGCACCGGGCAAAGTCCCACGGGCACAGCGCCCAGCACCGTGGATGTACAGAGCGGGCCCCTGCCAGCCCACGGGGCTGCCACCTCGCCCGGCCGACGCGGGGCCACCTCCGTGACCTGCTGTGGGAGGGACCCTTGGTGAGGAGCAGTCACGTGCCTGCAGACTTGCATTTGGCAACAGAGAAAGGTCTTAGTAAAAGTTCAGGCGAAGAAAGTGGTTGGCAGATTAATTAACCCAAACCAGGGGGAGCCGATGCCTCTGTTCACTGTGCGTTTCACTCGGGGATGGCGTTTTGCTGGATAGGGCAGGAAGAGAGGAGGGGGGGCGGGCCTCCAGGCCGGGTGCTGGCGGCGTCCTGTGGTCCAGGTTTCTGCCAGTGCCACCCGCCGTCCGTGTCCTGGATGGAGACAGCTGCGTGCTGCTGAGGGCAGCCGTGTCTCCTGCTTCCACCGTGGCTGCCGGGGCTCCGGCTCTCACAGCCATGGTCTGCACGGGGAGTGACGAGTCAGGCAGACGACGAGCACCCCAACACGTCCACCACGTCCGTCTGTCCACCTTCAGGTCACGGCTCAGAAGTCCCACCTGACCCGTGCAGGTGGCACAGCCATCCTACCTGCCAGAGATGCTGGGAAGTGTTGGCTTCAGCGGACACTGAGAAGTGGGGGCGTGATCGTACAGCAGGGGGCACTGGGGGCACAGGCCACCGGCAGCCGGGTTCGCTCGGACCCGTCCCTGGGAAGTCCGGGCGCAGCTGGCTTCACGGCAGCCCCCGGGCAGCCTCCGTGTGGCCGTGACGATGGTGTCCTGGTTTTCTCCTAGAACCCGTAGACGTTCTGTGAGCCCGTGTCGGTGCCGACGTGTTTGGGGCACTTTGCATGAGCGACGAGTCCCTAGGTTGTGCCCCCGAGGCCGCGTGAAGCGGTGCAGCTGCCACGGCTCAGGGACGGCCGACCCCTTCCCAGCGAGCCCCCCCCCCACCCCAGCCCAGCCTGGAGCAGGGGCCCATGAGCCAGGTGATGGGGGGCCCCTTCTCCTCTCCGCCCACCCACAGGCCCGGACACCGCTGGCCAACAGCGGGTGGCCCCCTGCCCCCCCACACCAGGCCTGGCCCGGCCTGGCTCTCGGGGCCTCGGGCCCTGACTTTCCTGCGGGCAGCAATCAGGACTTCCCGTCACTCACCGCCCGTGCTTGCATGAGTCCCCCGGGGTCCCAGCCACCCTCTTGCCTGCACCCAGGCCTCCGGCTCCGGGGGCCCGTTGTCTCTGCCACCTTGAAGCACCACGCTTCGTGCATCCCCGTGGCCTTCCCGTGGGCACAGGAATGTGAGTTCCCCTGCACGGTCCCGGCCTGGGGGCTCCGCGCTTTCCACTGCCTGAACCCCTGGGCGGCAGCGACTCTTACGCCCTGAAAAGCTCTTCCCAAGTCGCTGCCACCCCAGCACTCCAGGAGGATCTCCCGGTGCTGGGAGGCGCACCTGCCCCCGCTCCCCGGATGGGGAGCGCCTGGCGAGCGCCTGGCAGGGCTCACCCTCCGTGCCAGGGCAGGGCCCCACCCCCTGGCCCCAGGACCCCCTGGCCCCCTGGTGCTGGTGTAGGTCCTCAGGGGGCCCCATCGTGCCCTGGCCTGTCCCAGCGCACCCTGCGCTCCTGGCACTCCCCTACTCCTCTGGCTGGTGGTCCACCTGCTCTCGGTGCCGTCCCCAGTCAGGGGCGGATGTCCCAGAGCCCCGCATCCGCTCCGGAGGTTGCCTGGGCCTCCCCCTCGCTACGGGGGTGACCCTCGGTGACGGGCGTGACCCCATTTGCGCAGAGGCCTGCCCCCTCCCCTGCGCTCTGCCCGGGCAGGCGGGGCAGTGAGCTCCTGCTGAGGAAGGGCGCGCTCACCCTGCGTCCGTGGCTTCCGAGCAGCTTCGGGCTTGCGCACAGGACAAATGTGCCCCGTTAAGTAGGTGGTGGATGTAGCACCTTCCTGACGGCCTTGCAGTCCGGGTTCTCCGCGGGGGGGAGGGGGGCGGGGGAGGCATGGCTGCGGGGCGAGTGGACGCCTGGATGTCCGGATGTCTGGCTGCGGGGGGCGCGGTGGGCGAGCATCAGCACTCACGCGCGCGGGCTCTGGGAGACGCAGCAACCCCCGAGCGTGTTCGCCAGCCGCCTGCCCCGGCCACGACCGCGGGGGCCCTGTCTTGTCCCCGACCCCGGGTCGCCTCCCTGCCGAGCCAAGGCTGCCCCGGGTGGGTCCCCGCGTGGGTCCCGCCTCACCGCTCCGTCCCCCCGACGGTCCCCTCACTCCCTCCTGCTCCTTCTGCTCAAGTGTCTGTCGGGAAAATCCGAAGGACCCGCCCGGACGGCGACCCTGTCACTGACCTGTCCCCCCACCACTCCGCTGCATCGTCCGGGCCGCCCGGGGCCTGTGCGGGGCCTGTGCGCACCTGCCGCTCGCTAACGCCCTCCGCTCGGCCGCCCCGTGCCCGGTGCCCATGCGGTGCCACCTGTGTGGCCGGTCGGGGTGGGTGCCGGGTGCCTCGAGAGCTGTGCCCGCCCCCAGTAGGTGGGCGCGGCCGGCCAGGAGTGCCCGCCCCTCGGAGGAAACGCCTGCGCCCCAGGGTTCTGAGACGCTGAACCGTGTTGTATTCTTTTCTGCACAGGGCGGCGGCGCGTCCTCGGGGCTCTGCTCCGCGTGCGGCCAGCGGGCCCGGCCGCCGCGGGGAGGCCCCCGCTGGGCTTTGCTCCAGCTCCGCCCCGGGATTCAGGTAGGAGCCCTCCCGCCGGCCACGGTCCGTGATTTTCTGGTGAAATGGCAAACGTCATCCTGTCCAGAGAGGCCCACTCCTTTTTCCCTATTTATTTATTAGGGGGAGGGGCCGAGGGAGGGCGCATCTTCAGCAGGCTCAACCCTCAGTGCAGAGCCCAGTGCTGGGCTCCATCCCACTGAGCCGGACACAGAGGCAGGAGAAACGTAGCTCAGAGGAGATCTCCTTACAGCCCAGGGCCACGGACTCGCACCTGAGGCGGGCGGAGCGTGACCTTCCCCCAGGAGCTCACCGGCGCCTTAGTGCTTACATGTCATTAAAGACTAAAAGTGACCAGGGGCACCTGGGGGCTCCGTCGGTTAAGTGTCCGACTTCAGCTCAGGTCATGATCTCACGGTTCATGAGTAGGAGCCCCGCGTCGGGCTCTGTGCTGACAGCTCGGAGCCTGGAGCCTGTTTCAGATTCTGTGTCTCCCTGTCTCTCTGCCCCTCCTCTGCTCATGCTCACTCTTTCCCTCCCTCTCTCTGTCTCTCTCAAAAATAAATACACGTTAAAGAAAATAAGAGACTAGAAGTAACCTGATCGTCAGAGCAGCTCGTCCCCCAAGGTCCTGGAAGCCACTTCCAAATTCCTTAGAGACTCACTTTCTCCACCCCGTCCGTCCGCAAACTTGCAAGTAGGCAGCCGTCCCTCCCCACTGCCCAGGGCAGCTCTTCCTGGCCACAGCCCCGTCCCCGTGCTGGAGTAAAATCGCCCTTTTGCAGCCAAAAACGTCTCAAGCCTTGTTTCTTAGCCATTTGCTCATGAAACCCCCTTCAGATTCGTCGTCCTGACCCTGGGACCATGACCTGAGCCAAAATCAAGAGTCGTGCACTCAACCCACTGAGCCACCCAGGCGCCCCAAAAATAGATCTCCTCGTAAGAAGCTGTACTTTAATGAAGCAAAGCTTCTCCGTTAGCAGATGCAGACTGTCCGTCACTGCCCTTGTGGCCTTTGCTCGCTGGGTCATCCCCTGCCCGAGGGGCTCCCACACCACCTGCTGGGCCTGAGGGCACCCGGCCTGGGGTCCTGAGCGGAAACAGGAGGGAAAAGCGCCGTGTGGCCATGGGACGGCCATCAGCCGCTCTGTGAGCCAGAGTCACAGCCGCCATCTCGTTCACTTCAACGGCGGGGGTCGAAAAGTGCTTGTTGGGGGCAGGTTAACCAGGACGAATGTCACCTCCGTCAGCGGAAGCAGCTGCGGGGAGTGGCGGGCGGTGGCGGGGGGAGAGGCGGGGGCCGGGCCGCACAGCGTGCTGGCACCCGTCCGGGGCGGCCGCGGGGTGTATTTTTATACCACCGTCCGATGGGGAGTATTGTTCCACTGTTGTTACGAACAACGTGACCTGGGGGAGCGTCAGAAGGAAAACCCAGATCCTGATTATGACAAACACGCCATCTGCAAACGTGATTAGTCCGCCCGGCGAGGCCTGTTTCCTGCCCCTGAGCGGACGTGCGAGATATCCGTAGAATCAGTTCTGTGACTCATCGCGGAGTGGACGGGCCCCTCCGCAGCACGAGTGGCTTCCCCTGCCTCCTGTCATGCTGCGACTCACCTCAGTGTTGGCATTTGATCGGACGTTTCCCAGACCTACGGGCACGGCGTCCCCGTTACAGAAAAGAAAGGTTTAGCGGAGCAAACCCTCTCTGGGCCTCCTGTCTGGGCGCCAGCAGCCTTCCAGCCCCATCAGAAGGGAGGGCCCGGCGCTGCACTGTCCCCACACTTCTCTGAAGGCACCTGCCCGCGCGCCTGGGCGGACGTGTGTCCCCAAGGTCAGGACAGCGTGGCTCCGAGCAGGTGGTCTGGACGAGACATCGGGGCTGCGCAGCTGTGTGCGGAGGGACGGTGGCCCGGGCCGCCTCCCCAGCGAGTCCTCAGCAGACAGAACCTGTCCTCCACGTAACTTTGAAGAACTTGAGCCTTACGTGGATTGAGTTCATGATAAATTAGCATGTGACTGCGTTCTCCGTGGGGCTGGGTTCTGGTTTCATAGACGCCTGGGTAATTATTACATATAATACTCACTCTCTCAGTTCTGTATGTTTTTGTTTCGTAGACACTGAAGCAAGACATAAAGGCGCTGCATGCCCCTTTTCTGGAAGTTCTCCGGAATTGCTGGGACCACCTGCAGGCGGCTCTTTCTGAAGTGGCCGCGGGGGTCCAGAGAGCACAGCTCGCCCACCAGGCTCTGCTGAGTAAGCCGTGGCCCCACTCCCGTGTCCCTCCCTCTTACTCGTGCCCCTGCCCGGGCCTGGGGGCCGGAGCTCCCAGGGTGTGGCTGGAGGCTCCGTGTGATCTGCTCAGCCCTCTCCTCGCATCCGGGAAGTCCGTGCGGCTCGGCCACGGTCGGAGCGGGACGGATGTCCTCGCCCCCCAGCCGGAGGCCGGTGCTTCGGCCCCGAGGCACTGTGTGAACCAAGGCACACTAGGTTTCCACCAGGCTGACAGACATCTTAGTTTATTAGAGAGAAAGAGAGAGCAGGGGAGGGGCAGAGAGAGGGAGACACAGAGCCTGAAGGAGCTCCAGGCTCTGAGCTGTCAGCACAGAGCCGGCGCGGGGCTCGAACCCACAAATGGTGAGATCAGGACCTGAGCCAAAACCCGGAGCGGGTGCCCACTGACTGGACCCCAGGCGCCCCCCGAATATCTTAGTTCAGGTCACCGAGGACGCAGGGCCCCTCGTGCCTCTTCTGTGCACTCCGCCCAGGGACACTCTCCTGATGGTCTTGGGGGAGGCGACCCGGTGCGCACAGTGGGCCTGCACACCGCGTGCCCCCGCGCAGGGGACGGTGCTGCGATTTCAGGGAAAACCGTGTCTCTCAGCTTTGAAAACGTGCCGTGCTTAATGGAAAAGTGGACGGACAAGAGGGAGAAGGGCCTGTCCCTGAGGGCGGGCTGACCCCAGACCCGCGGGCGAACCCCTGTCGCAGCCTGGCGGTGCGAGGCGGGCCGTCTGGAGCGGCGCCTGCGGGACGCGGACGCGCGGTACCTGCTGGAGCGGCGGCGGCGGAGGGAGCTTCACAACCGCCTGGTGGTGAGCGCGGCGGGGCGGGGGGCACGTGGGGGTGGAGGTCCGCACAGGGGGCCCTGGGACATGTGGGGGCCCAGAGCTCTGCCTCCCCCGTTAGCAGGACGCAGAGCGCGGCGCCCCTCACTCCCGCACGCGGCCTGGGGTCTGTGGCCCACGGAGCGGGCCCTCGGGTTTCCAGTTCGCACCCCATGAGGCCGCGGTTAGCGGTTTGTTGGATGAACTTCCGTGAGGTGCGGTGACGGGGTTGAGCCCGGCCTGCTCGCGGCCCCGCAGACCGGCGGCCCCAGGACCCGGCGGTGCTCCTGGGGAGTCTCTCCCGTCCCCGGGCTCCTCCATGGCCAGACCCGCCGGGGGGTCGCTCCCCCGCGTCTGACCTGCTCCTGCCGCCTGCCCGGCGCTTTCTAGGCCTCTCGGTGCCCTGCTGTGGACACCCAGTGGGGTGAGTGACTGAGGGCCCCGGGGGCGGGAGCCGAGAAGGACGGCTTCGGGGGACGCGGCTGCGGCTCGGAGGTCCTGGCGAGGAGGAGGCGCCTCGTTACGGTCCCGGCGTCGTAGAAGGACCAATGGGTACAAGACCGGCGGGGGCGCGGCAGGGGGTCAGGGTCACTGCGCGTGGTGGACGCCGTGCCGTCGGGGTCTGAGCGCCGCCTGGCTGAGGCGAGCCCGCCACGTGGACACACTCTCAGCTGCCACCCCGTGTCTCTGCGCTGTCACACCGTCACCCCGTGTCTCTGCGCTGTCACATGTCACCCCGTGTCTCTGCGCTGTCACACCGTCACCCCGTGTCTCTGCGCTGTCACACCGTCACCCCGTGTCTCTACGCTGTCACACTATCACCCTGTGTCTCTGCCCTGTCACCCCATGTCTCTGTGCTGTCACATGGTGCCATGACTCTTGGCAGGGTCTGGAAGTAGGAAAAGTACCAGATTACAGAAGCTTCTCCCAAAATGCCCATCAATTTGACACGGGTCGCCATTGAGAGGCGGTCTCTGGACACTTGTCACCACGAGACAGTGGTTTGTGAAGTGGACACACTTAAGTGTGGACCTTTAAACCACTCCAAGCATCTCTGTGGGGACTTGTCCGGACACCACGAAGGAACCGCGGCACTCACGTCCTGGGGACACGGTCGTCAGGCCGACACGGAAGTCACTCTCGGAGGACGCAGCCGGTCCGCTCAGCCTCGCCCCCCAGCTCACAGGCACACCCTCCGTTGTTGTAGGAGCTGAGGGGGAATATCCGAGTTCACTGTCGGATCCGCCCTTTGTTGCCTTTTGATGAAGAATCCGATGATCCGGCTTCAGGGAACAGGTAATCTGCTTTGGCTGTGTGTGCACCCGAGTGTGAGTGTGTGCGTGTGCGTACGTGTGTGCGTGCACGAGTGTGTGTGTGTGTGCGCGCATGTGCAGCAGTCTGCACGCCTCCTGTCCTCCCGCCGCCAGCCCGGAGCAGGGACGTGCAGGGGTCATGTCCGCCTCGAGCACCGGGAACCGTGGGCTCCGCCGCCCCCTCCCCCGCCCGGCGGGGTGCTCACTGGTCCTCTCTCTGTGTGGGCGCGGCGACGGGAGCGTCCCCGTTGTCTATGCAGAGGCCCCTCAGGGCGCACAAAGGCACCAGCACTGGCCCCGCTGCCGTCTGCGGCCCAGCGTTTTGACGTTGTTGCCGAGTAACAGACACAATCTGGGCCCTCCCGCCCGGCCGCCGCCGCACACCGTGCCCCGCTCGCGTCAGGCCGGCCGTCAGCGGGTCCGCAGCCAGCGGGCACTCCCTTGTGCCCGTCAGGCGGCGGGGGCCGGGGCCTGCCCTCGCCCGCCCAAGCCTGGCTCTGCCGGGGCGCCTCCCTCACGCCTCACTGACGGCTGCGTCACGCAGTCCGGCCCTGGCCGCGCGCAGGTCTTTAGGCCGCTGGCCCGTCCTGCAGCGTCAGATCCGGTTCGTACCTTCCCGACGTGGCTGCATGCTTGTCTTCAAGTCTTTTGTGGCTGCAGCACGTGCCGTTGGTGGCCACCCCAGACCGGGATGCTCCCGCGTAGGCGCGGCTCTCCGAGGCTGCTGGCCGGCCGGGGCGGGGGTCCCACTGGGCTCGGTTGCTCCTGGGCGTTGAGCTTCTCAGAGCTGCGGAAGCAGCTTCCTGACCTTGTGTCTGTTCCTGCATCACTTACATTCATCTGGTTCCCACTTCTGCGGCACATCGCCTTCTTCCAGATTCACGGTTACCTCCACACGGCCCGGGCCCTGGGGGCGAGGCTGGGTGCCCCGTCCCTTGCCCACCCGCCGCTCCCCCGGCTGGGCTTGCGGGAGGCACCGGATGCAGGTCTGTCCGTCTCTCCCGCACGACACAAGCGGGGACTTGAGCCGAGAGCGGAGGCAGGAGAGGCAGCCCTGGCCGAGAACGTGGGAAGGGGAGGGCAGGTGAAAGGGGGAGCAGGGAGGGAACCAGAGATGTCGCCTCGAGAGGAGGGGTGAGGGCAGAAGCAGGGGTGACGAGACAGACAAGGAGAGGCAAGGAGGGGCCGAGGGGAGGGCCAGGAAGCGACAGCGGGAGGAGCCCGGCAGAAATGGGTGGCGGAGGAGAGCTGGGGATTGGGACCCGGAAGGGGGCTCGCGGTGACGCACAGTCATTGCTGCCATTGTTCTGCCCCCAGCTCGGAGCCTGCGGAGGTGGTCCAGGCCGTCGATGAGGTGCGTGTGCTCGGAGCGGCTGTCTGTGGTGACTCGCGTGTGCCCGACACGCCCCCCCGAAGAGCAGTTCGGGGACGGGTGAACACAGAGGAGATGCCTCCTTTATTCCGCGCCTCCTCAGAGAAGACGGGTCCCGTGCCCGGACTCCCACGGGAGCGAGAAGTCCGCGTCCCTGGTGCGGAGCTGGGGCCCCTCGCTGCAGCTGCGCGCTCGTCGGCTTTCCGGCCAGCGCCCGGAGGACCGGCCGGAGGTTGGAGCAGAAGGAGAGAAACAGGAGCCTGGAACCAACTTGGCTCGGCCCGAACCGTGTGGTGAAATTGTGAAACGGACGTATTTACTGCAGCTCACAATTTTGTTTTCTCTTTAGAACCTGCGTCGTTTTTAGCTTTATTGACCCAAATGGCCTGGAAGGAAGAGTGGGAAGCCCAGCACCCACTGTGGCGTCCCCTGCTGGACGGGACCGCCGGGACACGGGCTGTGGCGGGAGACAAAGGGCTTGTGTCCACAAGTGCCAGAGGGACGCCTACCGATGTCGGGGAGATGACGGAGCTGGAGGCAGGACTGGAGCCAGGCTGAAAAACACAGAATCTCCAAAACCTTCCGTTCACAAGTACCACTACCTTCAAACCTCACTGAGGCCTTTGGAGAGGGCTAGAACGTCGGTCTGTTGTTCTAAAAAATTTCAAAGAAGTAAACATTTATGATGCCTTTCTTATCTGAAACGCATTTCAGCAGAAATTAATAGTTGGCCATGGAAAGTTCTTCTTTGCAGAAGAGTCTAGCTAACCAATTCAGAGTGAGTGACAAGGTTAGAAGTCATCACTTGAAATCCCTTATGGGTCTGGTGACAGTCTTCTGTGGTTGCTAGACGGTTAGGGGTCAGCAAGATCTTTACCACGGAAGGTTCTGGAACCCTGAACACTCGAAGTTTCACAGAGGGATGCCCAGGCATGAGGAGGTGGTCCCAGGCCACCGTGCTACAGCCCCCCCAGGGAAGAGACGGGGGCTACAAAGTCGAGCCCCGCGTCTAATGGAGTCTGGGTATCTGTCATTTTGGACAAAAGGAAAGAAATCAGCCAAGTCAGACCGGGAGACACTTCACAGGCCCGGTGACCCGATCCCTGAGAAATCAGTACCGCCAAGAAGCGGGGGAGGAGGCGGAGTGAGAGACGCCCCAGGCTGGCAGTCAGGGCACCTGCACGGCCAGCGGCCAGATTAGGACTTGTGTGGGGTCGTAGTCACCGTATGCAGGGGACTGGTAACGGCCTGGGGGCTGTGCTGAAAAGAGTCTAGTCAGTTAAATCAAACGCTGTGCTGTCTGATCTTTACAAGGTGCGAGGGAAATGGGAGGTGCCCCTGGAAGCCGTGAGCGGCTGGCCCCGCCCCCACAAGGTCGGCCCATGGAGTCCGTCCTACGCGGTCACATGTCATAACCTGCGGCGACTCTTCCTAAGCCGCTCTGGTTCCTGGAGCGGCAGCTTCATGTTTACGCAGAAGCCCAGAGAACGGTTAAGCGGCACCGAAAACTCTCGCCAGTCTCTGGAAGTAAGCACTTTAAGAAGTCTTGTTCTGAAGGGCTGTTTCTGTCTGTCACTCGGCCAGCAGTGCTGAGTGCGGCCACAGGAGACAAGGAGATGCTCCCCGATCGGAATGTGAGTGAGAAGGGCCCGGGCCCGTCCTGCCGATCTCCTTTCACAGGAGACGCTGAGCACCCGTGGGGACGCACGGGACCTCTCTGCGCCGCGCCTGCTGCGGCGTCGTCCTGGCCGGCCCTCGGGAGTCGTCGCTGGGAGAGTGGCCCCCGAGCCCGAGGCCCTGAGGACCTGTCGCCGTCCCTGCATTATGTTATCGCTGTTCTCGCTGTTCTTTGTCACTGTGTTCAGCCTGTGACGTCCTCTCCCGTCCCTGTCAGAGTCCCACTGAATTTTCAAATTGAGAAGTTTGAGGGGTTTGTGTTTCTTTATATTTTGCCCATCAAGATAAGATGATATTTCTTTCGATTGGGTCCTTTGGGATTTTCTTTAAGGGAATCAGTGGAACCCAAGTTGTGCCTTAACTTAATCGAGCTGCCGGTCCGGGGACTTGGTGTCACTGAATGTGAAGAGAAGCCATGACCTCACGGCTCTGGGCTCCCGCGGGCGCTCTGTCTCCAGAGTCTGAACCTGTGAACCGTGAGATCATGAGCAGCACCGAAGTCGGACGCTTAGCTGACGGAGCCACCCAGGCGCCCTGTCATGAGGCCCCTAACTTGTCCTCTAAGTGGGGCTCACCCGGTCCTCGCCATAACCGTGATGGTGGCAGAAAGCAGAGACCTGTGGTCACGCCCCGGACCCTCTGGTGTCTGTGGGGACGAGGTGCGAGAGCACGCAGAAGCCCGTCCCTGCCCGAGAGGCCGCTGCGCCTCCAGCGGATATTTGGGGACGGCTTCATGGTCCCAAACACAGAACACCCCAACCTGAACCCTTGATTTTCCCTTCGGACAGACTCCTAGTCCTGTCTCCCCATATTTGCGGTGGTGCACTGCCCTCCCAGGGTCTGTCTGAGGCCAGAAGTGTGGGGGTCGCTGTGGACGCTTGCCCTCTTAGTGCCCTCAGATCCTCTCGGTTCTGCAGGGAAAGCCTTCCCGGGTCTAACTTACTCCGTCCCCTTCGCTTCTGCACTCGGGGCCACCTCACTGCTGCCCCTGGACCTCGCTGACCCAGCCCCCCCGCAGCAGCCTGTGTCCGATCCGCTCGGTCGGGGGCCGGCCTCGGAGGTGCAGTGTGGTCAGACACACGGCCTCTGGCTTGGAGGAGAAACTGTCTCGATTCTGACCTGTTTATGCCGAGGAACATGCGCACCGTTCCCGGCTACACTGGCCTTGACCATGACCAGCCCTTTGCTGCCCGCAGGGCTCTGCATGCGCACTTTCTCCTTCCAGGATGCCCTTCCGCTCTGCGTGCCCAGCGTCCCGGGCTGAACTAGGCCCTCTTGTTGCCCCCCTTCCATCCACTTCTGTGGCGTTCTTGGCAGAATCGCACATAATTTTCCACCGCGGGTTTGGTTAGATTCACCTGCGCCCCCACGTGCGGGCTTTGCCGTTCTGTTGACCACGAGACTCGGTCTGGACCTGGCATAGCCCTGAGCGAATGATACACATGCTTCCAGTTCATTCCATGGCCTGGGGCTTTCCTGTCCGTTCTGCCACCGACGAAACGGGGTGGAAACAGGAAGACCGGAGTCACCGGCCTGCCGTGCGCCTCGGCCCTGTCACACCGCTTCTTGAGGCCATGACGATCCGCTCTTCCCTGCGGTGAAGTCGTGGGTGTAAAGGGGCCTTTCCGGAATCAAGATTCAGTTTCTTAAATATGAGCCGACAGTGAAGAATTGAAAATTGTTATAACAGCAAGTGTGACCTGCACAGACCTGTGTCTGCATTTCTAGGGAGTTCCCAGACTTCAGGAAGAAATTCTCGTTCTCTTCCCATCAGCTTACTTCAAATTCAAGCTGTGTATTTACATCTCCTTCTGCTGGTTGGTTATTTCGTGGCTTTCAGTCGGCTGCCCGGAGAGCGTGGCCCTCATCCCGCCCCCAGCGCCACCCCAGGAAGGCCGCGCTCCTCTGCCGCAGGACGCATCCGCGGGGGGTCTCGGAGCTCCTGCCACAGTCGTGGTTCCTGCTGTTTGCTCCGTTGTGGAGACGCTACTTTAATCCAAACGTTAGAACCATGGACTTGGCGAATTTTGTGAGGTGCGTGGGGGCCTTGACCCGCCAGCTCCTTTCACAGGTGGCAGGAAACGTGAACAACCGTCCAGGGTCAGACGACACATTGGACCAGAGTGCGAATTAGCAGACGGGTCTGTCCTAGTTGTGAAGACCTCTGTGGGTGCTTCTTACCCGAAGACCCTCCAGAACCGCGGGGCCAGTGACGGTCTGTGGTCCCCGTGGCCCCGTGCCCTGTCGGGGGACGGGCGGGTGGAGCTGGGTGCCGCGGCCAGGCGTGTCTCGCCCCGGCTCTGCCGAGTGGACATGTACCAGCACCTCGCCTGGGTGCGGCCACGCCCATGCGCGTGTGCCCTGGGGGCCGGCACCCCCTGGCCCCGTTCCCGACCTCCCAGGGGACGCTGTGGGGGATGTCTGTGGGAACACTCGGCCCCGCCGTGGGTCACCTCTGTGAGTCCATCGTCCAGGGCGGAAACTGGACCGTGGCGGTGATTGACGCCACCCCCGCCCACCTCGCCTGGGGTCCTCGCTAGTTCGGGTTTTATGTTGATAGTGTCTTGCGCTAAATATTGATATAGACAGCAATAAAACGTATAAATCATATAATGTTTATAAGTACTTAGAATACTTATATAAAAACTTACGTAAGTGATACTTACAAATAGAACAGTGTGAACTGTAGATGTTTGTATGTGTATAAATTTTCTATATTTGCTCCTGAAAAGCCACTGGCTAGTTTTCCTTGTACCTTGGGGCCTGAGTTTTTATTTTTTTTACATTTACTTATTTTTGAGAGACAGAGAGAGGCAGAGCACAAGTGGGAGAGGGGCAGAGAGAGAGGGAGACACAGAATTAGAAGCAGCTCCAGGCTCCAAGCTGTCAGCACAGAGCCCGACGCGGGGCTTGAACCCACAAACTGTGAGATCATGACCTGGGCTGAAGTCGGACGCTTATCTGACTGAGTCACCCAGGCGCCCCCGATCTGGGACTGAGTTTTTAAACTGAACGTGATTTTGCTGAGATCGGCGCATCTCGATGCCGGCAGCGACTCGGGTGAGTGGCAAATCCCTCCTGATGGCAGCGATGCCTGTCTCTTACGTCACCGGGCAGGGCCCTCTCGGCCCCTCCCCCCACGGAGCTCAGACATCCCCTCTTGGGAGAGGGTCCGTGCCTTGTATTGGCACAACTCCAGCCCACGCAGCAGGGTTTTCAGAATAAGGAGCTGATCTTCCCCCGGGGATAGAGCTGAGTGCCTACCCCGGAGGAGAGAGACCCTGCCGCTTGCTGCGGAACCCCGCACGTCTGCCCCGCTGAGTGCCGTCGGCGGGAGGGCCGGGACCCAGAGGTGGCGCCGGAGGACAGGGCCTGCGCCCACGGTCTGAACACACTTCACTTACCTCCTCTTGGTCAAATGTGGGACAAAAAATGTACTTTTGGCTTCAACATTGGGTGGCCATGGATGGCGAAGGATTCTGGGCCTAGATTTTTTTGAAAGCTGTCGAGGGGATTAAATACAAACCGGAAAACAGGTGAGGAAGGGGCTGCACGTCAGGAAACGGTTCACCGCCTCTGATCTACCTTCCACACCCACGTCCGCGGAGCCCGGGCTCCCACCAGGGCGTTCGCCCGGCACCGAGCGCCGAGGGTCTGCGCCCACCACCTCTGAGCATCCGGCCGCTCCCCTCCCGGAAGGAAGGCTGGCCCGGGGCAAGAGCTTGACATTTTGGATGAAGAGAAATCATGTTCAAAGATGCGGGAAACGAATCTTATTTCTGAGAAGAGGCCCCGAGTGCTATGAATGGGGAGGCGTTTGTGTGATTGGCCGGGAAGAACATCTAAGCTGGTTTTGGGAAAATGGGATCTTGCTCCTGGAATTGTTTCAGATGTTGTCCGCCATCTAGCGGTCGCCCTGTAGGACGACTTCCTCAGGAGCCCGGGCAGCTTCTGGACTCACGCTTGTTTTTATGGCTTTTTATGTTCCTTTCAGGGTGTCCCTTGAGCTTTCGGGTGAGACATTGTGAACCGTAGCGTTTTCCATTTGTTTTTCTTTATGGTTAAAACGCAGACATTTGCAGACGCCAGCAAAACACTTTGGGGTGTGTGTTCCCGTGGAATTCATCCTGGGGCACTAGGGTTACGTCCTGGCACGATATTAAAGGAGCACCACCGTGAAAACACGCCTCAAGCGGGGAGCGAGCGGCGGGGGCTGGTGGTCAGGTCCGGGGTCTGGACGCCAGTTCTGGGCTCTGCTCCGAAACGGCGTCCGTGCCTTACACTTTGTTCCTGCATCTTCCGCCGGAGTTCGGGCGTTACAAAGATGTAGGAGGGGCGCCCGCGGGGCTCAGCCGGTTAAGCATCCAGCTTCAGCTTAGGCCATGATCTCGCCGTTCAGGAGTTCGAAGCCCACGTCAGGCTCTGTGCGGACGGCTTGGAGCCTGGAGCTGCTTCGGATTCTGTCTCCCTCTCTCTGCCCCTCCAACTTGTGCTCTGTCACTGTCGCTCTCAAAAGTAAGTGAACATTAAAAAAATTTTTTTTAAGGATTTAGGAGCTGCGTCCCTCACAGGGAACATTCTGGTCATCATACACTGACGTCACTCTCAGCAGAGAAGCGGGCTCTGCCTCAGTCACTCCCCTCAGGGTCAGGCCTCTTCCTTGCATGCGTGTTGGGACACGGCCACGCCCACGCCCGCGGATGGTGACGGGGCAGCGGCAGGAGGCCCCCGGCACCGACGCTGCTGCGTCCTGGCCAGAGTCCCGGGCCCGGGCTGCCAGCCCCATCTGCTCCGACGCACTTCCCGTTATGGTGGCCAACGACCTCCCGCTCTGCCCCCGCGGCCCGGCAGCTTGGGAGCAGGCTTTGAGTGGCGGGTCCGCAGCCTGCGTCCTGAGTCCTCCCCACACCCTTTGGTGGGGGTGACTTCCTCGCCTTCTCGGCTGCCGGACCCATCGGAAAGGTCTGCAAGGCAGTGACGTGAAGGGTGAGCTCGAAGGAAGGGCGCTGGCCTGGAGACGGAGACGCCAGCGGCCCGCGTGGCGGCGCTGCGGCCGCCCCCCTGCGGCAGGGGGGTGTCGGCACGGGCGCCCACGGGAGACGCTTCCGGTGAGACGAAGGCCTGACTCGTGGGCGTGCGGGCGAGTCCTTACCGCACACGCGCCTGGGCGCCCGCCTCGCCCAGAGGCGCACCTGCGTCCCGGTGGTGCTTGTGGGGACAGCGCACACCCGTCTCTGGCGGGACCAGCATCTGACCCGGGGGACCTCCCGGATCCGGAAGCCGCCGCACGCGGCTCCCAGGGCCCCACCGCGCAGTCGGCGGGAGGGAGCAGCCGCGTCTAGAGCAGACAGCTATTGAATTCCACCGCTTATGTCTGTAGCGTCTACACAGGCCGCTTTCTGGACGTGCATTTATTTTCGCAGAGAGAAACACGTATCTCAAAGTACCAGCGAGAAGCTGGGGAGGCACGGCCTCCGAAAGCGGTCACGGAAAAATTAATCGTTGGCTTGTTTCTACGTCTTCCTACACGCCTGGTCGGGGTGTACACTGTGTCCCAGAACTGGAGCCCATTCGGAGTGTGTATTTTGTTTCTCCGCTTAAGGAAAAGAAACCTGAGGCCCCGTCTCTGGCTGAGGCAGCGTCTGCTCCTGCACACAGACCGCGGGGAAGGGTCCGGACTCCAAAACTCTTAGGGCCCCCGGTTACACCTGCAATGTGTCCGCGACGGGACTCGGCCCTGGGAGGGCCTGGCCCCTGGCTCGAGGCGTCAAGTGCCCACGAGGCGGTGCCCTGGGTGCTGCCCCCCCCATGAGAAGCAGGGAATGAGCTTCCCCGTGCCTCCCGCCACGGGTGTGACTTTCCTCTGGCACCGGTGCCCAGCCGTGTGTCCCCTAGAGGGGAAGGAAATGTTACAGCCTTTGGGGACCATCTGGTCAATGTCTTAGTTACTCAATTGTGCGGTTGAGCAAAATGCATCCGCAGACAATCCCTAACCTGGGCGTGGCTGAGTTCCACGAAGACTGTTTACAAAAACAGGCGGCCGCTGGACGGCCCGAGGGCTGGGCTCTGTCCACCCTGTGCTGCGTTCCCAGGGTCGCCCTGGCTGAGTCCTAACTGCTCTGTTTATGCTTTCTCATTAGGAAACAGTCCTGGTGAAATGTGACCGGCCTGCTCACCCTCTGATTAATAAAACATATCGTTTTGAGAGGTAAGTGCTTTGACGCAGAAGCAAAGTTAGACAAATATCAATCTGCGTTAGCATTTGGTTCATGAAATTCACAATATATCCCGTCATTTGCACTAATTGCCAAAGAGCAAAGGCAACTGAGTGGAGAAAGCACGTCGTGTCTTTTTTTTAAGCGTATTTATTATTTTGAGAGAGAGGGTGAGCAGGGGAGGGGGAGAGAGGGAACCCCAAGCAGGCTTCAGGCTGTGACAGCGGCAACCTGGACGCGGGGCTCGAATTCAGGAACCGTGAGACCATGACCTGACCGCGCTGCCCAGGCGCCCCTGAGGGTCACAGCTTTTGCAAAAACTAACTGAAATGGAATCTAGACCTAAATATGACACATAAAACCATAAAACTTTCAGAAACCGACATGGGAGGAAATCTTTGTGACCGTGAGTGAGGCAAGGAATTGCCAGAAACGCCACTAACAGCACGATTTATACAAGAAAAGACGTATCGGCTCTGCTCGGACGCCACGCGCTGGGAGCGGACGTCCTCAGGAGCCGGGGAGGCAGGCCCCACGCCGGAGCCAGCCTGTGGAGGTCACGGCGCTGACCCGGCCGAGAGCCGGCGCGCAAGGCGCCTGCCCAGACGCTGCAGCCGCCAGACGCCGATGTCCTCCGTCGTGTGGGGGTGCCCGTCCGCGGGGCAGGTCGCCGAAACCACCGGCGGGGGCTGGAGGTGTCCGCGTGGTTGATGGCATCGAAGGTGGTCGGATGGGATTTCCTGTGACACTGAACACACCCTTTCTGCATGACCCAGACCTTCTGGAAAAGACAAAACCCTGGGGGTGGAGAACAAGCCAGGGTCCCCCCGGGGCGGGGAGCTGCTCTCCGTCTGGGTGGTGGCCTCGCAGGCGCGCGTCCAGGGCTGAAACACGGAATCCATCCGTACCTCAGGTTTAAAAATACAATCAACTTTTCAAAGGGACCGTAAGAGACAAGTGGGCCGGCTGTGCTGTGGGATCCTGGTCTTCGATCCCCTCATGGTCCTGTGGCTACAAATCGCTCCAAGCACGTCTGTGCGGGTCCCTCGGCCTTGGCCTTGGCGGGGACGCCTGGGGCGGGGGTGGGGGCCACAGGCGGAGACACAAGGCCCGCCGCTCACTCGCCCTTTCCGGAGTCCCGTCGGGGTCAGCGGCCGCCGGACCCAGGGCAGGGGCATGGGCACTGGGTGCAGGGACGGCCTGTCAGTGTCTCTGGGACCTCGTTTTGGGGAACTGGGGGGCAGCACATCATACACACTGGGGTCAGTGTGAAGGGGAAGGTCTGAACAGAAGAAAGAAAGGAATCTGCAAGTAAATGACTTCCTTCTATCCAAGAAGAGAATTCGCCTCTGAATTTCCATGAGAATTTGTTCTGGGGAAGAATGTGTTCAGGACTGACCCACTTCAAAAACGGAGCCTATGCGTCTTCTGAGATCAGAACACTATTTATAACAGCATCTGACAGAACTAATAAATGTCGAAATATTTCATTTCAGCGCTGAAAGAAACTCTCAACAGTTTCAGTACTTAGCCCCTTTTTAAAAATAAGTGTGTGTGAAAGGGAAACCACAGTCCTTCCTAAAACATTCGGGAGAAGGGTGAACGGGCCCAGAGTCGGGAGACCATCGCATCCTCTGAGTGGGATAACAGTATATCATTATGTTTTTAATGGCAAATTAAAAGTAACAGCCATTGACCCGAAATGCCGAAAGAAAAATAAGAAGTGATTTTGCTGTTTAGAGCGTGACGGATGTATCGGGCACCCAGCGGACTCGTGCCGGTCCTCCGGCTACCTTCCTGCTGTGATGTACCCGCAGCATGCTCCTGTCGGGTCCCGTGGTCCCGAGTTCGAGCCTTCCCTGACTCCCGTTCCAGGCAGAGGCGGCTGTGGGGGAGGGGGGCTGCGGGCGCCCGCACTAGGTCCTGACGGCTCCGTTAACCAGGAGTTGACCAGGCAGAGAAGAGAGGACATGCCGGTGGGGAGACAAAATGGCCAAAGGCACAGAGGAGGAAAGAGAAGAGGGTCAGGGACCCCCCGGGACCACCTGGCACACGCTGGAGGCGGTGGGGGTGCTGGCTGTGTGGAATGAGTCCCCAGGGCGGCTCTGCCTTCCCCCCCCTCTCCCCCGACCCGCGAGGACTGGGCTGGCCCCGTGGGTCCGCTGGTCCCCGGGCCCAGTGTGCCCACGGCTTCCTGCCAGGGCCTGCTCGGCCCTGGGGCCGCACCTGCTTCGGCTTCTCTGGCCGGAGGCTGGACCCACGCCGAGGCTGCTAAGGGCCACCGGCAGCTCTGTCTCCGGTGAGCTCGCATCTCTGGATGCGTTTCTACGAAGATGCAGAAGGGATTTCTGATACGAGGAGAAGTATGGGGAGCGTGTTCCTATATAAGGAATTTATAAGAAATAGAAGGAAATGTGAAAGTAAATCATAAAGATCATTGGCCTTTTTCTTTATTTTTTGGAGCACTTTATGTATCAGGGATATTGATCTTTTGTCTGTGATTTAAGTTGCAACTGTTTTTTCAAGTTTGTCATTTGTATTTTTTTCTTCGCTTCTGATAGCTCTTACCCATGCAAAACCTGTCCCCCCTGGGACTTAATTATGGTGACAAAGGCCACCAGGTTCAAGAAGAATATACCCACGTGTACTTCCATGATTTGTATGGTTTGACTTCTCACATTAACCTATGACCCGTCTGGAACAGCCTAGAATACTGTCTAAGGCATAGATCCCATGTACCTCCCAGTTAGGGAGAGCACTCAGTGAAACACATCTTCCCCCCTAATCTGACACGACACCTCTTTGTCATACAGCCGCCAGGTGGGGTCCAGTTCCGACTTGTCTCTGCTGCCCCGGAGCTCCCCCCTCCCGCCCCGCCCCCTGGCTCAGGTGCAGGCTTCCGGGTCCGGGACAGCCTACCCTGGGCTTTTCCTTGCTATTCTGATCTCTTGTTTTGCCAAATCAGGTGTATAATCACATTATGTGGCTCCAGAGGAAATCCTGCTGGTGGAGATGGTCTCTGGGGGTTGGGGGGAGTAAGGGAACTTCACACACTAACTTCCTCGCAGGCTTGAGTCTTGCTGTTCAAGGACGTGGTCTATCTTGTTATTTGCTGGACTTGAGTTATGTCCTTCAGGAGAGTTTTATAATTTTCTCCCTAAAGAACTTGGGCCTTTCTCATGAGGGTCGTGGCGAGGTTTTCAGTTTGTTTTTCTCCGATGGGAGCTTCCTTCCACGGTATCTTCTGACTGAGCTGTCTGTGTGCACGCGCTGACTAGCGTTTGCACAGAACCTGTGTGGCCCTCAACCTCTCTAAGTGTCCCTGCGCCAGGTCCCGACCTTTGACTCTGGGGTGCCCAGTGCACGGCCCCGCCCAGATCTTAGGTCATCCCTTCGCTGAGTCCACTGGGGCTCCTGAGCAGTGACTGGACACCGTGTGACCACGCGCAGGTGGCACAGGACCCTTGCCCTTGGCTTCACGTTGGTGGGAAAGACCTGAGGGCTTAAGTAAGATGTTCACAAAGCCCCAACTAGTTACTAATTAGGTAAAGTTTGCTGACCCTACTATGGGTTAGAGATTTAGAACACATTCGGCCAGCGGCCACGGAAATGCCTCGTTTCAATCATGAGTTTTAAAAACTAAGAGGAAAACTAAGCCTATCAGCGAACTGGAGAAAGGTCAGAGAATGCTGAACGACTTGGGGGGTGATATTAGGGAATTACTGCTAACTTTTCAAAATGTGGTGATGGTAACGTTGTGCTGTGTGTGGAAGACTCATGCTTTGCAGACCCCGAGACTTCTGCAGACAAAGCAGAGGGACACGAGGTCAGCTTCCACAGGCTGTGGGCAGAGGGGGGGCTTGTGCGAAGTAGCCGGGCCCAGGGGAGTTCAGGGCTAAGTTAAAAGAAAGATTCAGGAGCTCAGCATCACGCCACTTGCTCTAAATGCCTTCCTGATGACGCAGAATAAACATTTTATACAAGATGCCTCTGAGGTTCAAAATTAATTCTGCTTCTAGAGGTAATATGGATCAGTCAGTCGCACATTATGAAACATTTTGAAAATGAAAGAAGAGAAAAAATCAGTTCCAGCTAAATAAAACCTTGTATTTCAGGAGTCTAAGCTTAAATGCAACGCACACTCGACTCAGTACACCTGCCCCCTGCCGTGTGTTTCATGCGCTCATGATCCGGCACAAAGCCCGCTCTCAAAGCCCAGACATTCCGGTCTCGTCTCAAATTCCGCAGCAAAGTGCATTTTTTGGAAGTCACGTCCTGCTTAGCTGTATTTGTGGGTACTTCTAAACACAGAGCCGCACTGGATTCCCTTTCCATAGTGACCCCCCAGTCCTGGTGCCCACTAACCTGGGGTGTGGAAAACAGTTCTGTTAAGAGCTGGAACATAAAGACTAAACATTGTGTAGCCAATGTTGCCTGGAGTATGATTTTTGCAGTATTATTGTTGGACCCACTTAAGTGGAGCTAATTTAGTTCTGGGATAATTATATGGTGTCCTTTCTTCTCCTTCTTCCTTGCTTTTCCTTTCTGCTTTGCAAGCATTCATAGTTTTGCTTATTGTGTTTCTACAACAGAGAAGACAATTCTCTAGTCTTCCTTAACCTCTGTTAGCTTGAAAGGCAAGGGGATTAACCTTTTATTGTTTAAGAAAACAGGAATCTCGACAATGCCGGGAGCTTCTGTGGGAAGTGGGTGAAGACCTTGTTGGCAGGTGTTCCCATCTGCCTACTAATTCATTCTCTTCCAATCATGCAACATTTCCACTTTGCCTCGCAGAGTTTATGGTCCAGCGGAATCCCAGCAAGTGGTATTTGAGGATGTGCGCCCCCTGCTCACGTCGCTCTTGGACGGGTGAGTTAAAATATCCCCAAGGTCAATGATCACAGTTACAGGGAGATCTCCTTCATGCTACAAGATACGACGTTAGAGCCCGTGCATTGTCTACTCGGCAGAGCCACCGCCGCCCCGTGGTTGATTAGCCTCCATGGGGGAGGGGCGGTGAGCGCCAGGAGAAGGACCGAGCAGGACTTGAGGAAGGGTGTCCCTGAGCACGCAGGCCTCAGGCCCTGCAGATGCTCCCGTCACGTGTGTGCGGGCTGACTGCTGTGAGCACCTGGCCTGGTTGGCGCTGGGATTCTCCACGCGTTTTGGAATGTTCTAGAAAGTCTGAGAGGCACATTAACACTAGCTGGAGGAACCCATCGTCCCTGTGAGAAGGAGCCTCTGGCCCCGGATACACGAGCGCTGCTTCCCAAGGCCGTGGGTCACAGCTTGGGAGGAAAGAGCGTGTTTTTAGCAACAAGCGGAACCAGGTTTGTGTGGCTGCCCCAGTCCGCCAAGACTTCCTACTCCAGGCGGCCCGGGAGAACCCCAGTTTGGGGGCAGATCGTGCGGTGTCCTGGAGAAGGCGGGTCCACGTCTGCCCGGTGGAGGCTCCCCCACGGCCAACGCCGGCGACACGGAGTTGTGAAGACAGGACTCTCCCGCCCCCAGCGCCCTCGGGTCTGAACGCCTCATGGGCGCCCGGGAGGGGTCAGGTCCTCCTGGGAAAGCCACGTGGCCTTGGTGCCACACCCCTGCAGGGTCCACCCTCTGCTGTGACAGTTTCTGCTCAGCTCTTGCCCTGGAATGTTGGGGCTTTTATATCCTTCCAAAAAGAAGTTCTTCCATTGAAAACGATAGGGGAGGTCTTGTGTGTTCAGTAGCCTCGCTAAGCAAGCAGGTTCCAGAAAGGTAAAAGGCGCAGCCGTTACACGACCGTTGCCAGAGCTGCCTTCCCATTTTAAATGAGAGGCAGACGGCGCTGTTCTCAGTCTGGAGAGGCTTTCTTCGAGAGGCTTCCTTCCTCTCTATGTTCCTAAAGGGTCCGAAAGGTCCCCTGAGAGCTTGCTTTTCAGCTGAGGTCCAAGGTGACTGCTAAGTGCAGGGGCCTCTCCGCAGGCAGGGGTGAGATTCGCGGAGCTGGGGGGCGCGGCCAGGGTTTTGTTACAGAGACAGGATGGCAGACCCCCTAGGTCACTGGCAAGGTGCCGGCCAGTCAGAACGCTCATTTTTTTAAAACGTTTACTTATTTTTGAGAGACAGAGATGGAGCACAAGCAGGGGAGGGGCAGAGAGAGAGAGAGACACACACAGAATCTGAAGGAGGAGCCAGGCTCTGAGCTGGCAGCAGAGAGCCTGACATGGGGCTCAAACTCACGAACTGTGAGATCGTGATCTGGGCTGAAGCTGGACGCTCAACCGACTGAACCACCCAGGCGCCCCCAGAACACTTTCAAGGTCCTTTTATGGAAGCAAGAGCGTCGGTGAGCTTGGCTTGCTGGGATTACCTCAGGCCATTGATCCGATTAAAGGCTGACCAATTAAATCAGCGTCTCTGAGGTGGGCCCTGCACAGGCACAGTCTTGTCCCCGTGACGCGGCGGGGCTCAGGGCCCAGCATTCTGCCCCCGCAGGTCTGAGTCCCCTGCACCTGCACAGCCCAGTGTCTACATTTATATTTATACATTTATATCAAGCTTTTGTCATATCCTGTAAATGTACATTTATTTCAAATATTGTTTCCATGTTCTCATCTTCCCATTGACATTTTGGGCTGAAGAAACAGCGGGAAGGAAACGTAGGGGGCTGGCCACCGTCCTTGTCCTCTGTGACGTGACGTGGCCCCATCTGTGGGGTGCGGGGGGCTGCTTGCCCATCAGAGACAGTGTGGCGCACGCCGGCTGTGGACGTGGGGACACCGAGTCCCTGGCACTAGCAGAGTATAAGGACACGTAGCAGGCGTTACGTAGGACTATGGTCAGCGATGCCCCGGCTCGGGACGCCATGGGGGGAAGCCGGGGGGGTGGAGGGACGCCGGGCACAGCAGGGGAAGAAGCCCGAGCTGCCCGCTGCACTGACAGCGCACGGCCAAAAGCTGGTCTCGCTCAGGGCCGAGTCCCGCGTGGACCCCGAGCGCAGGGTGCCAGCAGCGGCGGCCGGAGGACACATCACCAAGGAGAAGCAGGTGCCGACGGGAATGCGCTGTGTGTGTAGACGCGTCCGTGGCTTAGCCCGCCACTGCGGGGATCGTGCACAGAGCAGAGACCCTTCGGTGCAGTTCTACGAAAGCCTCATTTCAGACGTGATGGAGAAACAGGAACAAGAGCAAAATGGGAGGAACTGGCCATCTACGTAAACGTTTCTCTTAGA
>NC_043706.1:143927923-143944157 GCF_006229205.1 Suricata suricatta
CCCCCCCCCCCCCCCCGCCACGCGGGCTCCAGCCCAGGGGCCAGGAGGGCACCCTGGTCAGAACGGGACGGGCCTTCACTGTTCACACCTCAGAGAAGCATCAGTGGGTCCTTGGTGAGGGGCCATGTGGACAGTTGTGCCCAAAGGACCCGGTGGGACCTGGGCGTTGAGCCAGCCGGGGGGCCACCCTCCCCTGGGTGGGGTTGTGGGTCTGTCTCCAGGCGGGCTGCATCTGTATTTTCGAGCCTTTCCACGGTCAGCACGTAGCACTGGAGAAGACGAAACAGAAGATGCGGAGTTGTTTCTAAGAGTGGGGTCCCATGTCAGGCCACAGGCGGGGCTTGGCCAGACGTCTGGCTGCGAGTGGGGTCGGGCAGAGTCTGCCCCCAGTGTTCCTGGCGCAGCGCAGACTGTGAGAGAGATGAGCCCCAGTTCCAGGAAAGTGCTAGAAGTTGCTCTGGGCTTCTGTGTGGTGACAAGACTCGGGCGGGGGGCTTTCTGAGTCAAGGCCATGAGTTCTCTGTGCTTCTTCACCTTGTGGGCTTGTGGTCCTAAGGCTACCGATGGCTGGAATGGTTATTTAGATCTAACTCACCTGAAATCACTGTTCCCAAGACCGTTACCGAGCCTACCATGTAGAGAACATTCCGGTCTTCCTGCGCGCTTCTGCTGTTAGTGAGAGGCTGCCGTACACTCAAGGGCTGGGAGTTTGCCTAGTGTTGTCTAGGACTGTTCCCACCTCCCTCGGAAAGGCCTTCTTCTGCAGCTTGCTTTAGGGGCTCCCCAAGTCCCTGTGTCCCCACCCCCAGGCTCATCTCGGAAAACCCGTCAAGGAGCCTGAAGGTTGACGTGTCCATAGTGGAAATTTATAATAACGACATTTTTGACCTTCTGGCCAAAGACGGTCGCACGGCAGCGTCTGGGCCCAAGCGTGAGGTGCTGACCTCCGAGGAGCCGAAGCAGGAGGTCCGTCCGCTGACCCGAGCGTGAGTACTGCGCTGCCCCTCAGCCGGCGCCCGGGGAAGGCCGGCCGCGCCGCCCAGAAGGCCCGCCACCACGGGGACGGCCCGCCGTGCTGTTGTGCTTTGGGCATGTTCTGCGTTTTCCACTTAGATTTAGAAATTCTCCTTTTTAAAACACAATTAAAACAAACAAATCCGTTAACCTTTTAAAATATCTTGATGAAAAACTGATGGATCAGGTTCTGTTCCCGAAGGGAACAAGCTTGGGGCAGCGGCCTGGCCCACGGTCCCTCAGTCGCCCTCATTTCTCCTGCGCAGACCTGTATTTCCCCGACACGGCAATTAATCGTCCCCTCATGTTGACTGATTATGCTCCTCAAAGTTGTGTGTCCCCTGAACCCACGTCTGGGGGCGGGGGAAGGCGGGGCCCCTCGGTGACAAGGACGGGGCAGTGACCCTGGGATCTCGGAGTCAGTAAGCGAAGGGTCTGCAGCCGTTTCCAGCACTGCACAGACCTGCAGGAAATGATGCATTTAGTGACAGATTTGCCCAAGGTAAGCAGACCTTTCAGCTTCTGACTAATAGGCTCTGAACAAAACAGCTCCCGCTTACGGGGACCTCCGCTTAGCTGTGAGGCTCGCTGACCAAAGTAGGGGGTTAGACTGACTGGAGTCCCTGGGGCATGATAAATGCGTGCTTGACGTTCAGAAGGTTGGGAACCTCCATTTGGTCCCAGAACAGTTGAATATTTCAGAGTAAAGAAATTCACAGTAAGTCGGGCCTCAAAAAAGGAAAGCGTTTGATTTATTAAGTTTTATTTTGTCTAAGCTGCGCTCAGGCTGCACTTACAGCGGGCGCACTGGGTGTACGTGGGGGGTGGTCCCTGCTGGCGGAGGGTGGAGGGCGCCCCTCGCCCCTGCCAGGGGTGGGCTCCCCATCGCTCGTGGGCTCTGTCTGCCAGGCCCGTCCACAGCGCCGCGGAATTCATGGCGCTCGCCGCCGGGAGCCTGCGGCTCAGGGCAAAGCTGGCCACCTCTGTGCACGCCAGTTCTTCCCGATCCCACCTGATAATCACGGCGACGCTGACCACAGCCACCGAGCACAGCAGCTCCGGTAAGTGGCCTCGCGTACCTGGGCAGGGGCACGGGATGAAATCCACGGAAACGGAAAGGAGCCCGTGCTCCTGCCGGCTCTGAGCCTGCGCACGGGGGCCCAGGGTGGCGGCTGCAGGACCTGGAACCAGGCTGAGAGGAAAGGGGAAGGGGGGGCAGTCTCCGTGAACCAGGATATGGCGCGGGGACAATGGGCATGTCTGCATCGAGGGACGGTGGTGCACACGTCACCAGTGAGATTGCAGGCGTGACCGGGGTTGCCAGGGTCTGTGTCCCAGTAAAGACCAGGGCCGCGCACACAGGGCCGCCTGCACGACCCTCCTGGCACAGGGCACTGCCCGGCCACAGGCCCTGAGGCTGGGATGCACGGAGCCCAAGGACCCCGATATCCACCAGCCCGCGGAGCCAGCGCCGCCCCCCCCCCCCCGCCCGCGAAGGCCGGGGGCCCGTGTTCATACGGCCGTGACGCAGATGCCTGAGCACCGGCAGGTCACCTCTCGGCTAGCAGGCCGGTGTGGGCGGCCCGCTGCTACCCTGCGACCACCCTGTGCCCTGGACCGGGCCTGACTGGTCCCAGGAGGCGCTGGCCCGCGGGGAGGGGTCGCTGGCCCAGCGCCACGTGGAAACGCAGTGGAGACTGGCATGGCTCTTAAGTTCTTCTTTGTCCCATTGTGAGTATTTTTGACGTTTTTCGCAGTGAATATACACAGTTTAGGTTTTTAAAAACTCCTGAGGAAGTCTGGTTGGAATAGCAGGATGGGGCTGACCCCCCCCCACAGGGAAGAACGGTCCGTCGGGATTTCGGTGGAGGATTCAGACTCACTCCCTGAAGGGCTCACGAGTTTCTCTGACCGGGCTTTGATTACCGTCCTTACCACGTTTCCAAGAACGTCACTCTGTTCTCGGGAGGAGGTGGCCTCGAGCCTCACCCTCCACAGTGGTGGCTCCTTCCGGAAGCCCCTTCCTGCCGCAGCCCTGCCAGTCTGCAGGGGGGAGGGAGTTCCTCTCTGGAGGTGGCGCTCCCGGCAGATGTCCCACTGCAGCGCCGCTGAGGGAGGCTTCGTGGACACCCCTCCTAGGTGCGTGTCACCCCTGGGGAGCCGAGCAGCAGTCTAGGACGCCACCGCCCGAGGGGAGAAGGCGGAGTGCCTCCGGGGGCAGAAACTCGCTGGGGGCCCCGGGGGCCCAGCGCCCCATGGAGCAGGTGCATGCCAAGCTGCAGCTCGTGGACCTGGCGGGCAGCGAGTGCGTGGGTGAGTGTGGGGCGAGCGGGGACGTGGGGGCCCGTGAACCAGCCCCCCGGACGCGGACCCGAGTGCGGGTCCTTCTGCAGTCCTCTCTCGCCCAATTCCCCCAGAGGACGCGGTCTCACCACCGCCCGACGTGAGAACCCACCAGCCGCGCGGCTCTCCGTGGCTCTGCTCTGAGCCACCTGCTCCCAGTGAGCCTCAGGGGGTCTCCCCGGCCGGCGTGCCCCCCACACAGCGCCTGCGTCCTGGGTCCCAGCTTTGCTCTTCCCGGCTCACTTCCTGAAGTCACTTCCTGACGCTCCCTGCTCTCCCCCCATCCCGAACTGTGTGGCCGGGGCCCCGCTTCCCCAGGCGCGTCTGGAGTGACAGGCCCCGCGCTGCGGGAGACCTCGCTCATCAACCGGAGTCTGGTGGCCCTGGCGGACGTGCTGGCGGCGCTGGCGGAGCGCAGAGGGCACGTCCCGTACCGCAACAGCAAGCTCACCCACTTTCTCCAGAATGTTCTGGGTAAGGTGGTGTCCTGCCGCCCTGTCCCCTGCCCCGGGCACAGCCGTTCCTCCGGGATGTACTCCCCGGGGACTTGCTGGCTCCCTGCCGCCCCTCCTGCAGCGTTTCCAGCACCGTGGCTGACAGCCGCGTGCCTCACCGTTGTCCTGTGTCACCGTGCACTGGGTGGGCTGGTCCGCACGGGTCTAGCAAGCCCTCCAGGGAGGTCCCCACTCCTCACGGGGCGGCCTCCACATCTGGCCTCTCGTCCTGAGGGGCGCATGGTGGGCTTCCCAGTTGTGGGCCACATGGCAGGGAGCTGGGCCCCCAGGCTCATGTCCCCTGCTCAGGCCACACACTGGCTGCAGTGGCTGGAAACCCAGGCCGAGTTACCCACGGGGAAGGGGACGGTTCGTCCTCCTCCCGGCTGCAGCTCATCCAGAGGAGAGCGGAGGATAGAATGTTCTAGGGCCTTCTGTCACTCTGGCCTCTCCCGCTCTTTCACTGCAGATGCACTTCCTCCAAGGATGAGGAAGGGCCCCTGACACCCTCAGGGCACTCGTGAGCACAGCTGGCCACGGGTCGGGCGGGGCCACGGGGTCCTTTCCGTGTTCATGCTCCGTCTTTCCTCAGCTCCCCTTCCCTTGGTCTTTGCTGTTCCTTCAGTGCCGCTCAGCCTTCCCTGCCGTCGGAAACTTGAGGGGGAGCTGGCTTCCGCGGGTTGGGACCCCCTGGGTGCTGGGGGCTTGGGGAGGGCTCCCCGCCCTGCAAGGTGGAACCCCGTGGCCGGCGTCCCCAGCAGGAGTGACCCAGCCCCACCGCTGAGGGCCAGGCCTGTCCCTGCGGCGGTGCCCTGCCTGCACGCGGCTCCACGGTCCTCTGGAGACGCCGCTGTTTCCTCGGGCTCCTTCCCACCTGCTGCTCCCTCCTGTCGTAAAGGTGGTGACGCGAAGCTGCTGGTGATCCTGTGCGTGTCCCCCTGCCTGAAGCACGTGGCGGAGACGCTGCGCTGTCTGGGCTTTGGGGTCCGGGCGAGCCAAGTCCAGCGCAGCCCAGCCCGAGGGGGCCGTCCCGCCCTCCGGAAACCCAGGTGAAGCAGAAGCGGAGGCTGGGCCGCATGAGGTGATGGGCTTTCCTGCCTTAAAATGAGTTTCCTGTTACTTACTTGACGATGAACGTGCCCTAAAATAAGTTCATTTACTTCAGACTCCCTAAGCCTGTTGTTTTCCAAGAAACAGCAATAAACGCTGACCCTCATCAAGGTGGCATCGATGCCCAGGGAGAAGCAGCGTGTGGGAGCCACCCCTCGGGGCTGGGGGACTTGGGGGCGCGCTCGCTCGGGGAGGAGCACAAGAAGCCAGCTGCGCGCAGGCCGGGGGAGGGTGCGCAGAGCAGGCACAGCCTGGGGTTGGAGCGCAGGTTCTGGAACCACAGCCGGGGGCTCAGGTGGCAGCCATGTGTCCGGGACAGATTCCTCAGCCCCTAGAGCCCCTTCCCTCGTCCGCAGGTGCCGGGCGCAGAGCACCTTGTTCCTTCTTGTAATGGCCTGTCCCCCAAGCCGGCGCCCCGAGCAGGCCAGGAGGCGTGGCCCACGGTGGGGCCGCGGCTCCTGGTCCGAGGGTCACGTGGGTGCAGCGCGAGCCCCCTCCCCGGCCGGCCGCGGGTGGCATGCGGACGCAGTGTGCATGTCAGCGAGGCAGGGGCGACTGGTCTGTTCTGAGACGCGCCCACAGGCAGGGGACCTCCCAAAGCGTACCTGGGTCTGCGTTGGCCACCACCCGGCGCCCGGGTTTCGAAGGTCCCAGCTGGCACACCCGTGGCACCAAGGGCTCTGATGTGAGGAAAACACGCTCAGGCCTCAGCCTGAGTCACCAGGACGGAGGACGCAGTGTCTGGTGAGGAGCGCAAACAGGCAAACCTGCCCCTGCTCGGATCCCCCCGCAGCCCTGCGCCCCACACTCGCCGCCCTGGACGCCCCCCGATCTGCGGCTGCAGAGGTGAAGGCCTGGCAGCTGGGACATCTTGGTGCCCGGCCCCGACCTTGCGGTGACAGGCACATCGCAGGAGGGAGAGCGAGCTCGTGGCACATGGTCTGGACACTCCCTGGGGAGCTTTGTCAGCAAGTGGCCTTGGCTGCCCGAGCCCCCGGGTCCTGAGCGGCCGCTATTCTGTGTTGGCCATGATGATGCAAACGTCCGGTCTCTGGCATGGCGCACTTGGCTGAGTCAGAAAACACTTCATCTGCGGAGGAAGGAGCCCCGGCCCCAGGGCGGTTGTCCCTGGATGGGTGCCAGATTGTGACCCGGGCTCAGGGCCCCACGAGTCCCTGACCTGCTGCCACTCCCCATGTGGCCCTGTGGGCAACACAGCCCAGCCTGCCTCTGTGTCTGTCACCCGAGGGGCCCGGCGTGTCCCGGAGCTGGGGGCCCGCGGGCGGGGGAGGGGGAGCGTGGGGGGGAGCCAGCCCTTGGCCCCATTAGCAGGCATCCACATGCCCTGACCAGCGTGGAGCCCCCTCGGCCTGGGCCCCTCCCTCACGGCCACCCGATGGAAGCCCACCCACAGGGACACTGCAGTAAGCCCAGCAAATCAACAGGAAGATTCCAGAAGCTGGATGGGAACCAGACCTGCCCCAGCCTGCCCTTCCCCCGGAGCCCCTCCCAACGACATGATCAGGGCATCCCTGGGCCTGTGGACTAAAACCTGCCCCTGGGCGGGGCCCAGGACGAGTCTGACATCAGGGCAGGGGAGGCAGCCTGCCACGTGCTCAAGCCCTGGTTTGGTTCCCCTTCGAGGCTCCGCCTCCCAGACTCGCCCTCCATCTGCAGGCCAATTGCCTGTCCTGTCCCCACCCCCGTGCCTTCCTGGCTCCCTTCCTCCATCAGTTCTCACCAGCGGGTGCTTGGGTGCATGTGCACAGGGCTACCCCCCCTTATCTCCGCATTCTTGGGATCTGCTTGTTGTGCCCAAGTTTTTAAAATCGCCCCAAATCACCCCAAAACAAAACACCAGAGACTGCTAGGGAGACCCAGTCACGCCTGCAAAAGCAAAGGGCCTTTATTACAAGCTTAAGCTCGGGCTCACAGTCCCCAGCTGACCCGCCGGCCACGTGGAGACAGCCCTGAACAAGGGCTGGGCAGGGTCTTTTATGCCTTTGGGAGGGGGCATTACAGGAAATGATGACAGGTGTACAGTGAGCCAATCCCTGCCCCCCCCATCAATACTGGCAGTGTGGGAGCCAGTCACACCATCCGGAGCACTGACCAATCAGGGTGGGCCCAGGACGCCCCATGTGGGGCGTGACTAGGCCTGCCTCTAGAAAGGTCAAAGGTATCAGCCAGCCTCTCCCGATTGGGCGCCGCAGGAGTTGTCCCTCCTTAAGGTGCGCCCTTTCAGGAGAAGCCGGCGCCTTCCCCTTTAAGTACAGGGGAGGGCCGGATCGGACCTGCATCCTTACATGCTCACAATGGCACCTTCGCTCCCTCCCTCGGTGCCCCCCACCCCCAGCCCTGTTTCTGGGGTACTAAACAAGTGTGATGTCAGGGAAGTCACATTCTCCTCAATGGTTTCAGTTTGTGCTGCAGCCGGAACCCGTGGCCTTGACCGTTGAGTCTGCAGCGAAGCCACGGAGGGAGCCACGTGGGGCACAGCGGGGTGGGGTGGGTGAGGAGGGGCTTCGGGCAGGGCGGGCACAGGGGGCTGCAGGCGGGGCCGGGGGCGGGGCCGAGGCCACGATGCGGACTGGAGGGCTGTGCCCTTGGGGGGATGGGGGGAAGGGGGTGCCCTTGGAGGGCAGCGGGGAGTGGTGCCCTGCGGGAAGCGGCCTGACTTTCTGATGGTGACGCAGGTACGAGTCCAGAGCATCTCGCCAGAACGTTACAGATGCTGGCGAAGTGCTCGGACCGTCCGAGACCCCCGGCACCGCCTGGTCTTCCGTCCCCCTTCCAGGCAAGGCCGCGCTCTGGTCTCCCGCACCTCCGCCGGGAGCCATTCCTCACCGGGAAGCTGGAAGGTCCTTCCTCCAGGCTGGCCCCGCCTCCCGTAGGCCAGTGCGGTCCCCGCCGGGGACAGTCACCCGCGGACCCCGCAGACAGCCCCACCGCCTGTGAGTCTGCTCCCCTTGGCTGTACCCCAGCGCGGCCCGCAGGCTCGGCTCCGACCCACCCTGCCAGCCCTTGTCGGGGCTCCCCGGCTCTTAACCACTTGTGGTGAAAAACGTACTCATTTTGCAACTTTAGAAAACCACGTAGCTGTGTGCTGACGGGGCCCGAAGCTGACCACTGACAGTGTCGCCGTCCCCCTGCCCCTGCGTGGAAGAATCGAGGCCCTTCTCAGCATGGCCAGGACCCCGGGGCGGATGCCCTCATCCTTGGTCACCCTGCTCCTCCCAGCTGCCCTCTGCTGGGTCCCAAAGCCCACAGACCAGTTCTGGGGCCGCTGGCCATGGAGCCAGGCAGCTTTTCTGCAGAAAGTCCGTCCTGTGCCCTGGAGTCTGTCTCCCAGGCAGTTTGGGCCAGGTGACCAGGGCCCACAGGGCACAGAGTTCACAAAACCAAGGTGAAGGTTAGACACGCCCCCTGCACTCCTGGGCCCATGAGGTCGATGTGCTGTGAGTCCTCCAGGACAAGCCCCTTGCAGTGGGCAGCCGGGCGGAGCAAAACCGCCACTGGCTGCCTTTGCCAGGTCCCGGACTCCTGCGGGGCAGTGGCCGGGGGGCTCCAGCACCAGCACCCCTGCTCCACTGCATCACCAGGCCTGGCGGGGGGGAGGGTGGCAGCAAGACGGGGCAGTTGGGCCACGGATCTGCCTCAGACAAGCCCTTGGGGGTCTTGTGACTCTAGCCCGGCCAACTTGACCCTGGCCTCCACTGCGCTGAGCCATCTGCCTGTCCCTCGGGTCCAGGGGAGGCTGGGTGGGCTTCCCGTCCAGCCTCACTGACAGCGGAGCAGGAAGACATGACAGTTGGCCCAGCACACCCCGGGGGCCACACCACCCTGCTTGCTGAGTGGACACGCCCGGTCTCGGCATGTGACCTGCCTTTTCTCACAAACCAGCCATCCCTACTAGTTAAGACCCATTTTCCGGGAAAATGTCTGTTTTGCCTGAAAGACAAAGTCCTAACCTCCACAGAAAGAGAAGCCGGTGTCTCTGACCTTCCTGTCTGGCCGCTCTGGCCTCACTGTGCGGTGGGCGGGGAGGGGGGAGGCCGCTGTGGGGAGGGTTGGAGGCCACTCCCAAGGCCCCCTCTTGGCCTCTAATTGTGCTCCGCCCTCACCCCAGCAGCCAGACCTTACCCTGTGGTTAACACACACTCGGCATAATGTTCCCAGCCTGCCCGCAGGGCCTGAGGAAGGACAGGGTTCCAGCGGTTTCTCAGGGTCAGCCAGAGGTCCCCACTGCCCCATCTGCCACGGACCCGGGGCTGGACCTGGGAGAGGGGCCTGGACATGCCCGTGCCCAGCACCCAGGCCTTTGTCCCTACACGTGGGAGCCACTCTGGTGTGGCCTCCCGGCCAGGCCCCTCTCAGAAGCCCCGGCACCACAGCATCCAGCGCCCTCTTGTGGCAGCCGGGGACACACGCGGCGCCTCCCGCCCCCCCAGGGCCATCCGCCTCTCTGGTCCACCCACCATCAGCCCGCGCATCTGCTCACCTTCCTTCGCATCTGCTCACCTTCCTGCCCATGTGCCTAGGTCCTGGCACCACCGGCGAACCTCTGCCCCATCCTGACGCTCACCTCCCCTGACACCTTTGTTCAATGGCAAATCAGTCTGCCGTGCTGAGCCCCAGTCCCCAGAAGTTTCCTTACTTCGAAGGAAAACAACCCCTGTCGATCTGAGATCAGGGCAGATCCAACCCCATTTGTCACCACAGGGACTGGTCTAGTAGGTTTTGGAGAATCACGGGAGAGAAGCGACCCCAGGGGCCCAGGTGCCCTTCCCCCTGCTGGGCCCTGCTGGGCCTCCTCAGGCTTCTGCCCTCGGTGGCCCTGGGCCTGGGTACTTCCTGCACAGGGACCAGACGGCAGCCTGGGACACCATCTCCCCCATCCTAGCCAGCACGGTGCTGTGAATGTGCATGTGCATCTCATCCGCACCTGCACCTGCCCAGGGCTGGCCCGTCACCTGCTTTGATGATGTGTGTCTGATGAGGGAGACCAGGTGACCGCAGTGACCCTGGCCCATCCCCCATGGCAACACGGGAAGGTGGCCGGAGCAGCCTTGCTTCTCGAAGAGCAGATTGGTAAATGTGAGCTCCCCGGGGCACGACTCCTCCATGGCTGGGTCCAGGCAGCGCGAGGACACGGCCCTCAGAAGCCGAGAACATTTCCCAGGTGGGCTAACCACCAGTGTGCGGCCATACCGCCCCGCCACCTCACTCACAGGTGCCCACTGGGCCAAGTGCAAATGGGACACATGTACTCAGGTGCTTTGTTGCACGTGTGGGTGCGTGCGTACATGGTCCCCTTTCACAGAAAGGATCGGGAGGCCCAGCCCAGGTGGCGTCAAACTTGGTGTGTGCATGCGTGCACGCACACACACGGTCCCGTGTGCGTGCACACCCCCCCCGCGTCTGCATGCACAAGTGCACACACATGTAGCACGTGGTCCCACACCTGTGTGCACACACAAATCCACACATATACACATGTGGTCCCATACCTGTGTGCACACAAATCCACAAGTGTGCACATGTGCACACACACGAACCCACACACGCATACACATACGTGTGCACACAGACACGTGCATGCACAGGCACGTGTACACATGCAGATGCACACACGTGCATATACATACACATACATGTGCCCCCCCACGGGCACATACACACACACAACAGGTAATGCCCTCTGTCTCCAAAATAAGCCTGAGCTGGCCGTGCCAGTGTGGCCTTCGGGGCTGGAGCATAGGAAACGGGACGTCAGGCACAGGGCCTTGTGGCCTTGTGGCGGTGGGCCTCCAATCACCTGCTGAGTGCTCGGGACCACCAGACAGGCACACGCCAGTCCATCCGATCAAGGGGACAGGTGTGCAGATCCTGTAGGCGAGACGCCAAGGGGCCCAGGGAAGATGAGCTGCCGCTAATCCTCATTAGGAGCCTTGGGCTCCGCACCTGCCGTCGCCCATCTCACATCGCACCTGTCCCAGAGCGTCTGCTCAGGCCTCTGGACGGGACTCAGGGGCCCACTGTCTGAAGGCAGCCGAGACACAGCACCAGCCCTGGCTTCCAGCTGGGGACACGGGCCGCCAGCCGGCTGATGGGCACGTCCTCCACCAATGACCAGGTGGCAGCTGGCTGCAGGAAGGCCACCTGGAGGCCAGCCCGGACATGGGAGGGGAGCGTGGGGAAGCCCACTTCCCCAGGGATCGCCACGGCCTGATCTGTGAACCTCCGCCAGCCGTTACTGCAAGACCAGACTTGGAGATGGATCTAGTCCCCCGCTCTGCCCCATCTCACCTGCGGCCTTCCAACGCCTAACGGGGGACCTGCGCTGCAGGAGCCCCAGCTGCCCCTGTGGACAGCAGGTCATTGGTCCCATGTGACCGCTGATGGAAAGAGGCAGGACACTCGGTTAGGTCTTGGGGGGCAGGGGGACAGCCGCCTCTCTGGCTCTGTGAGCCCCACAGGGACCAGGTGTCCATGGGATGCTGCAGCGCCGGGCCTGGAGCCCCCTGCAGTGTCTGCATCAGTGGGCGGTGGGCAGGGGTTGCCCACCAGCCAGGTCTGCTCTGGGGTGACAGCTGGGCCCACACCCCACAGAGGCCTCCGGGATCGCGAGCAGCAGGGATGGCAGAGTGGTCTAGGAGAGGCTGGGGCCGGTGCCATGACAATGACTGTGACCTTGGGTCAAAGGCTCCCAGAAGGCCGTGCATCTGGTCTGGCCATCCACTGGGGGTCCGTGCAGAGAGAACCGGGAGCGTCTCCCGAGCAGGCAGGAACATCTAACATCCTCCTCCCAGAGTGGATGGGTGAGGCCGCCCCGACCCGCCTGCACACGGGATGCCAGGCCTCAATTTCTGCCTCTTCTTGACCGAGACACAGGAGCCTGGGCAGCGGCGTGAAAAGCGGGTCCTCCTGCTGCCTCCAGGCCCGAGGCTGCTCTGCGCAGCTGAGCTCCCGGGAGGAGGGGCGGGCCAAGGGCCCTGGTGGAGCCCCCGGAGCAGGAAAGGGGTGGGGGCAGAGACTGCGGACTGAGCCCGGCCACGTGGGTGCAGCCGTGCCTCGCAGACAGAGCCACGTGGACGAGCTGTGCTGTGTGGATGCAGCCATGCCGTGTAGACAGAGCCTCGTGTGGACAGGCCATGCTGTGTTGATGGAGCCATGCCGTGTAGACAGAGCCTCGTGTGGACAGGCCATGCTGTGTTGATGGAGCCATGCCGTGTAGACAGAGCCTCGTGTGGACAGGCCATGCTGTGTTGATGGAACCATGCTGTGTAGACAGAGCCCCGTGTGGACAGGCACGCTGTGTCGATGGGAGTCCCCAGTGGATGGGAGTCCCACGTGCAGAGCCACGCCTCTGGGTGTCTACACCACAAACTCCTGCGGGAGCTGCGCCTCCTCCCTGCATGGGACCAGGGAGAGGCAGCCCGAGGACCTCACCCCACAGGGTCCCGGCAGTGCTTGGCCCAGGCCGTGGCAATGGGAGTCTGCCTCTGGGACCTGCAGGGGGCGGTGCGGGTGAGTGCATTCTGCTTCCCGCCCTGCCTCCTCACCCCTGGCCACGTCTCCAACCCGTCCTGCCCGCCCGGTGGTCACTGCACCCTGCTGGCCCACTGTCAGCACGCAGGGGTGTGGGGGGCTCCCATCGCCCTGTGCCCACCATGGGTATGAGCCCCTTGGGTAGGCGTGGGGCACCAGCAGCGGCCCCTCTGTCCTCCTCCACCAGGGCAGCTCCGGGGGGGCAGTGGCTCCTCTGCATGGGCCCTCCCTCTTTTGTCCTATCCTGACGCGACTCCTACGGGGGTGGGTTGGGGCCCCTCTGGAGCCCCTGACGCAGAGCCCACACGCATCCTGAGGGGATTCAGCTGGGACAGCACACAGCCCTGGGCGGTCTTCTTCCTTTGACCCCATTGGACTTGGTGACTATTTGACAGATTTAGGAGGATCCGGAAGCATCCTCAGAGGTCAAGAGCAGCCTCCCCCATTGCACGTGTGAGGAAGCATGTCCAGGCCGGGGCCCGGCTGGCGGCCGCCCCGCTGCATCCCGCAGGGAGAGCACACAGCCTCGGAGGGCCACTCGGGGCCCGTGCAACCAGGCCCCTCTTCACCTTCCGTGGGCTCGCCCTGTGCACCGTCTCTGGGCCCAGGCAGCCACCTGCCCAGGGCACTGCGGCTTCTCCCCACCCCTGGGTCTGGCTCCACCCCTCTCTGGGAGTCAGTCACAGCCTAACAGTCTCTCTGTCCGAGGCACCACCCCCAGGTCAGCTCTGAGCAAGGAGGGGAGCCCCCGGCCTACCCTGGAACCACTGGCCGATGCCCCTCCTCCGGCCCCTGGGGGGCCTGGAACAGCCCCTCAAGCCCTCACCACCCAGGGAGGGGAACTAGGCCATCCAGAGAGCACCCAGCCAGGGAGGCGGGGTCCCCGGGGAGCCAGCCCCCCCACCCCCACTGCCTGACTGCAGGTCCAGGCTCTCTACCCAGGGGACATGAAAACAGGTGCAGGAGCCCGGCCTGGAGCGCCCGGCCCACCCGGGAACATACCTGGTACGGGGCCTCCGCACTGCCGCCCCGAGTCCTGCCCAGCGGGACCTGCGCAGCCGCCGGGGGCTCCTTGCAAGGGGCTGTGGGCGGGGCGGGAAGCGTGAGCAGGGCCAGGGACTAGCTCCTGCACCCCCCGTGGCCCAACTGACTTCTCCCCTGGCAGCCTGACCCTGACTCCTCCCCTGGGGGCCTCCGTGCACCCCATTGTCCAGGGGCCTTGACATACAGCGAGGTGAAGAGGTTGTTTGGGTGGACTCTAGGGGACCCTGGGTGGTCGTGAGTGACCCTAGGGGACTCTGGGTGGCCATGGGAGGCTGGGACCTACAGCTGGCCCCACAACTGCCCATCACGTCCACTGCTAAGGGCGCTGCAGACGGTCAGGGGACAGTGGAGCCAATGGAATCTTCCTGGGGTGACATGCAGGTGCCACAGGGCTCCACACCCCCGGATGCCACCGAGGCACCCCTGGGGGCTGAATGCAGCAGACACTGGGTCCTGGGTCTCCTGATAGCCTCGCATCTTGTGCAGCTAGAGAAGAACGTGGCTGAAACACCCTCTGATGGACGAACGATGGACAAGGGGCACTGGTCAGGTTGGGCTCCCCTGTGACCAGCTGCAAAGAAGGCTGAGGACCCTCCGCACCACACCCACATGGAGGCCCCCATTCTGCATCTCTGAGCCCAGGCCTAAGGCCGCCTCATGGTGCTGGGGTTCAGGCCACACTGGGGAATTGAGGGGCCCCCACAGGAGACGTAGACCAGTGCACCCGGCCCCGCTGTGGGGTCAGCACTTGTCACACTGGTCCCACAACACTGGCCCAGCTGGACACTGGCCAGACACACACTCACCGTCCCCCGGGTCCTGGGCGTCCCCCTGGGGCCTGCCTCTGTGGCCACCATCCGCGCCCCGGGGCTCCTCCACCGACGCCTCCCTGGGCTCTGCGGGCCCAGCATCCGCCTCGATGACACAGGGGCCGCTGCTGTCAGCCGAGCCAACGGGCAGGTGTTGGGGGAGCTGCCGGCCACCGCCCCCGCTGTGGGGGGAGTCTGGGGAGCCCCTGCCACCCGGGTCCGGGTCCGGGTCCAGCGTGTCGCTGATGTAGGACTCCCGATAGCGCTTCCTCTCTGTGTGGGGAAGGGAGGCACAGCAGGAACGTGCCTGGAGCCGCAGGGTGTCAACGGTGGGTGCTGCCCACACCCCCGGCTGGCGCTGCGGCCCCGGGGGCACGGTGTGAGGGGAGGAAAGTGCGGCCCAGGGATCAGGGCCCCGTGTACCCACGGCACTTGTCACCCACAGCCAGTAAGCTCCCAACGGCTCCCCCAGGGCTGTCCTGTCATCCTGGCTGTCAGGGACTCCAGGCAGCCCCTGCACATGAGCAGGCATGCTCGCACGCAGATGGGCACACGTGCACACTCGTGCGTGCACGGCCAGAGAGCCCAGGAGCCCCCAGTCCCTCAGCTGTCCTGCCACAGGTGCCACACCTAGAGAATTCCTTTCTAGAATTCAAACTGTCCCCAGGCCCCATCCTCAGAACCGGCCTCCTCCCCCTTCCAGAGGACACAGGAGCCAAGAGGCCACCCCCCACGGTGGGGAAAATGAAGCGTCAGGCCGGGCAGCCCTCCCGGTGCCTAGGCCTAGGCCAGGGCGGGCAGCATCAGCGCGGGCAGCCCTCCCCCGCCAGGGCCCAGGTCGGGGCGCACCTTCCATGCTCTCCAGCCGCTGCAGCCTCTGCAGGGCGGGCTGCAGGCTGAGCCGCAGCTGGTGGCTGGCGCTGAGTAGCCGCAGCAGGTGGCCGGAGCGCCAGGCGCAGCCCGTGTAGTACACCAGCTTCCGCGCTGATGGCAGCCCTTCCGGCTGGATCTCAAACCTTTTCCCCTGAACAAGGAAGAGGCAAGATGTAATCATACAAGAAAACTGCGTGACGGCGAGTTTTTAAACACAGTCACACCCCCAGACCTGGAAGCCCCCCGTGTTCCTGTTGTGAAAATCCCATTCCCGCGTGCAGGCAGGTGGCCAGAGGCGCAGAGCCCTCAGCTCTCAGGGGGAGAGGGCGGTCCCGGACGGCATGGATGGCTAGACACCCCTCAGGCCCCGGACTGCGGCGCACGGGGCAGCAATCCCAGGACAGGACGCCAGGCCTTGGCTGCGCCGTCCAGAGGAAAGGTCCGCGGCAAGCCTGCGCGTCCAGGGCCCTCCCTGTCCTGTGCTTCAGCGAGTGCCAGGCGGGGCCCAGGGAGGCCTTGTGGGGCCAGGGCTAGGGGGCGGCGCCATCTAGAGGCCATAGTATTTTCATGACCTGCTCGTTTCCCTTGTTTTGTCCATAGCAGAACGCCAGGCCACCAGCAGCAAAGTGCTGCCCAGAGGCAGGGCCGTGTAGCCCTGCGGCAGAGCCAGGCCCTGGTGCCCCCAGGTGCAGGGTCTCAGGCTGTGTCCGCTCCCCCATGGAGGGTGAGACCCTCCCACCTTGACCCCCCCCATCAGACACGCACCAGAAACACCAGCTTCCCAATGTGGGACCAGGAGAGGTCATAGAGCAGCTGGAGAGTGCGGTTCACCTCCTGCAAAACCCCAGAGACGGCTCAGGAGGGCGGGCCAGAGGTGCTCCAGGGGGAGGGCGGGGACGGGGGGGGGGGGGGGGGGGGGGGGGGGGGGGGGGGGGGGGGGGGGGGGGGGGGGGGGGGGGGGGGGGGGGGGGGGGGGGGGGGGGGGGGGGGGGGGGG
>NC_043706.1:143944257-143955632 GCF_006229205.1 Suricata suricatta
TTCTGATGCTGGAGGCCTGTCACCCACCTCCCTGCCTCCTTCACCCACCAGACTTTCATGTCCCCAAATATTGGAGCTCCTTAACCCCACTCATGGGCCGGGTCCCAGGCCAGCCGTGGGGCCGCCATCCGCCCTGGGCCAGGGTCAGCATCCTGGCTGCCCACGGGCTCTGCTCTTCCGGGCCTCGTGGGCAGAGGCACCTCTGAGGCGGCCTGACCTCCCGGGGCCCGGGGGCTAACCTTAAACAGCCGGAAGAAGTGGACGGGCACGTCCTCCAGGCGGCAGGCCTCCCTGATGAAGCGCAGCGCAGCCTGCTTGGGGCGGAGGCCCCGCTGCTCGCGGTGCATGGCGGGTGCGTGCCTGCGGATGTAGGCGCTGCCCCTCTTGGCGATGATCTGGGGACGAGGCCACAGGCCTGTGAGGCCCTTCCCGCTCTCTCTTCCTCCCCTGCCAGCCCCTCAGCCTCCCCTCTGCTCTCCAGGGACTCTGCAGGGGGCGGGGGCAGAGAAGGGGCTCTGCTGGGCTCCACAGCCTTACCCACTGGGGAAAGTAGGCGTGTGGCTCGAAGTACCGGCCTGCGTGGACCGGCTCCCGGTGGTCGCCCAGGTCGGCCTGCAGGGCGTAGGCGGCCAGCAAGAAGTAGGCCTCCTCACGGTGGGTGCACTGGGACCTCAGCACGCGCTCCTTCAGGTGGCAGTAGTAGAGGTGCCTGGTCGTCTTGTCCCTGGAGGGCGTGGCTGGTCTTGGTGAAAGGCCAGATCCGGCCCCGCCAGATGGTTCTGCCACACCCTGCAGCCTCCTGCTGCCCCCAGCCCTTCCAGAACCTTCCACACAACCACCCAACCCCCACTCTCCAGAACCCTCCACATAACCATTCGCCCCCGCTCTCCAGAATCTTCCACATGAACACTTGCCCCCACACTCCAGAATCTTCCACACAACCATGTGCCCCCGCTCTCTAGAACCTTCCACACGAGCGCCCGCCCCCCCCCCCCCCCCCCCCCCCCCCCCCCGCCCTCCCGCAGACCGCAGGGTCGTGGAGCCACCTCATGACCCTGCCGTCCTCCACGTAGCACCGCACTCTGAGGAAGGTCACGAAGGGCGTGCGGGGCCTCCCGGCACCCTGCAGGGGGGAAGCGCAGCGAGAAGACGAGGGAAAGTGCTGGAGGCTGGCAGCGGACAGGTTCCCCAGGCTGGTGCCCGACGACGGGACGTCACACCGGCTCCCGCTAACGCTCAGGCGGCAGCGGCCGGGACTCTGCCGATTCCCACGACGCTGTGACTTCTGAGGAGCCCCGGGCGTGCTGCCTGCCATGCTCAAGGGCACCCCCACCCGGCCGGCTCGCCAGCGGCAGCTCTAGGGGGCCGCGGGCAGCCCCAGGGATGGGCCAGCGTGTCCCCAAGCCGGTGGCCCTCGGGCCCGGGGACGGCCACTTACTTGGTGCCCTTGCCGCTTCCGGTCTCTCGGGAGGTACTTGCTGACGCTCTGCTCCAGGTCCATGAACACGTACTCGTTGTCTGAGAGCAGAGGCAGCGCTGCCTCAGCCCACAGGGACCCTCCAGGGACCGTCCGCCTGCCCGCACAAGCAGGGGGGAAGCCCAGGCCCTCAGGTGGCACAGGAGAGGGGGTGCTTTGGGGCTGTGCCCCACTAACGGGAGCGTGATGATGGTCTTGCGTGGACAGCCTGGAGTGCCGGGAAAGCAGAGCGGAGCAGCCCCCCCCCCACGGCCATTCCCAACACTGCTCACGCCACCGTCCCCAACACCTTCCTGGTCCCTCGGCATTAATACTCTTAACCCTCAACGCCGGACGCCGCCAAGAGCAGAGGGAACACTTGGTCTCTACCGTGACCTCTACCATTCCACATCGCTTCTCTCCCCCTAGAAACCACCGAAGGCTGACACCGGCCACAGAACCAAGGCCGGAAACCGGGGCCCCCGGGGCCAACACCCGCCGTCCCCAGAGGGCCCCTCACGGCGACCTGAAAGCAGAATGCCCGGGCACCTCTGCTCACCTGGGGCTACGCAGAAGGAAAAGCACCCACAGTGTCCCGCCCACCATGTCCCCCTGCGCAGGGGGCGCTGGGGCTCGGGGTGACGAGCCCTGGACCCCGCACAGCCTGGCCAGGAGGCTGCGCCCGGACAGGGGCCTGGCCCCTGGGGGCCTTCGGGTGGTCCTTCATTCCTGCATCTGAAGCCCACCCACTCCACCTGAGTCTAGAACATTCCCTGCACGCACACGCACACATGGCCCACACCCAGAAGCCCCCAGGCTCCTATGCGGGGCACTGAAGGGTCAGGCAGCCCTGACCACAGCTCTTCTCCGCCCGCTGGGAGGCGACGAAGGCCAGTGTGGGACCTGGACCCGGGCATCTCGCAGGGGCCACGGCCGGATCGCGTCCACCGCACGGTGCTGTGGGAGGGGCTGGGGTCCTCAGTGCCCCGTGCTCCCCTGGGGCGCCCCCTTCTCGCTCCCGCCCTCCCCTCTCCCCAGCTGCACACGAGCCGGGACACCCGCCTGTGGCTGGGGGCAGAGGCCCCGTGAGCCCAGGGAGAGGGCAGCGTGACAGAGTGGACACCTTTCTGTCACTCTTCATCTCCACATCTTGGGGAAAGAGGGCTCTATACTGATAACCCTGAAGCCCCCCAGTTAGAGATGAGAGGCCCCCAGCCCCCTGAGAGCTGCCTCCAGGTGGCAGCGTCCACTTCCTCGGGCACACAGGCGATCAGGCACCCTCTACCCGAGGCCACGAGCCGTCCGGAGCCCCGTGGGCGGCACCGTCTCCCACGCACGTGCAGCTCGTCCTGCCCTCCCCTCAGGGATCAGCAGAAACCTGGAGCTGGGGGGTCACGGAGGGAACCCCAGGACAGAAGACAAGGCTGGGTGGCCCCCACCTCCTTCTGCCAGCACCCCTGCTCGGGTTCTCACCCATCAGAGTCCCGGCCGCAGGCTCTGCTCCCGGACAAGTGTTTCCAGCAGCCCGGACACAGTCGGCTCCCGGACAGCAGAGCCCGAGGGGCGGACGCAGTGCAGGGCTCCGTGCACGGCTCTCTCCAGAAAGAGCAGGAGTAGCCCCAGAGTCTGCGCTCCCCTCTCTCCCCGAGAAGGCCAAGTGAGCGTGTGCACACGTGTGAGTATATGTGTGTGTGGATGGAGTGTGTGCATGTATGTCCATCCATACATATGTAGAATTGTGCCTGTGTACACGCGTATGCATACATATGGGCGTGCATGTGCGTGCATGTGTACAAGTGTATGTGGTGCATGTGTGCATGTAAAGTGTGTGCATATGTGTCTATGTGTGCATGTGTGTGGAGCATCTGTATGCATGTGCATGAGTGTGTATGTACGATTGTGCATGTGTGTGCATGTGTGTGGAGCGTCTGTATGCATGTGCATGAATGTGTATGTACAATTGTGCATGTGTGTGCATGTATATGAGTGTGTGCACCTGTGCATGTGGTGTATGTGTATATGTGTGTGCACATAAAGTGTGTGCATATGGGTATGTGAGTGCACATGTGTGTGGAGTGTGGGCATGTGTATGTGCATGAATATGTATGTAGAATTGTGCACATGTGTCCATGTGTATACATGTATATGGGTGTGTGCGCCTGTGCACGTGTGTACATGTGCACGTGGTGTACATGTGTATGTGTATGTAAGTGTGTGCATGTGTATGTGGAGTGTGTGCATGTATGTGCATGCACATGTATGTAGAACTGTGTACATGTGTATACATGTATATGGGTATGTGTGCATGTGATGTGCATGTGTCTGTATGGATGTAACGTGTGTGCATTTATGTATGTTGTACACATGTGTGAAGTGTGCATGTGTGTGCATGCATATGTGTGTAGAATTGTGTTCATACATGTATGTGGGTGTGTGCATGTGCACATGGAGTATGTACGTGTATGAGTATATGTGTGTGCATGTGTACACATGTATGTGTGTGTACACATATACAGAGTGTATGCATGTGTGTGAATGTATGTGTGAGTCTGCACTGAGTATGCAAGCATGCACGTATGTGTATTAAGTGTGTATACCTGTGTGTTTGTATGTGCCTCGTATAATTGTGAGCATGAGAGCCTGTGGGTGTGCACACATGTGAGTGTGCTCAGAAGCCGTGTGTAATCGCCCAGACACCCTGGGTGCATACGAGCACCAATGGCACGGGCAGGCCCCCCCATGGCCCTGAGACCCCCCAGCCTTCCCAGAACAGCTGGTGCCCCCGGGCGGTGGGTCCCTGCGTGGGGTCGGGGCACCGCCGACTTACTTCTGACCACGCTGAGGCCGAAGAAGTGGGCTTCCTTGATGCTGGCCACGTCGCACGCCCGCTGGAAGAGCTCACGGCAGGTGGCCCGCACCTGTAATACATGGGTGCAGGCTCAGGGCCCCTGCGAGGGGTAGGCAGTCAGTGGGGGCTTGAGGACCACCCTGCTTCCCGCCCAGGTCCTCGGTGATGCCCCCGCTGAAGGCTAGGTGCCCCCTGTCCAGCAGGGCGGGCTGTGAGAGGAGGAGGGCTGGCAGGATGTGGCCAACTTTCTCGGGGCTTTCCTGCTGCTCTCGACAGAGACACATCGAGTGAGAGGAGAGACTCCTGCCCCTGACGTCCCTCCGTGCTCCCGGGGAGGACAGGCTGGCTGCCTCCACCAGGGACCCTCCCCTCAAGGGCCTTATGAGCCGGTGGGCCTTCGGGCACCGAGGAGCCCACTGTGAGGACACGCACCAACTCAGCGCTCACGGAAATCTGGGCCTTGGTTTCCCCATTTGTAAAATCAGACTAAGAACAGCAGGGAGAGGTGTGGGGGGTCGAGGGGGATGGTGTGTAAGCCCCCCGTGGGCGCACGGAGGCGTCTAGTACAGAACGGGGAGGGGCGCCAGAGGGGACGGTGACTGGACCCCGGGATCCGCCCTGACGGGGAACGTGCCGCTTCACTTTTCTCTCACATGGCTGACGAAAGCTAGGAAGGTCCGCCACTGCGGGGCCGCCTGCTGGGCCCTCCTGGCGCCGCACCAGGAGGGCCGGAGCGCGCGCGCCTCGGGGGGCTCCCGCTCGGCCCCACAAGGGGCCCACCCCTCTGTCCGCCCAGCGGTCCCCACTCATGTTGCTCCACGACTGTCCCCAGGCACCCCAACAGCCGATGCGCGGGGAAGGGGACCCGCTCCCCAGCCGCCCCGCCTCTTCTCTCGCGAGCAGCGCTGTGGAATCCCGACCCTCACCTCCTGACTCCCCTACTGAGGGACGGGGCCTCGCCCTGGAGGCAGGACAGAGTAGGAGAGAGTCTGCCGGGGCACCAGACGGTGGCTGACACTCCCGTGACCGCAGCACGCCATGAAAATGACCGCTTGGGGCCCGCCCTGTCCCTGGGGTGGCCGGTGGTCCCTTGGGGACCGTGACTGCCCAGGGCGTGCGGGTCCTCTGGAAGCGCGCTATGGGGTCTGGTGAGGACTTGAGGTCCGTCCACGATCAGGTGGACAGACAGGCTGTTGGTTACCCGCCTGATTCTTCAATGACTGGATTGTCACACGGGGCTCACAGAGAGCCACCAGCCCTGCAACAGGCGCTTCTGACCTCGTGCCTTTGCTCGGACACAGCCCCCAAAGAGCCGCCCCCGCGCATCTTTACGGGCTGGGGGGCCTCAGGCTCGAGGGGGCGGTGGCAGCGGCTCGGGGCCTCCGCGGGTGCACCTGCCCCTCTGCAGGCTCCGTGGCCGGCCGTGAGCATGGGCATTTGGAACGAATCCTGAACCGGTGTTTATGCACCCAGCATCTCTTGTGGGAGGGCCCGGGCTGCAGGGTGGGTGAGGCGGGCCAGGGCCGGGGGCTGGTGCTCAGAGGGAAGGCGGCAGCCCCCCAGCCTCCCCCGCCCCCCCACCCCGACTCCGGGGGCAGGTGGACAGAGCCACGGCCCTCCGCAGGGGCACCCCAGGGGGGGGTGGGAGGAAGGGCATAGGAGTGCCCTGCCCCAAAGCTCAGGCCGGTTGGGGGGTCAGGGTGTTTCTGCAGAAACCAGGGTCACTCAAGGAGCCTAAAGTGCCCAATGGAGAGAGCATCATAGAGAAGAAGGGCAGAGAGGACTCCTGCAAACCCAGGAGACGCGGGGCCACGGGTTCCTTCTGACCTGCTAAGCTCTGTGCTTGGGATGAAACTCGCCACAAATGCCACTTCTTTCTCGTGAACACCATCACTTTGTTGGGAGAAGGGACCCTGTGGCGGTGTCTCTGCCAACCCCCGCGGTCACCCCGCACCCCACTGCCCCCCATTTTCACCCACGGTCACCCCACCCCTGCTCCCCTCCCCCCAGCTCACCCCAAGGCCGCCCCACCCCTGCTGTCCCCCACTCGCCCCATGCTCACCCCCACGACCAGCCGCAGCTGCTCCTGCGTGGGCAGCAGCACCAGGACGTCCCTGGGCTCCGTCATCCTGCCGTCTCAGGGGCTCCGGGGCTCCACGCAGCCTCTCAGGACCCGGCCCCTCCACGGCCTCCTGCGGAGAAGATCTGGCCGGGAGGGGCTGAGCTGCAGACCACCTGTGTCCCGCCCGGTGTCTCCACCACCTGCTGGGCCCTCCCCAGCTCCTGCCCGCCCCCCGCCCCGGCCCACAGGCGGGGAACATAAGGGCCTGAACTCACCCAGATGCAGGTTTCCCGGCCACTGGGCACCTTGCTAAGCTCCGGCTGGGAAGTAAGCGCAAGCCGAGCAGGGCCAGAAATCCAGCCCGTGGCTGGGCCGGGACAAGGTCCAGGCTCATAAATAGCTGGAACATGTGCAGGTGGATTGGAATGCAAATAAACAGCGGCAGGCGGCCGCCCTCCCCTGCCTCCAGCTGCCTCCCCTCCCCCAGGGACCACCCCAGGGCTCCCCGGGGCCCAGCCAGCATGGCCCCCTTCTTTCCAGGGACCAGGAGGGAGGGCTCCTAAATGCCCACGACAACCTGGAGGAGCTGGAGGGGGCGTGTCCAGAGCCCTCAGAACCCAGAAAGGCACCCCAGGGATCGGGGATCGGGGTGCACTCCCAGGCCCCCGCGGCCCCCCTTCAAGGGGAGTGAATCACTGCTCCCTAGCCAGATCGCTGTGGGGACACTGCTTCCCCTTTAGCAGCAGAGACCGGTGTTTGCTCTGTGCCGGCTGCGGCCGAGGGTCACCTCCTACCTGTCACAGGCGAGGGCGTGGCCACTGCCCATCATCCCTGACTCTGTGGGAGAGTTGGGGGGGGCCTCCTGCTGGGATCCAGAGGATGGAGGGCCAGCCTGGAGGTGTCTCCGCTCTGCAGCCTGGCCAGCAGGGGGCAGTCCCGTCACTGGGGCGGCCAGGGTCCTACTGCCCCGTCTGCCCTCACCCTGTAGGTGCTGGAGGTCTGGGTGCCCTCCACCAGCCCAGCCTGGGGCCCCGGGGGCAGCACGGGCTCCGCGTGAGCCTGAGCAGAGCTATTCACCATTGGACACATGTACATCCTCTCAGCTGGCAGTTTAACAATTTTAATTAAAACATTTTTTTAATGTTTATTTATTTTTGAGAGACAGAGCAGAAGCAGGGGAGGGGCAGAGAGAGAGGGAGATACAGAATCAGAAGCAGCTCCAGGCTCTGAGCTGTCAGCACAGAGCCCGACATGGGGCTCGAACCCACGAACCGTGAGATGGTGACCTGAGCTGAAGTCAGACATTCAAACGACTGAGCCCCCAGGCGCCCTGCAATGTAACAATTTTTAAGAAGGCAAATAGCCCCCGAGGGAAGATGGTGGATTTCGGGATGTCCACTGCCTTCTAGTGGCCGTGACCCCCTGGCTCATGGTCACGATGAAGGACGCCGGAGCTGCTCCCGGAAAGGGAGCGTGGGAGCGCGTGGATGGGACCTCGCGAAGCGCACAGGGGCGCACACAGCCACGGAGGGGCAGGTGGGGGACCCGGAGGTGTGGGGGAGGGAAGGTGGCCAAGAGCCAGCAGTAGCATCCTGTGAAGTCACGCCCAAAGCTGTGGTGCACCGGGCCTCAACTTTCTCCCCTGTACAATGGGTACAATGCCCCCCCCCCCGTTGTGTGGGGCCGGCCATGCCTGACGGCACATTTGGCAAATGAGCTTTAAACACCGCTAGTGAGAAAAGAAAAAAATAGGGGAGGGAAGGGGAGGGGAGGGGCTGGGAGGGGAGGGAAGGGAGTCCCATGTCCCCACCAATAACCGTGACTGCGGGATTCTCACTGAGACGGAGAGCCCCCCACCCCAGCCCCTGCCCACCCGCCTCACGGGGCTCCTCCTGAGGCCGGAAGTCCGGGGCCATGGAGGGGTCGCAGAGCTTCGAGGTGGTGAGGTCATTTCCGCCCACAGCCCCGCCCGCGCTCTCCGCCTCCGGAAGACACACGTGACGAGGCCCCGCAACAAGCCCACGTCTACACACTTCACTGTCTCCCGCTCTGCGCGCACCAGGGAGGGGGGGGGCGGAGGCGGCTCCCCGCCCCCCTGCACCGTGGCCCCTCGCAGGCCACAACCCGGTGTCTCTCCGCCCGGCTGGTCGTGTGTTCCGCTGACGCCGTTCTGAACACCGGGCTCGGGAAGCGCAGGTGCATCCATGTAGGCTCCGCAAAGCCACGAGGAACCGGGCGCTGGCATGTGACACACGTCACTGACACCTTGCCGCCCAGGAGAAGCCAGCGCAGAGGACACACCGTGTGCAGCTCCTCGCGGGGAGGCGGCCGGCAGGTGTGCAGCGGCCTGGGCAGGAGCCTGCGCACGTGGCACGCGGCTTCGCTTCTGTGTGACGGCACTCTCACGAGTAGGTGGCAGTGGGGACACGGCTCACGAGTCGTGTGTGTCAGTCATTCCCCAAGAAGGCTATGAAACACGTAACAAGTTCTAAAACCCTGGGAAAACAACAAAGATTGCTCAACAGACGGCGCGGAGGGCAGGCACGTTGTGGGCACAGCCATGGGGGGATGCTGGGCTGCCGGCCCTGCTGCCAGTCCCCTCCTGCTGGCCCGCCCGGTGACACAGGCCGGCCCTTTTCCACACTGCCCCCGGCCCCTTACTGACTTGGGTTACTTATGGTCACGACCAGCCGTGTTAGGGATGAGGGCTGAGTTCAGAGGTCACGCTGCTGAGTTAGGGGCTGTGGCCGCCCCTCATCTGCACCCCACCACCCGGCTCGGATGCCTGTATGTCACTCGCAGGGTCACCCTGCCTCTGTGTGGGTCCTCACAGCACCCGGGGGCGCGGGACAGCCTAGTTTGCTCATTTTGTACGGAGGGAAACGGAGGCACAGAAAGCAGAGTGTTGTCCAGGGTCCCTGGCTATCGAACCTCGGAGACCCAAAGCCCCCGAGAGCATCTGGAATCAGGTGGAAGGTGCTCATTGTTACTAACAGCTCTGGAACGAGAGGTCAGCGGTCTGGAAAGCACAGGACATCCGTGGTCCTGGGGTAGGGTGGGCGGGCTCCTGGTCCCCGAAGGGGCCGGGAAGAGCCGCCGAGGGACAGGGAGGCGGCAGGGAGGCGCCCTGCTGAGCACACAGGGCTGTGTCCTGTTCGCTGCCCGTCGGAGCTCCTGACCTCGATCAAATCTGAAGCCCGCAGTGGGCCGTGTGGGAGGCTGGTGTGGCCGGCGTGGCTGGTCATCTCTAGGGACGTGCCCGCTGCCTCTCCCCTCCCCTGACCTCTGCACAGGCCCTGGAGCAATGTTCTGTGAGGACGTGGACGACGGACACCTCTCCACCGCTGAGTCCCCCCGTGGGGCACACACGTCCGGGGACATGACGGCGACAGACCAAGGAAGGACGGGGGCCTGGGGACTGCAGGAGCCAGAGGCGGGTGGGGAATCCAGGCAGCAGGATGCTGTGAATGTTACACCCGAGGGAGCATGAGGCCCTCTGGCCCCTGGGGAGGGACCTCACCGGGCCACTGCGACCCCGCGCATGCCCACACTGGGTGCCATCTTGTCCTCCAAGAAGCCAGTGGCTCGCAGCCTCCCAGTGGCCCTGCCCGCCTCTCCCTGCCCGGCCCCCCGGGACACGTGGGTAACCGCCAGGCCGCCTGGGTCACCCCCAGGACTGCCAGCTGGGAACAGGGGTCCTGGGCCACCTGCCTATTCATGGGGCAGCGCCTTTCAGCAGTCATGAAAGTGTCAGAAAAGAGGGGGCACAAAACCTGTGAAATAAATTACTTCTCAACAACGCCTGCCTTTTGTGTAAATTCTGGTACGAGAGTGTTTCTTCCGAGAAATGAGCCCAGTGGACGAGCGTCAGCCCACCCCGCTGGACGAAAGAGTCGAGAGTGGACGGACCTGACAGAGGGGACAGAGACGGGCTTGTGGGCCTGTGGAGTCGGCCTGGCGGGCCGCGACATGCAGACAGCACCTGGGGGTCAGACTCCCTGGGGCGGGAGGAGCGTGTGGGGGGCACCGGGGCCGGGTTGCGGGAGCGGAGGTCACTTCGCATGTCCGGTGGGGCTGGCGCGTGCGATGTGCTTGTGCGTCGTGCGTGTGAGAACACCCGCAGGGACCCGGTGGAAGCGCCGCAGCAGGACCCCAAGTGGGGACGGAGGTGCCGGGAGCCCCGGGCATCGGGGGACCCCCCCCGCCCAGCAAGACCCCCGATGGTGCTGTCCAGCTGTCCCCAGGCAAACGGCCCCCCGAGATCCAGATTCTCAGCCACCTGTCACCCCCTGGTAAGCAGTGGCCCTCAGCTCAGGGTCGCCTTGCCCTGTAGGTCCCGGCCACGCAGACTCTAGAAGAAACAACAGAACACTCGTCCCTTCCGGGTTCTCCACCAGGCACAGCGCCACGGACGGAGGCTGGGGGTCCCCGGAGGTCAGACCGCCCCCTCCCTGTCTGAGTGGGAAGGTCACTATCCAGGCAGGCCCTGGCGGGGTGGGGGCAGGGGGGCGGGGGGTGGAGCCCGCGACGGAGCTCAGGCAATGGGACGGTGTGGGGCTGGCGGGTGGCATGGAAGGAAAGAGCTGCCGGAGACGTGGGCTGGCCGCCCGCCGCAGGTGGAGGGCTTGTCCGGGGCCTCCCGTGGCTCCTGGTGCCCAGACAGGCCGCGGACCCTGAGGTGCCCCTGGCGCTCCCGGAAGCCACCTTCCCAGACACCCCACGTTCCAAATATGTGTCCCGCTGGGGCCTGGTCATGAGTGGCTTTAAACATGAGGTCCGGACACGCTTGTAAGGAGCAGACCTAAAATGTGCATTAGTTATAAAGAGAGGCCTCCTTGCCATGAGGGGTGCTTCCCTCCCCCGATCTGGCCCAAATCCTGCCCCCAGACTAGCCGTGACCACACAGGAGCCCCTGTCCCCTCCTTCCCTGACCCCTCCCCATCTGCCCCCTCCTTCCCTGACCCCTCCCCACCAGCTCCCCCCTCCTTCCCTGACCCCTCCCCATCTGC
>NC_043706.1:143955732-143980720 GCF_006229205.1 Suricata suricatta
CACCAGCTCCCCCCTCCTTCCCTGACCCCTCCCCACCAGCTCCCCCCACCAGTCTTCCTGTAGCTCCCTCCCCCACTCAGACTGAGGGTGAAGCAAAATGTCTTCCTCATTCCACCCCACCCCTCCATTTCTGGGGGTCTCCCTATAGACCGTGGCCCTTGTCACCCCCTGGGCCCTCCCACAGAGGAAACCCAGACCTGGGGGCTGGTGATGTGTGCTGATGTGCCCCACGCTGTGGGGTCCCCGGCTGGGTGGGGAGCTGGCTGGCGTCACACCAAGGGCCCCTCACCCTGGACAGGTGCCAGCTGGGGCAGGGCCCTGGTCACTGCCAGGAACGGGAGACGAGAGCAGGAGGCTGGCAGGCGGGGCCCCTCAGGGAAGGCTGCCGCTTCTCACTCCAGGGGGGGCATGTGATGGGGCAGCCCAGGTGCCCTCGGGTCGCCCCAGTCCAACCCTGACCCTGGAGCCCCGGGGCAGGAGGGGGCCAGGCCGCCAGGGGAGGCCCAGCCACGGTGCTGTGACGGTGCATTCTTAGAATTCTCCCGCCTGCCTCCTCCCTGCGCGCACTCGCTGACTCTGGACCAGCCGCAGCTACTAACAGGGGCTAAAGGTTGGCTGTGACGTGGAGCGGAGGCCGGGGGCCTGGGAGGGCTGTGTGACAGACAGACAGTCACAGGCAGACGAGACTCTGTGCTCCCACCTTCTGGCCGCCCCTCCCTGCCGCGACAGGAGCGCTGCCCCACTGCACTCGACATGTCTGTCCCTGGAACAGCGTGAGATTCGTGTGTCTGCGTGTCTGTCCCCTGGGCTGCTGGTCTCCACCCCTCGGGGGCGCCCTGAGCATGACAACACTCTCTCCTCCGGAAAGCCTCGCCCCCTGCTGCAGCCCCACTGCAAGCGCAGCTCTCGGCCCACTGCGTGCTTCCCGGCCCTGCCTGAGTCCTCTGGCCCAGGCTGCCCCTCGGGCACCGCCCTCCCCGCGCACGGCCTCCACCCCTTGCGCGTGGGGCCCCTCACCCCGGGAGCGGCACCCCACCCGGGACCCCTGCAGCAGGGGCCTGAGAGGCAGCGTCTTGGCCTGAGAGCCAGTGCCACGGAGACACCCGGACACCGGGCGAGTGGGGCCTGGGCACCACCCGGCGCAGAGGCCCTGGGCCCACTCACGGCCACGCAGAGGTGGGCCAGAAACGAGGCCGCGCTGCGCACCCCCCACTATCAGACTGACGGGGCCGACCCCCCACCCCTCCCAGCGCCCAGGCCCACCCCAGCCCCCTCGCCCTGGAGCAGGTGTGCCCTCACGATCATGCCGTCTGGAGGGGCCGGCCGCAGACCCCACCAGCTCCTGGAAGGGCAGAGCCCACCCCTGCGCCCGGGCGCCCCCGCCGCTCTGGTCTCAGCTTGAAGGGCGCCTCCGAGGAGGGCATCCTCGGGCACAGGCCCGCACCCTCCCTCCAGCGCGGTACTGGCTCGCCGCCGTGCCTCTTCCCCCGGACCCGCGGGGAACTGAGAGGGCCTTCCGTGTGTCTTATCATCGGTCTGGCTCACTCCACGGTAGTGTCTGTCCTGCCTGGTGTGCCCCACGGCCTTGACAAACGCACTGGTTAACGTAAGTTCTCAGCAATCAATAACGACCCACTGAATGCATGGATACCTGGCCCCGTTAGAAGGCCACCCTAGGGGACCCCCCAGCAGCTGTCCCATGAGGTGGATCTGGCCAAAAAAGAGATGGACAAAGGCAGGCTTGACTCCTAGGGAGCACACAACATCCAGTCACGGATAATGGCTTTAGGACTCAGAGCTGTTAGCACTCAAGGTCACTGTCATCACACAAGCTCCCTGCCTCAGAGCTCAAGGTCATGATCATCACACATGCTCCCTGCCTCAGAACTCAAGGTCATGGTCATCACATTTGCTCCCTCTCTTCAGAACTCAAGGTCACGGTCTTCACACATGCTCCCTGCCTCAGAACTCAAGGTCATGGTCATCACATTTGCTCCCTCTCTTCAGAACTCAAGGTCACGGTCTTCACACATGCTCCCTGCCTCAGGACTCAGGGCCACGGTCATCACACATGCTCTCCTACATCATAACTCAACATCACAGTCATCACACAGGCTCCCCTGCCTCAAAGCTCAAGGTCAGGGTCATCACACGTGCTCCCTTACCTCAGAGCATAAAGTCACGGTCATCACACGTGCTCTCCTACTTCAGAACTCAAAGTCATCACGCGTGCACGCCCCCTTCTCCCAGCCTGTCCACTGCAGCGGACCCACACACGGGGCGTTGCCCTCGACGATGTCCAGCCGCAAGTGGACTACAATGGGGTTCCTTCCAGATTTATACGTTGTCTTAAAAGGTTGCTCAGATTTTCTGGACCAACTCCGAGGTTTTCACTTGCTCCGGGTGGTGGCAGCGACACAGACCTGGGAGCCGAGCCCAAGCCACAGTCTGTTCACAGAGCTTCTGACAAGCAAACCGTGGGGTCTGGAGGCCAGAGAGTCCCGGGAGCCTCCACTGACTGCGCACTTGTTTGGAGTAAGGTCCATGCCGTCCGATGCGACTCTCCACAGCTCCGGCAGAGCTGCTCTTCGTGACGGCCCAGAGCTTTCTGCATCCTACTCCACAAGCTGATTCGGGTGCAGGCCAGTTCGAACTAAGGAGGCAAACAAACCAATTTCGTTGGAGGGTAAAACGAAAAGGTTTTTGGCTTCGCTGTGTCCCCTGTCCCATTTGTTGGGCCCAGTGCTGTGCAGTCACGCTGAACAGGGGTCCTCAGCTCCTGGGGTTCTGTCGGGACACTCCTGAGAGATGTCTGTGCTGCGCAGGTGAGCGGGTCCCACCCCACTCACTAGCAGGTGGCCTTGGGTGTTAGCTTCCCCAGGCTAGTGGCCCTTGAACCCCCAGCCCCTTTCTCAGCTGTGGTTTAACTGCCCAGGAGCCTGGCTAGCACCTGACACTGCGCCTCATGTTTTATTTAGTGTATTTTATATTTATGCTCTAACGTTCCCAAACGCTCTCATATACGCAACCCCATAAGACGAAAAGGCTGCTGTTGCTTCCGCTTTACATTTGGAGGAAGCCAAAGTCCAGCCGGGACAAGGGGATTGCCCAGGATCAGAATGAATCAGCGAGGCTAGAAGCAAATCAAGCCGCCAGGTACTTCCGCCCTGCCCTCCCCCCCATGCCAGGTGCCTCGTCCCTGATCAGGCGGGGACCTCTCAGCCCTGACGCCCAGGGCGGGTCCTACATCCTCAGGGGCCTCTAGACCAGGGCTGCCCTCGGTGCGGACCTCCAGGAGGCGCAGCCAGGAGGTGATTCCTGAGACAAGCAGCAGACAGCGGGGCTGGTGCCAGGGGACGGGGCCTAGGTGTCCTGGACCTAACTCTATGGACTTACAAACCGGGGTCAGACCACAGACAGGGGCCTGACCAGCAGGAAAACATGCCTGAGCAGCCACCACAAGACAACGTGCTGACGCACCCAGCAGATGGCCAGGCACTGGTCCCTCTCCCGGCGGGTTCCCAGGCACTTCTGCTCTGGCAACACTGCCCCCCTGCTGGGCGCTGGGACTGGGTCACAGAAACAAACACTGAAACTGGCCTTTCTAGAAGTCAGGAGCCCACAGCCTGGGGAGCACGGCGCCCAGGAAATGCTGAGCCTGAAGTCAGCCTGGCGCCAGCTCTGACTCGCTTCTCCGTCCTCCCCGGGTGAGCCTGGACCTAGCAAGTCACCGCGGCAAGGACCCCGGCCCGGCAGGCTGGCAATAAATGGGGCACCCCTGCGGGGGTCTGGGCTCTGACACCAGGGTCCCTGATCGGCCTTCCTCTACTGAGACAGTGCGTGCCACTCAGGCAGAGCCTGGTAACCCCAGGCCCCGCGTCCCCGGGAGCACACGGCGCAGCCGTCTACGCCACCCCAGTCACAGACACGGAGCTGTGCTCCGCTGCCTGAGCCCCGGAGACACTAGTCCTAAACTTACATACATGTGAACTTCAAAGCAACAGCCTCAAGCTAATTTTTAAAAACAGGCACATGAAATTCGGCTGGCCTCGTCCTCAGGGGCGACTGGGCGGCTCAGCTGGTTGAGTGTCTGACTCTGGATTTGGGCTCAGGAGGTGGTCTCGAGGTTCCTGAGATGGGAGCCCCGAGCTGGGCTCTGTGCTGACAGCGTGGGCCCTGCTTGGGACGCTCTCTCTCTCCCTCTCTCTCTCTCTCTCAAAATAAATAAATATTAAAAAAAAAATAAAGCAATTCTGCCATTTTCAGCAACAAAGCCAGGTGTGGTGGGGCCAGGCAGGCGTCCATCTGTCTGTTTCCCAGGGCGCGGATATGGCTTTCCGCACACCGGACATTTTCTGGGGACCCTCCGCGTCTTGCCAGTGCACACGAGCCCACCCGGAAGCCTGACTCGGGAGCAGAAATGACACACGTGCCTCCTCTTTCTCAGGGACTCAGAGGAAGAACAGTGTCAGCAAACCCAGCGCTCAGAGGGCAGCCTGTGCAGGTGCACGTGGGGTGGGAGAGGGAGGAGGGGGCCCTGGGGGAGCACGGGGAGCATCTCCCACCAGGTGTCACCTGGCCGGAGCCCTGGGTGCAGACAGGGGAAGAGGGGACCACACTGGAGCCGGGCGGCTGTGGGCTGGCCCGACAGGGAGTGCAGGGGTGGTGGGTGGTGGGCTGCAGGGGGCAGGCCGGCCTTGGGGCCCCAGGCTGGGGCCAGGAGCCCTGAGTCGTCTTCAAGTCCCCTAGACTGTGTTGAGCAATGGCCGCCAGACCTTCGCAGCCTGGGAACAAAACTCTTTATAATATGTCCCCTTGGCCACGTGACAGGGCAGCTTGGGGTGCGGGTGCCACTCCCGCCCCCCAGGGCCCAGATTCTGCTGAGAGGTATGCGTGCTGTCCAGTCATGCCCTCCGGCCGGGCACCAGGATCTCTCATCTTGGACTCCCTCACATAAGCACCCTTGAGTGCTGCCCAGGGGTCACTTAAGTCCCTGGCAGAGCAGTGACTGTCCCATGCCTGGCGCGGGTGGGAGAGGGAAACGTCCCCCCCAAGTGGGGTTCCGTACACAGGTGGGACCCCAAAGGTACCATTTGGTTTCACCTATGTGTGGACCAGACTATTTGTTTTTAATTTTTTGAAATGTTTATTTTGAGAGCCAGCGAGCGAGTGCAGGGCAGGGAGAGAGGTTAAGAGTGTGTGAGCAGGGCAGGGGCAGGGAGAGAGGGAGAGAGAATCCCAAGCAGGCCCTGCACCATCGGCCCAGAGACCGATGCGGGTGTGCGTGGTCTCCTCATGCCATGACCCGCGCTTCTCGGGCAGGTCCCCAGGGTGCAGCCGCCCAGCAGACACGTGACAGGTGTCTCCTGTGCACACCTGTGCGACCTGCCCCCAGCCTGAGTGGCCACTTGTGCAAAGAGCTGATTTCAGTGACAACAGTGCCTCCCTCCCTCTACCCCCCCAGCCTCTTCCAGGGGCCCCGCGTGAGCCCCAGCCCCGACGGCAGGTGACAGGAACCCACGAGAGCAGCGGTGTCCCCAGGTGCCCCGTGCAGCAGGTGGAGGGCAGGCACGGCCCGCCTCCTTCCCACCGGCATGGGCATGGCATGGGCGCGCCTCCCCACAGTGATGGCTGGGGTTGTGCCCGCCTGTGCCAGGAGCAGGATTGGTGCCCTGGGTACCCGAGGACGTAAGTCAGGTAATGATGCCCTCGGGGGCCACTGTGCTCCTTCTGGACACTGCAGCCCTCACTCAACGCCTCCTCCCACTGTGCCTCCAGGTGCTCCTCGAGGAGGGGGCTTCCCGTTGGGGTGCTGGCCAGGTGCCGTGAGCAGGACGGGGAGAGCCGAGGGTCCCGTAGGTGGCTGGGGAGCACAGGCTAGAATTCAGGGGCCGACACGCCTCCAGCGCTTAGCCGGTGCCAGCGAGTCGGTGTGCCCACAAGAATGTGGGCGCTGGGACCGTGGTGTTCCTCGGGCCCCTGTTCACACTAGCCTCCAGCTCGTGCGGGCTGCTGTGTGCGGAGCCAGGTTCCTGCAGCTCGGGGGTGCTGGGGGAGCGGCTGGGCCACTGGAGCCAGGCTCGCCTTGCCCAGGGTCATAGCCCACGGTCCACAAGGTGGGACAAGATCAGGCGACCCCAGCACCTTTGTGTCACGTGGCAGTGCTCCAGGCCCCGCCCACGGGGAGTGCGCAGTCCATCCCTTTAAACCCCTGCCACCTGGAACTTCCTGTCAAGTGACTCAGGCTGGGAAGTGCTTTGGGACCACCTTCCTAAGAGTCCTGAGCCTTCAAAAACCATGTGACACCCCACAAGTCACTCCCTAAACAGAGGCAGCACCTGCACCACAGCAGACAAGCCTGTGGTGCCAACACCCCACCCACCCCTGAGCCCCCTGCAGCCTCCCAAACCTCTGGCCAGGATCAAGTAAGAGTGCGGAATGTGCGAGAATGTGGGGAGCGGGCCTCAGGCCTTAAGTGTCTGACTTCAGCTCAGGTCATGACCCCACAGTTCATGAGTTCAAGCCCCGCATCGCACTCTGTGCTGACAGCCCGGAGCCTGGAGCCTGCTTCGCACTTCGGGGCGCAAACTCCGAGCGAGTGAGGCCGTTGGGCTAGGTGAGGCCGTTGGGCTAGGTGACAGCCCGAAGCTACAGGGGTCCCGCGTCCCCGTGGGCGGGGCCACAGGAGGGGGGAAGGGCGCGCTCACCTGCCGGGGTCGCGGTCTCTGTCCGGGTAGGGCTCACGGTTTTGGGTTGGGGTCTGGGATTGGGCGGGGGTCGGGGTCCGGGTCTGGACTGGGGTCTGGACTAGGGTCGGGCTCTTGGTCGGAGTCGGGGTCGGAATCTGGGTCTGGGTCGGGGTCTGGTTCCGGCTCCGGGTAGGGGTCCGGGTCGGGGTCGGGATTAGGGTCTGGGTCTGGGTTGGGGTTGGGGTCCAGGTTGGGATCCGGGTGCTGCGGCGTGTGAACGCAGCAGCCACTCGTTGCTGATGGCGGTTGGGGGCGGTCCGAGGCTGCGCGTCCTGGCTGCAGATTGGCTGGGGCTTCGGTCCCTCCCGCCCCCACCCCTCCTCCCCGCCCTGCCCAGCCGGGTCCTCTCCCTTCCCAGGCCCGCCCAGGCCCTCAGCCGGGGTGTTTGCAAACCGAGGCAAACAAGAATCCATTTATTACATTTTCTGAACTTGTTGTGTTGGCAGTAGACACAGGTGAGATGCGGTCAAGCCTTAAAGTCAGGAGGAGGAGGGGGAGGGGGGAGGGGGAGGAGGTGCAGCGTGGAGCAACCTTATGAATAGCTTCCTACCCTTTAAATTATTGTTCCCGGAGACCCTTGGCCTTGACCTTTTGTCTTGTAGGCATTAGCTTTTTACCTTGAAGGATACTTAGTGGGGCTAGGTGCCTTGGCTGGTTCCCGGGGCTGGAAGGAAGGACCACATGCTGGGCGGCTTAAAGGGCAAGAGTTTATCCCCCAGGGTCCTGGAGGCCGGAAGCACACTGTTGGGGGGGGCAAGGCCACTCCCTGCTCTAGCCTTCCGGCAATGCTGGGCGTCCCTCGGCTTGTGGAGGCCCCACTCTGGTCTTTCTTCCGTCCTCAGGGGGCCGTGTTCTCTGTGTGTCCCCCAGTTCCTCATCTTACAAGGACACCGGTCATACTGGGTCAGGACCCACCTGCTCCAACACGACCAAGAATTATCACTAATTACTTCTGCAAGCATCCTATTTCCAAATACCAGCACATTCCGTGGTCCTGGGGGTTCAGACGGGACCAAGTCTTTATTCGGAGAAGGGACACTGACCTCTAACACACGCCCAGAGCAGCCGCCCATCCTCCTTTGGTTCTGTTTCTTGGGCCATGGACTGTGCTCACCAGGACGGGAGGACAGGGCGAGGCAGCGAAGACTGCGTCCTGGGGATTGGCCTCGTCGCTGTGTTCAGGCTTATAGTGGGAGCCACGGCAGCACCAGGAGCTAGGTGCAGGGGTTTCTTCTAGAAGAACTGGCAGTATTTTCCGGGAACAGATCTAGCTTCTGGCCCAGCTGAGCTGGGAGCTGAGCTGGGAGAGCTCCTGGCTGGGAGGAGTCCTGGCCCACCCCAACCCCCCCGCCCCCAGGTGATGGGGACCTGGCTTCGGGGCTTCCCGCTCCGCCTGCCAGGAGCTGCCGGGAGCGCCAGTTCGGCTGCAGCTCAGAAATGTGGTGACAGTACCAATGCCATCAGATGCCAGCGCAGGCTGTTGGGGGGCTGGAAGGACTTGTCAAATGTAAGTACCACATTCAGGAGAGGAAGTCATGCCTTGACTGTGTCAGGGTGGGGGAGGGGCAGAAAGGACGGAGGGACCCACCTTATTGGCTTGTCAGGGACCAGAGTCTGGAGGGTTGACTCAGTTTAGAGAACACACCGGGTGCCACCCACCTCTGTCCTTCCATCTGGGCTTACCAGGTCACAGCGCCGCATCCTGGGAAGCCGGTGTGCCCGGGAGAGAGAGGCCTGCATGTGCCCCGTCACCAAAACAGAAAGCTTTAAGACAGCTGCTCATTCCTGACGGGTGTGTTTGTGAAATACTTGCTGCTGTCTGTCTACCTAAGTCGTATACTAGCCACGCTTTGCCTTTATTTGTTTATTTATTTTTTAATCAATCTGGCTAAGTTTTCATGCTTTTACTGTGCGGCACGGTGACGTCTTCAGAGCTGAGGGCTCCCGGGGGGGATGACGCGGTCTCTAGCGGCCCGGGCCACCACCCGCCTTAAGTCAGGCTTCCTTCTGCTGCGCCGTCGCGTCGTCCTCACTGTCAGTTAGCACTGCTGTGACACCAGCCTCTCTCCTGCTGCCCCTCACATCCGCTCTCCGATCTGCCTCGGCAGGGACAGGGCAGGCGGCTGAGTCACGCTGTGCCCACGCCCGGATGTCCTTAGCCGAGGATAGTGAATCGCCCTGTACCTGAACCTTGGGGATTAAGAAAAATCATTCACAGAGACTCTTGGTCTATCTCTTAATTATTTATCATTTATCCACATCCAAGTTAGTAGCATGTCGTGCAGTCAGGATTTCAGGAGTGGAACCCATGATTCATCACATGTACAACACCCAGGGCTCATCCCCACAAGTGCCGGCCTCCATGCCCATCCCCCATCTAGCCCACCCCCCCTCCCTCCAGCAACCCTCAGTTTGTTCTCTGTATTTAAGAGTCTTCTATGTTTTGTCCCCCTCCCTGTTTCTATATTATGTGTCCTTCCGTTCCACATATGGGTAAAGTCATATCATATTTGTCTTTCTCTGACTTATTTCATTTAGCATAACACCCTCTAGTTCCATCCACTTTGTTACAGGTGGCAAGATTTCATTCTTTTTCATCACCAAGTAATACTCCATTACATATATATATACACCACATCTTCCCTTCCCTTCCGCAGAGAGAGAGGGAGACGCAGAATCCGAAGGCTCTAGGCTCCGAGCAGTCAGCACAGAGCCCGATGGGGAGGCTCAAACGCACGAGCCGCCAGATCATGACCTGAGCTGAAGTCAGACACTCAACCCACTGCACCCCCCAGGAGCCCCAATACACCACATCCCCTTTGTCGATCATCTCCTGCTTCTTGGTCGTGATCGGACAGCCGAGCGCGTCAGTGACTTCCCGGCGGAGCAGAAACTCCCACACTCGGCGGCACAGGACGTGTGCCCTCACTGACTGCAGGGGAGAGAACGGAATGGCGTGCAGGGAGGTTTCAGGCACCTTCCACTCCAATCCCACATCAGACTGGGGAGTCACGAGTCCAATCCAATCATTTCCTGAGCTGCTTGCTCCCCTTGCCCCGGAGGTAGAGACACCGCACGCGGTGAGGGCCAGTCCCAGGCCCCTGCACACACTGCCCCCCTCCAGACCGTCACCTGTGTGGGAAACAAGGGCACAAGAGATGGCAGGTGAAACTGTCTCCTTATACGCTGCAGCCCGGTGACAGAGACGTGAGGTCGGCTGAGGAAAACCTCCCTCCAGGAACTCCCACCGTCTGGACGTTAACGCTTCCCTGGAAGGAAAGCCACCCTAGCTGGACAGCAGCCAGGCCTCCAGGACCTGAAGTGTCTTCTTTGGCACAGGAGAGCCTTCTGGGGACTTCCCGGGTCCCCGCCTGCCCCGGCGCTCTGTGTGTGTGTGTGACCAGTCCTCACGCTGGGCGCACGGACTTCCCGGGTCCCCGCCTGCCCCGGCGCCCTGGTGTGTGTGACCGCAATCCTCTCGCCTGGGTCCCCGCCTGCCCCTGGCGTGTGTGACCGCAGTCCTCTCGCCTGGGTCCCCGCCTGCCCCTGGCGTGTGTGACCGCAGTCCTCCCTGCGTGCGGTCACACGTCCCCGCGCTGTCATGAAACCAGCTGCTGCACCGAAGCCGTCTCGAGAATTCTCCCTTGCCGTGGCCCTGAACCCCAGCGTTTCCAGTATCTGTGCAGCAGGCCAGCAAACTACACATCGGGGGTTCCCACGGCCCCGCCTTGGGTTTGATAAGCTGGCTGGCGGCTCAGCTAACCTCCGGAAACTCCCCTGGTCTCCGGTACTTTTGGAAGGAGGACGAGCAGGACGGGCGGGGCGGGAGAGACACAGAGGGCGGGTGTGGGGGAGAGCTCGGAGCCTCCTCGCCTGCCCGGGTGCGCTGCTCTGCCCACCTCCCGGGGCCCCCCCAGCCCGAACTCGGGGGTGTCCGGGGGGCCTTCCTTCTGCCTGCAGGACTGATGAGGTCACTGGCCGTTGTCACTAAACCCAACTCCAGGCTCCTCCCCTCCCCAGAGGTCAGGGGGCGGGCCGGAAAGTTCCAGCCCATAATCCTGTGCCTGTGCCCCTGGCCACCCTCAGGGTCTTTCCAAATGTCACCTCCTTAACACAACCAAAACCACTTTGGTCACTCAGCACTTAGGAAATTCCAAGAATTTCAAGAGCTTTGTGCCGAAAATGGGGACAAAGACCAAATACATGTATTTCTGTTCATGTAGAAGTCACGGCACCACAGGCGGAAGTGTACAGGACCCATGAGGAGAGCACCGCAAGAGCTCACCCCAGGAGTCCGCAGGAAAGAAAGCGGACAAGAGGGGTGCCCGGGGGCTCAGTCCGTTAAGCATCTGACTTCGGCTCAGGTCATGATCTCCCTGTCCATGGGTTCGAGCCCCACGTCGGGCTCTGTGCTGACAGTCCGGAGCCTGGAGTGCTTTGAATTCTGTCTCCCTTTCTCTCTGCCCCTCCACCCCTCTCTCTCAAAAATAAACATTAAAAAAAATGTACAAGAAAAGTAAGGGACAACATGGGTAATTACAATGATGTATCAATACCAGGTTACATAGGAACCCCGAAGGAGCCTGGAGACCCAGAACCACCAGGGGAAGGAAAGCCAGAAGGGGGGTGCCTGAGGGGTCCCCTGGGGGAGCCTCGGGCAGACGGAGCAGCTCAGAGGCACCAGGTCCTTTCCACAGCAGGGGGCCAGCCGCAGGCTCCTTTTCTCCACCTGGAGGTTGAGCTGGGGACTGGGCTGCAGGCTCGGGTCCCAAGTGACTGCTGTCCTTACGAGGTGTGCCTGGGGACAACCGCATGAGGACACGGGATGAGCCGGCTGGAGGGGGCGCCGCGGAGACCAGCCAGCCCGCACCCGCGTCTCGGCCTCCAGCCTGCTGTCCCAGCCCCGGGTCTGTGCTGCTGTCGCGGCGGCCGGGCTGACTGGCTTCCTCCTGCGGAGTCACCCCGTGTCCTCTCTGCTGTGACCTGTCCACTCCTGGATACTCAGCCAAGGAAATACGTGGGCAGAAGCTTTAAGAAGGACACACGCGCCCCAGTGTCCTGGGAGCAAGACCCGGAGCCAGCGAGGTGCCCCCCTCGGGGCGGAGGGGTGGAGGGGCTGTGGCGTCCATGCGGTGGGACACTGTCCAGCCCGAGGGCGGAGGACGACCTGCCGCTGTGGCAACACGAGCGCATCACGTGAAGTGAGCGAGGTCAGACGGCGAGAGACAGGCTCTGCCCGATGTCGCCGTGGAATCTCAGAAATCAACCTGGACAGAGTCCCTCGGGCGCTGTCCCCCCCCACCCCCCCAGAGACAGCGCAGCCAAATCCCAGCCCCAGCTGCCCGCCTGCCTCACCCGTGAGCGGGTTTCCCACCCGTCCCCGTCCCTCCCCTTCTCAACCCTCCCTCTCCCTCCCCTACCCCTCCCCACTCTCCCCGCCCCTCCCTGTCCCTGCACATCTGGCAGCTTCTGACGCTCACCCCAGGTCCAGGATCTGTGCCAAGGAGGCCATGCGAAGGGGCACCGGCCCCCACGGGCAAGGAGGAAGCCGCATTGGGCCTCCAGCCCCTCAGCCCCCATGAGCCAGCCCTGAGCAGAGACAGAGGAGGGCACCCCCGGTGCCCTGAAGCCCTTACCCTCCCTTGCGGGCTGTTTGTTACCCAGCAGTAGATAGCGGGGGCAGGCGGGGGTGGGGAGCCCCCTCACCTCACAGCCTGTGGGGCTCGGGACCCCCCAGGCCCAGCAGGAGCATCGGGCCTTTGCACCAATTCTGGTGCCGGCACGCCCTCCGCAGAGGGTCAGCTGGGCTACCACACTGGGAGGTGCAAGAGCCAGCAGCTTCCCCCGGGCACCGCGCCTTCTCCTCTGGGTGGCACTGAGACCCCGACCCCGAGGCCGTTGCCACTCTGAGGGCCCCCTGGGTCCCCTGCAGCACAGGTCAAAGGCGGGCTCTCCGGGAGGGGTGGGCGGGGAGGAGGTGAATCAGAGCTAGGACTGTGGAAACACTCGGCTCTGGAGGCTCACACACGGGACGCCCGCAGGGCAGCAGGTCTCATCTCCCCTGCACGGCCCGTGCGCGCCCACGCTCCCGCCTCCCGCTCCGACTCCCTCTGGTCCCCCAGCATCGCGGGTGGGTGTGAGCCACAGCCCGGCTCCACTGGCCTCTGCCGAGAATGCCGGCCGCTGGCACACCGTCCCTCTGCTGCCCATCCGTGAGTGCTGCGGCTGTCAGCCTGCTTCCCGTGGGGCGGGGGGAGGGAGGGTGGCGGTCGCCGGCCCGGGTCTGCGTGTGGGGCCACAGCCTACCCGTCCCTCAGCAGCCGCAAACTGCGGGGGGAACACGGAACGCGCCCACTCGTTAGAGCGGCCAAGGGCAGGACACGGCATAGGACGCATCTTGTTGTTGATGCTGGACAGGGTCAACTGTCAACTGAAACGAAGACAGATTGAGAATGACTGGAAATAAAATACAGATAGCATTTGACAAAAAATCAGATGAACAAGGCAAAGGGTATTATTTTGAATCTAGGGTTATAAATATATGTTTTTTAAAAAATCAGCTCTTCCTTATGGGGTTAATACAAGCTTGAATTATATCAAGCTTGAAAAATTGAAAACACTATGTTCTAAATAGCCAGTTGCGCAAAAGATTTTGCAAATTACCTAGCGGGGCGGTTTGTGGCGCCATCTGGTGGCGGCACATGGAGCTACTTGGAGGGTTTTTTTCAATTTCTCTTGAGTCCAAGTCCACATGCTGAGAGCTTCCAGACTTGGGCCGTTTCCTGCTGGGCAGTAGCGTTCTCCTGGCCGTCCAGAGCCCACGTCCTCTCCCGCAGAATGCCTGATCCAACGGGAAGGAAATATCTCTGAGGAGAAATGAGCTACACCGAGTCGACACGCTGAGACTCCAGAGCCTGGAGACACCCATGTCTCTTCTAGGAGTCCAGTTCTCAGAACTCATCCCAGCGCATCTGATTCCTTTCCGGCCCTGCAAAACGAGTCACTGTTCTGCCATCTATATGTCCCCTAATTTTCATACTAACACTGCTGCAACATCAGTTTCCCCTTTGAGTTGCATTGCATATTAAGTAGGTGTCTGTACCTTAGCTTAGCACTGAAGCCACATGTCTGCCTCCATTTTCTGGAACGTGCTTCGACGGTCACCTGTAATGTTCTCAGGCCTGAGGACTTGCGCATGCTCTACAGCCTGGCGGGTTTGCAGGCGGGGCCTGGTGTCTGCCCAGGAATGCTTCCATCCCACCAGAAGCCCGCCCCACAGACCCCAGGAGCGTGCTATCTGATCTACACTGTTCAACGTCAAGAAGATTGTCTTCCCCTGTTCAAGTGGCCCTTCAGGTGCACCCGGCCTATGGGCTCTACCCAAGACGGCAGGATAAGTGCCCCCCTGCGTGGGAGCCATCGGCCTGTCCAGGCTGTTCTCACCAGCGATGCCAAGGGTGCAGAAATTCTACAAGTGCCCTCTGATGGAGCTCTTTGTTTTGTTTTCCAAGCTTGGCACAGGCCCTGTTTTTTGGTCCCGACATTTTCTCCTAGTACTTCATGTTTTTGGAGAAGCTCAGTAATGTTCTCTTGTCTGTGGACAGTTAGTTTACCCAGTAGGACAGAGTGTCTTTGAGTAGTCACCGGCTTCCACTTCCAAACTGCATCACCCCCACCTTTGCCGTCACCATCGTCCCCGTCATCATGACCATCCCTGCTGTGCCCATTCCTCCAGCATCACCACCGGCATCACCACCACCACCATTTACTATCACTGTCACCATCACCGTTATCACTATTGCTATCATTATCATTGTCACCACCATCACCACCACCACCATCACCACCAACACTATTATCACCATCATCGTCACCACCATCATCTCCATCACCACCACCACCACCACCATAACTACCATCATTACCATCATCACCCCATCACTATCATCACCACCATCATCGCCATCACCATCACCACCTTCACCACCGTCACCATCATCATCATCACCATCATGGACGCCATCCTCACCATTTACCTTAACCCTCACTATCTCCATGATCATCACCATCACCACCATCCAACACCACTTATGTGAGCAACGAACTCCTATACATCCTTCAAAGCCTGGTTCAAACAGCATCTCTTCCCTGAGCCTTCCTGCCATCCCTCTCCATGCCAGTGGGATTAGGGCACCCTTGCTCTGGGCCCACACCCCATCTTCAAATCGCTTTATCAGTTACCACATCTAGCCGGTCTAAGTGCACTGGTGTCAGGACCTCGGGCTCACTTGTCGGAGTTTACTGGAATCTCGCACTACACACAGCTCACAACAGAGGCTGTGACCCCTCATGGAAGACCTTTATTCCACAGATAGAGGCATTTAAGTGGGAAGGAGACAGAAGCAAGTGACCACTCAGCCCCGTGTTCTGGGCAGGGACAAAGGAGAGTCTGGGTCCCCTGGTGCAGAGCCCCTCTCCGCGTTTCTTCACCAGAGCACGAGGCTGAGGCTGGACCCTGGCCAGGTGGGGAGACAGGAGCTCCTGGAGGCCGTGGTCACTGCTCCGTGCGGTGCCCGCCATGCTGCCCAGCCCCTGTCTTCTGTCCCCATCCAGCCCTGCAAAGAGTTCTCTGAGGTTTCCCTCACGCTGCCCGGCCTGTGCTTCGTGTCACGTGGCTGTCGGACGTGGGTCCTCTCTGCATCCTGGACCACCATCCTGGACAGGATGCAGTTGAGTCACCTGTTAGTTCACCGTGTCTCTCCTCCTCCGGGCCACCTCTGCAATGACAGGGGCCAGCGCGTTGTGTCCACTTCATAATTCCGCTGCCCCTCTCCCTGCACGAGTGCAAACTCGTTCCGTGTCTTCCTCGGAGCTTCCCCGCCAGCACGGGGCCGGCCGAGGTCCACTCGGCTCTGAGCTCCCCCCGCCGCTCGCCTCGAAGGCCTGGACGTCCCCCCAGGAGCACGGTGCCGCCTGCGAGGCGGAGCTCGCTCCCGCTTTCAGGTTGAGGGGTCCTTCCCAGGCTTGGCCTCCCGCACCTGGGCTGCACCTGCTTGTCTCCAAACGGGCCGCCGGAGCAGCTGGCGCCGTGTGCCTGGGGACGGAGTGGCCACGGGTCTCCACACGCAGGGTGCAGTGAGGATGCGGCTGCCGTGTGTGACATCAGGTGCGTCTCCTGGCCTTCCGACCACCCAGCATTGCCCTCCTGCGGCTCCTCGGTGCTCCCTGGCGTCGTGGGCTTCCCGAGTGCTCGTGACCACGGGCGGGAAGGCCTTGATTAGCGTCGGCGAGGGGCCACTTTCCAGACTGACGCTGAGGAGAAGCTGCCTGAGACGCTGATGAAAACACAGAGCAAGATCCGATGTGAGAGGTGACGGGAAGGAGACGGGGGAGGGAGACATCCGGAAATAGCTCCTCCCCCTCCCTCCCCTCCCCCTCCCCCCGTCTCCTCCCTCCTCCCTCCCCCGTCTCCTCCCTCCTCCCTCCTTCCTCCCCCCTTCCCCCCCCTCCGTCTCCTCCCACCCCTCCCCCCTGGCCCCCTTAGTGCTCAGGGTCAGAACACAAACTCTGGGTCTTGTGAGGTGTGCGTGAGGCCACCTGTGGGATGTCACTCCTTTGCGCTTCACAGAAGGTGCACCTGTTTACCCCCCACCAACGCGTGGAAGAATCCTGAACATTCGAAGTCTCTCTCAGGGCGCCCAGGGGCTCCGATGCGTAGGTGTCTGACTCTCAATTTCAGCTCAGTTCATAATCTCGTGGTTCGTAGGTTCGAGCCCCGCATCGGGCTCTGAGCTAACTTGGGATTCTCTCTCCCACTCTCTCTGCTCCTCTGCTGCCCCCCCTCAAAATCAATAAATAAACAAAAAATATTAGAAAAGAAGGTTCTCTCCTTCATGATCTTGCGTTTTTTGTCACGAGCTGGTAACTCCCAGTAAGTCTACGCGGTAGTGCACCTCTGGATCGTGAAGGGGGTTGGAAGCTCCCCGACAGTGAGGAGGGTAAGTCTTACGTTCCCAGGGCCTGGGCACCTTCCCCGGCCACCAAACGGGCCTCGGAAGTCCAGCAGTCACTCGGGGCGAGTGTCCTCTACAGACCTGGTCTCCCAAGTCAGGGGACCCAGGCCCCCTTTCCCGGCCCCAGTGACTGTCCGGCTAAAACGCCTGCTTCCTGGGGAGGTGCTGCCAGGCTGGGTGACCACGAAGGGCAGAAGGAGGAGGGGTGGTGGGTGGACGGTTCCGGAAGGCCCCGGGGGCAGAGCAGGTGTTCCCTGTCCCTTCCCGCTGGTGGCACCGGGGCCCAGAGAAGGTTTCACAGATGCTTGTTTCAACCCATTTAGAAAGCAGGAAGGTTCTGTTTCCTAGTGATGGCCTGTGGGTGAGTGACTGCAAGGGTCAGGGCCTGTCGTTTAAGCGGGAGGCGTCTGGGGTGCCGATGTCACCCCGGGTCCTTGGTCCTCGGCCTGGCCGTGAGTGTCATGTGCCTCCTGGGTCTGGTCAGGAGGGCTGTGTCCAGGTGCCCTCTGGCTCCGGGGAGCCCCCACCCTGCTCTGGAGCTGCTTTAGTCAGGTAGAATGTTCTGGAGATGGGCATGGACTCCATGATCACCCCCTCTCTCAGTCCTTTCCGGAAGACGCCACCATCTCCAGGCTCTTCCTTCACGGGGGGAACATTCCGCTTGCCCACACGTGGCCGTGGACAAACTGCCTGCAAGCCCGCTGGGTGGGCCGCAGGCCTGGCGCCGCGCTGGCGTTCTAGTCCGACGCGCCGTCCTCCCCGCGAAACGACCCCCTTCACTTCCGGTGTGCAGGCTCTGTCCTGGAAAGGGGCTGCTGGTCCAGCCTCTTCTTGGAGGAGGGGAGGGGAGGGGGGGCGGGAGGAGGGGAAGAGAAGGAGGAGGAGGAGGGGAGGAAGGAGGGGAGGAAGGAAGGGGAGGGGCAGGGGAGGGGCAGGGGAGGAGGAGGAGGCTGCTGACTGGCACCCCTGTCCTGCCCGAGGGGGCTCCCCGGCCCTCACCGCTCTCAGGCCCCTGGCCTGGGGCAGCTGGACCTTCATCAGATCACCTGACAGGACCCGGCAGCGCTCAATCCCCAGGGTCCCCTCCCCCGAGCCGCCCACCCTGTGGTGGCTGTCCGCGCCAGCCTCTCACAGAGGGGACCCCACTTCGGGGCAGGGCTCTGTGGACACTGGATGAGTCTCTTCCTGGAGGGGCTGGGCTTCCCCCCCGCAGCAGGGGAGAGGCCGTCCTGGCACGTGGCTGCTCCCCGTGGTCTCGCCGGCAGCCACACAGGTGACCCTCCAGGGCCGGTGCCATGTCATCCAGGGCCACCACTGATAAAGTGACCTTTTAAAATCGAGGTCCATTTCTCCACGCCTGTCACTCCCTCACGTCATTCGCTGGAGTTAATTTTCAAAAATGAATCATCGTTTTGGGTCTGACCCGGACAACTAGGGTTTTGCCCAAAGTATCGGTTGTTCACAGAAGGCGGAAGTCACTTAATTCTCGCTCTTTGTCACTTTTCTGGGAAGCTCTTATCTAAGTACTTATTCTACCTGGTGCTTATTTTCCACCTTTGCTTGCTGGACGGAGGGTGCCCAGGGGCAGGGTCCACGGTGCGGCTGCCCCGCTGGTGTGCCCGGGGCCCAGGACGTGGCGGCACCGATGCGTCCCCGAGGGAGGACCCCGGGGGTGGCCAGCCCGTGCAGGACGAGGCCGGCGGGCACTGCCGGGCCCCACACGCCGCCCACCTCCGCCCCGTCTCAGGCACAGAGCGCCCATAGGCTGGGACACGGTGGGGGCTTTGGCAGCTGCAGGGAGGGGTCGGGGCGCTGGCGGGGGCCTGGCTGGGGGTGGTTTCACCACGTGGCTGGGACTGGCCGTGGGGACCCCGAGCTGGGCCTCAGCCACCGACTGGATTCTGTACCTTCCTTGTCCCAACATGGCCACCAGGTGGCTCTCAAATATTTTTTGGGAAAATGCAGGAATGGCAACTAAACAGCAGACTCCTGTCTAATTTAAATTTCAAACAGGATGCAGTGGTCCAGGATACAGAGGGGACCTGCGTCCGACAGCCACGCGACACGAAGCACAGGCTGGGCAGCGTGAGGGAACCTCAGAGAGCTCCTTCCTGAGGTCACTCTGTGCAGCCGGCAGCCAGCAGCCCCGCATCCCCTTCTCTGCCTCTGGTCCGCTCCGTTTGTAGACCACTGATCCCAGACACCATGACGAGGACACCAAGAGCCTGGCGCCCGGTGAGGGTAGAGACTGAGGGCTGAACAGCCCCCTGCACGGAGCAGCAAGGCCAAGGACGAGCGCACAGGCCCACAGGCCGCAGTGCCGGGCAGAGGTCTCACGGCTCGAGAAGTCCACCAGCCGCTGGGGGGCGGCCTCCCCCCTCCCTGCTCCCCACGACATGCAGGGATGCTGAGCCCCGGGGTCCTGAGTGCTGGGACTTCCTCCTTGACCCCGATGAGCCCCTTGACCCTCCAACCGGGAAGACGGAGAGCCCAGGCGGAGAGGAAGGTGGGCCGGCCCCCTGAAGCCACCCTGAGGGTCAGCAATGGGGACAGGTGGGTCCAGGGCCTCTGGCCCGTTCTCTGTCACCAGTGCCTCAGGTGAGAAGCCTCCCAGGGAAATGGGAGGCCCTGGCCTCAGTGGGTGGGGTCCAGTCACCCCCCTGTCACGTTGGGCTGTATTTGACTTTGACGAAGCGCCCTGAACATTCCATCAGAACAAAACCAGTCCAGGTTTGCTCCTGCCACTGGTCACCTTTCACTGGCAGCTCTCGAGGACTCACGGGTGACTGTCCGCCAGCACTGTGACCTGCTGCTCATGGTCTCGAAGGAGGGTGCAGCCTGGCTCCTGCCTGGTGACAGTCGCCACGAAAGAAGGAACGTTCTCTGTGATCTCGTTTCATCTCCTGTGATGATAAACATCATTTGCAAAATAAAAAGGTGTTTATAGAATGATTTATGTCATTGGAACTCAATTCACAGGAAAACAGGGCCCTGAATTCAGTGTTGGTAAACCAGCCGCCTGAAGTACAGACCGTGGAGGATTTGGTTTATTGTTATGTTTTTAAATTTTCTTAAGGCTTATTTATTTATTTGAGACGCAGGGAGAGCACACAATAAGGGGAGGGACAGAGAAAGACAGAGACCGAATCCAAAGCAGGCTCTGTGCCGTCCGCGGAGAGGCTGACACGGGGCTCGAACTCACGAACCGCGAGATCAGACCTGAGCTGACGCTGGACGCGTAGCTGGCGGAGCCGCCAGGCGCCCCGAGGATTCGGCTTCTGGAACACTCGCCGCAGGAGTGTTTCCCCAGGTCCTGCCTGAGCCCCTTTCTCGGCAGCGTATCTCCCGCGAGTTTCGTGTGCGGGAGGCACTGGATGGAGAGTGGCTGGCCCCGCGGCCTTCCTGCAGGTTTTCCAGGGACAGCATGTGACCGGGCACGGGGGCCGGCTCCACCGACCCGTCGAGCCGACTCTCAAACATGCAGAAACCGGGAGAGCCTGTCTTGAAGGTAGCCTGAAATCAGAGCGCTCCCCACCTGCTCCACCAGGACGGACAGAAAAACTGGCTTTCCCGCCCACTTCCTTCTGGCGGAGTGGCGATGTGGGACTTCGGGGAGCCTGCAGGGTGGACCTGGGCTCCGTCCTGCGGTCCTCGGGGGCCGCAGTGTTTGCAGTGGGGGCCTGGCTGTAAGGACGGTGACCCCGGGGAACAGTGGGCGGGAACACATGGATTGAGTGAAGCCCCGCTCCGTGGGGGTGAGGCGAGGAGCTGAGTAGGGAGAACCCCAAAGGGATGGGGAGGGTTGGGTGCGAGTGAGGGTGGGGAGGGGACTGGGGGGCCTGGATGGAGGTGGTTCCCCTTGAACCAGGTCCGGAGAGATGAGCGCAAGTGTCTCAGAGAACGAGGTGGAGGAAACGCCGGCCAGCTGTGCAGAGTCTCCTGGGCCCCAGCAGAGAGACCCTGCGGCTGGGAGACGGGTGAGGGGGCAGGCACGCTGCAGCCACCTTGTGATCAGCAGGTGCACCACACCACGTCTGATGTGTTCAGTGTCCAGATGTCCCAGGCAGGTGCATGGTGAGTTACTGGGGTGGCACTGGGGTGACAAGTGTGTCACCATTAACCCTGAAGAACAGTTCTGGAGACTTCATCCTCTGTGTCAGTGTCCATGCTGTGGGTCTGTGTGGATCAGATGAGTTCAAGAACAATGTCCATCAAGAGTCCTGAGTTTTACTTTCAAATCTGTGGGTGAAAGCAGCCCCAACGTCCGTTGCTAGACCTGAACCCCTCCTCCCGCGAACTGCCGGGAGCAGAGCCCGAGGCCGGGCGGGGGGAGCACAGCGGCCCAGCTGGTCCCAGCCGCCTGCGGGGGCAGCTCTGCCCTCTGGGCACGGACACGGGCGTCCTCGAGAGGCGGCTTCCGCGGCCCAGCAACACGCAGGGGGACTCGGGGACGGGCTGGTCCGGCTTCTGATGAAGCCCCAGCTTCCCACGACAGCAGCCGGTCCGCTGCGGCCCGAGCCCCGCAGGGCCGAGGGCGTCGCTGGAGAGGGGCCTGGGCTGTGTTCAGGGCATGCGGACGCAACCCAGGAGATTAAGCGCGGGGAGCAGCAGGAATGTCGGTCTTCCTTCTGTGCCACCCGCGGGGCCAGGCCTCGGCTCCTGGGGACGGCGCCGTGTGGTGCGCGCACGCTCACGGTCACGCGCACGCGCACACTCACGCCGGAGTCGGGTGAACCCCTGGTCGTGGGTCCCGTGCGGCGCGATGCTGGTTCTGGACATGGCACCCTGTGCCCGGGAAGGAGGGGGTCTTTCTGCTATAAATGTTCACACCAAAGGCAAGGGTCACCCTGGTAACCAGGAATTTAAAACTCACAGGCTCACACTGACCGCCCCCCACACTCTGCTTTCAGCGCCCCCTGCACGCTGCATGCGAGGACCCTGAGCTCCGAACAGATGACCATAGCTTAGATCTCAGCCCGCCTCGCACCTGCTCTGTAAATGTGGGTGAGTAGTTTGACCAGGAGTCTGCCTGAGAAAGAACAGCACCCCTGCTTTCCGGAGTCGTCGGCCAGGCTGGTGTGACAGCGGGCGTGAACCTCTCCCCGTCCCCTCCGGCTGCAGTGGGACAGTGCGCTGGCTGCCTGACCTGTAGGCAACAGGAGGTGGTGGCAGGGAGAGGGGCTCTGGGCCCCAGGTCTGGGAGGAGCACTTGTAGGGGAGGTGGGGGGAGGGGCTCTGGGGCCCAGGGTCTAGGCTGTGAGGGTGGAGGTCTGTCCCCAGGCATCGGCTTGGCCACCCGGACATGAGGCCAGTCTCATCTGCTCTGTAACTGTGACCGGGTGACTGACGGTGTTTCCCGCCACTGTGTCCTTGTGTGGAACTCCTGGGTCCTGGTGCGTCCCCAGCTCGCCCTGTCAGTGCCGGGCCGTGTCCTCACAAGTGGAGTACGTGTGGCTCTGACCTGTCACCTGTCTTCCTGGATCGTCCTTAGTGACTGTCCTGGGTCTCTGCTCCACTCAGATCTGGTGTGTGATCTGGAAAGTCCGAAGACGCGTCTGCTCGTCCTCAGGCCCCACACGGCCCGGGTCACTGGAGCGAGCCCGTTGTACCGTCACCCGTGCCTGGGAACGGCGGGAGCGGGCAGGGGCGCCACTGTCCCTGTGTCCTTACAAGTCCTGTGATGCCGTGGCCCTAGGAACCCCGGTGTCCCCACTGCTTTTCTGTTACTTCAGACTCACGCAGGGAAACGCTGTGCACCTCGGCCTCATGACCACATAACACGGAAACAGCGAGTGAGCTGCGTGGAGGGTGTTCCTGGCCCGAGGTCGTAGCCCAAATCTCTGTCCTCAGCAGTCGGAGACCCATGGCCCGCCCCTGCTCTGGTGGGACTGAGGGGGTCTGGGGGAGCGGGACTGTCAGTGGGTGGGTCACCGGGCAGGAGGAGTGGTTCCCACCATGTCCTCTGTGTCCCGAGGGCCGGGATGACTCGCCCTCCTCAAACCCCCCCCCCCCCCAGCGTTTGCCTCCAGGCCCGACACCCTCCATCCTGCCGCGCTGACATCTCCAGACAGACAGACAGACAGACATCGGGGCTGACGTGTGCAGCGGGCTGAGCTCCTGGGAGAGCCTGGGAGCCGGCAGCTATCTGCTCCTGGAGTGACGGGAGTGACAGCTTCTCACCTTACTCATAGCTTCGGATGCAGAGCCGAACGCCCATGTTAAGCCCTGGGCGTGGGCCTCAGCCTGGGGGACTGGCAGGCGGCCTGCCGCTGTGTCCCCGTCCTTGTCTCTGGGAACCTCCTCGTCCCTGCTCTGGCCCCTTGCTAAGTCGAAGCGGAGCACGCCTGCTGTTTCCAGGGGACGCCTCAGCGCCGCACATGCTGCGGGACGTCCCCACCGTGGGCGCCAGCCTGCCGCTCCCCTCACTCTGTCCCGACAGGCAGACTGCACCCTGCAGCACAGTTAGGTCCCCTCGGGGCACTTTGGTGTAAGCGTCCCTGGCAGCATCGTGTGACAGGCGCCCGTCACCCACCTGCAGGGGCCCGCAGCGCCCCACACGCCCGTGGGAAAGGCAGGAAGGAGGATGTGGGCGGTGCCTCCCAGGTCGCGGACTCAGGAAGGCTGAGACGCAGGCCCGTGGGTGCTGGACGCAGCCCAGGGTTGTCCAGGATTCTATGTGGGGGGAGAAGGCAGGGTGCAATCAGGAGACATTCCGGAGACGTCTCCTAAAGAGACCGCAGAAGAAAGGACTGGAGTCCCCAGGTCCACAGTGATGTGCACAACCATTGTCTCCTTCCAGCACAATTTTACCGTAGTATGTACAACCTTACCGTTGGAGCCCCCTAATTGCATGAGAATTAGACTAGGCAATGCCAGGATCCCCTTCAGTCTCTGGGGACACTCAGGAGAAGAGGCATCTCAGGCACTGTCTCTGGGGACGCTGGAATGCTCTGGGGGGTTCTGGAATACTTTGGGGGCTCTGAAATACTCTGGGGTCTCTGGGATGCTCTGGGGGGCTCTGGTATGCTGTGAGAGGGGCTCTGGAATACTCTGGAGGGCTTTGGAGTGCTCTAGAGGGCTCTGAAATGCTCTAGAGGGCTCTGGAATGCTCTGGGGGTGCTCTGGAATGCTCTGGGGGGCTCTGGAATACTCCTGGTGTGTCTCTGCAGTCAGATGCAAGGTGGGGGGCTGTGTGTGAGCCATGGGGCTCTCCTCTCCCCAGGATTCAATTTTCTGTGTCAGCCACCGGCAGATGCAGACTTCTTGGGCCCGTCTGCTTCCCCGTGATGTCAGGCGCACTCACTCACCGGCTTGAGTGGGTCATGGGCGGATGGCCTAATATAAGTCCAGGGTCGTGGGTCAGGAGCTAACCTGATCAGGTCCTGTCACCGGCACTTCTCAGTCAGAGCGGACTGTCCGTATTCAGGGCCTGTTTCGGATGCATGGTCATTTTCGGGTGACACGTTGTTTGCACGTCACCACAGTCCGTTCGTGGGTGTGGACCATGGATGCTGAATGCTGAGGACTGAACGTGTCCTCCCAAATCCGTGTGTTGAAATGTCAATGCCCAGCGTGATGGCATTAGGAGGTGGGCGTGTGGTAGGCGGAGCCCTCTTGAGCGGGATGTGTCCCTGTGAAGGTGGCCCAGAGAGCCTCCCCGCCCTGCCTCACGTGGGGGCGCAGGGGGAAGGTGCCCCTCTGTGAGCCGGGAAGCAGGATCCCCCGGAGACTGAGTCTGCCGGAGCCCCAAACTGTGAGGAACTCTCCGCTCTTCGCAAGCCCGTCCGCGCTCCTGATGTGACTCGGGCGCTCTGTCCCAGCGGCCCCAGTGCGGTGACTTTCTGCAGCGAGCAGGGTGGTCCCGCCGCAGGAACGATGCCCCGCCCACACCTCTGTGGGCACCGCCCCTCGCCCCAGGAGCCGTGTGGGGCGTGTGAGGGGAAGCGGCTGCCCTCCCCGCCCCGCGCAGTCCGTGGGGCCGTCCATCCGTCCCCGGGGGGAAGGAACACGGGCTGTCCCCGGGGCTCCTGGGAGGGGGGGACGCTAACCCCCATTCTCACAGTGGTCCCAAACCTTATTTAAGAAATGCGGATGCGATAACACCCTGCAGGGTTCGGTTCTTTCTGGAACAAGTCTACGGTGTGGTCGCTGAGGCTCCGGGTCCGGCTGCCGCGGTGGCCGCACAAGCAGGTTCCGAGGGGATCGCAGCCCCCGAGCCGCTCCGCA
>NC_043706.1:143980820-143982041 GCF_006229205.1 Suricata suricatta
CTGGGAGGGGGGGACGCTAACCCCCATTCTCACAGTGGTCCCAAACCTTATTTAAGAAATGCGGATGCGATAACACCCTGCAGGGTTCGGTTCTTTCTGGAACAAGTCTACGGTGTGGTCGCTGAGGCTCCGGGTCCGGCTGCCGCGGTGGCCGCACAAGCAGGTTCCGAGGGGATCGCAGCCCCCGAGCCGCTCCGCACGCCCAGTCGGGGCCACACGATCCTTCACGCTCCCGCCTCTCAGCCGCGTGTTGACCGAAATGTCATCATTTCCGCGCAGTGTCTTGGAGACCACGCCGGGTTATTTTCCAGCCACGGTTCTGCGAACCCGGTAAAAACCTTCCGAGGGCATCAGACAGGCGCCTTACGTTCTGAGGATGCGACCGGAGCCAGTCCTCTGCCTGCTGAGGGGTCTGGAAAGGTGCAGGCTCTCGAGGGACCCGGGGGCCAAGTCTGCAGGGCGGCTGCCGGCGGGGATGCGGCCGAGCCCCGGGGGCCGCAGCCCTGAGCCCCACGTGGCTGTGCCGGGTCCAGTGACCGCTTCAGCCCCTGGTGCGTGTCTCTTGTCGGCACAGGCCTTCTCTTCTGCGGGGAGCTCCGCCCTCTGTGCTCAGGGACAGACAAGAAGCTGTGTCGTCACGAGTGGGGGGAGGAGACGGGCTCTCTCGGGTGTGCACAGAGGGTGGAAGCTGCACCTGTGCCCTATCCCCTGGGAAGGGCCTGGCCGCGATGACGTGGTAATGTTTGGACTTTCACTGAGTGTTTTAAGATTTCTTCCTGAAGTCTGATTCATCTTATTCATGGGTGAAAACAAGCAATCAAAATTAAATTGCAAATTATTTGATAAATAAAAATGGACCAATTAAAAAAATAAATGTTCATTTACTTTTTAATTTAAAAATTTTTATGTGTATTTATTATTGATACAGAGAGAAACAGAGCATGAGCAGGGAAGGGGTGCAGAGAGAGGGAGACACAGAACTGAAGCAGCTCCAGGCTCTGAGCACAGAGGGGCTCGAACCTACAAACTAGGAGATCATGACCTGAGCCAAAGTCGGGCGCTTAACCAACTGAGCCACCAGGCACCCCAGAATTTTTTTTTAATGTTTATTTATTTTTGAGAGACAGAGCATGAATAAGGAAGGGGTAGAGAGAGGGAGACACAGAATCCAAAGCAGCTCCAGGCTCTGAGCTGTCAGCGCAGAGTCGGACGTGCGGCTGG
>NC_043706.1:143982141-143987877 GCF_006229205.1 Suricata suricatta
ATATAGAGAGAGAGAGAGAGAGAGAGAGACAGAGAGAGAGAGAGAGAGAGACAGAGAGACAGAGAGACAGAGAGAGACAGAGAGAGACAGAGAGGGAGAGAGAGAATCCCAAGCAGGCTCCATGCTGTCAGCACAGAGTTCAACACAGGGCTCGATCCCATGAACCATGAGATCATGATCTGAGCTGAAACCGAGTTGGATGCTTGACTGACTGAGCCCCCAGGCGCCCCTACAAATGGATCAATTTTAATTAAGGCATGTGGCCTTTCTTTAACAAGGAGCTTGAATTTTCTCTGTTCGGCCATATTTGTACGGCTTTTCTTGCAGTATAGAAAAAAAGTATATTTTGCTGGTTGTCATAACTCCACAGAATACTATGACCCAGTGACTACACTGGAAAGCAGATGGTGGCAGTGACCATGAATACCAGCAGTGTTCACTGAGCCTGCCAACTACCAGGCATCTGTCCATGTATGGTCTTACCTCCTCACGATGTGGTACTGTTAGAATCCCCACTTATAGATGGAGAAACTGAGGCACAGGGAACGCACCCAGAAGGTGGCTGAGTTGGGGGCAGAGGCCAGGCGGGGAGACCTCAGGGGCGCCCTCCAGCTGCTACATTAAAATAGGACCCGTTCTCACAACCCTAGCATCCCGCTGGGCGGGGGCCTGTGTCTGCCCTCAGGGTTTGCTCCTGGGGCCAGCGCCGTGCGGCTCAGAACCGTGGTTTCAGTGATGGACCAAAGGGGGGATGTTTGCACAGTACACAGTACACGGTTCTTTAGAGTGAGACACACGTACAAAAACATAACTTGGAAAATTAATAGAAGGGGGTGTTTGGTGGCTGAGGCAGCAGTGAAGCAACTCTGTTTTCTGGATGCTAAACAGGATTTGGCATTTTGAGGATTTGGTCTTATTTCCTCAGACCTGAGAGAGGGTAACTACACACGTGTCTTTCTCTCCCCACAGTCGCCTGCCTCCGTAACTGTGCCGATGGAAGGTATGAATGACACTGTGCCAGTGTAGCTCTTCCCCGGGCTGGTGAGGAAGTACTGGCCCCTGGCACCCGTCCCTCTCCCTGTGAGCTTGAGGTCAGTCTGTCAGAATCCCCAAAATAACCTCTGGGGTTGTGGCTGGTGCTGCACTGAGTCCTTGGATCAAACTGGGAAGAACTGAGATCCTGACAACCCTGAGTCTCCCCGCCATGAACATGGGATGTCTCTCCACTTACTTAGATATTGTCTGGTTTCTTCCGTTAGGGTTTTGTTTTCCTCACACAGATCTTGTACGTATTTTGTGGATGTTGTACCTAAGTTATCTCCTTCCCCTTTGGCTACAATGTAAATGATACCGCATTTTTATTTTCCAGTTACACTTGTTCATGGCTGGAAGCATTGACTTTCTACTAATTATGTTTTCACCTTAACCCACTGTCGTATTTGCTAACAAGGCCATCAGCACTGCGACGCCTAATTAAAAGGTGGATTGCAAAAGGCAAGAGGGTGACCGATGACCTCCAGTGAGTGCTGAAGGGTGGAAGGAACTCAGGTCCCTGGAGTCCCCAGGACCGCGCCACGTGTTACCTCACTTCTGCTTCGCGCAGGGCGTTTTACTTCTGTCTTCAAGCGGCTCCGTCCTCTTGCCGCCCCTGTGGGAGTGGTCGGCCCTGACATCATCTCGTCCTGAGAAGTGACCTTACACTTGAGGACCTCTCCTCCTCCCTGGGTGCGGTGCCTGCTCTACTACGCGTCACTCTTGGAAGGAAAAACTTCAAAAATGATTCTTACCACTTGGCAGACTTACAGCGTATTAGTGAGGTGGACACAGCCACATTCTCGGGGTTTTTGCTCAGTGAGAGAACTGTGTCAGCATTTCTGTGTTCCCAGGGTGCTGGAATGCTCTGGACATGCTGTTGCAGTTTCCAGAAAAAAGAAGAGAAAAGAAAAGAAAAGAAAACTTAGACGTTAGGAAATATTTAAGGTACTTGAATAAAAGTGATTTGAACTGAGTTTAGTGTCAGTTAATTATGGGATGGCATAATCATGTGGCTCAATATTTTCTTTCTGTTTTCAAAGCTCAGTGAACGGCGAACCGAATCTTCCTGTCAGTGTGGAAGGCAGAGTCTGGGCAAGTGTGTCCCCCCGCGTTCCCCAGCTAACGGCTCAGGCATCTACGCTCTCTGGGTCTTATTTCTCCCCTGTCCTGGGGGGCCAGGAGGACCTGACATGGGGACACCTGGTAATCCTGTCTTCCGCTCACACTCAGTGCCACCGTTCGCTCAAAGGGTGCCCTCCTGTGATTGGAAAGGGGACCCTTCCTCAGAGGTCCGCGCCCGTCGGACGGACTGCCGGTTGACGGGCAGGTTGGGGCGGGCGCCTCTGAAGCTGCACCAGGACGCGGCCCCACTCGAGAACGCCGTGAGGTTTCTCTCGGGGAAGGAGCTGACTGCAGGGTGCCCTGCGTCCCCGAGGATCCCTTCCTGGCTCTCGGTCCCGACAGCAGGCCTGCTTTCGGAGGGCACGTGTCTCACCGAGGAAGGGCCTCTCCCGCAGAATCCCCTCCGACGGCCCCCATTTCGGCCCCCCCCCCGAGTGTGCAGCATCTCGTGAGGCGTCTCGGGGCATCTTGAGGTTGTGGAATGGAAAGAATTTGGTTACTTTTCCATGGTCCTTTTTGAAGGGTCTAGAACGCAAGTCCAAAGTCCACAGGAGCCTCACTCAGGGAGACAACTAGGTCTTTCCGGGTTCACTCTCTCTGTGCAGGGCTGTGCAGAGAGCAGCGGAGGGCGGTGGCCTATCACGAGAGACGGAGTGAATCCCAGGACTGCACTTAACTGACGGCTACTGGCGCCAGATGGGTTTGTTTTCGACAAAATGGGTGTGAAATAAGTGACATGCTGGCCGCTGGCATTCGAAGGAGCGGCCCCAGGAGGTCGGTGAAGTCACGGCCACCTGTGCTGGCAGGGATTCCCGCCACCTGTTCAGGCTCCCCGGCTCCCCCTTCAGGCCCTGGCACTTTATTTATTTTTCTTAAATTTAAGTAATCTCTGCACTCAGCGTGGGGCTTGAACTCGACCCTGGGATCGAGTCACACGCTCCACTGCCTGAGCCAGCCGGCACCCCGCCCGCTTCTTAGCGATGGTGCGTTGTCCCGTGAGGGTCTGCCGCTTCGTCTGTGATTTGACTTAAAGTGAGATAGTTTCACTCTGTCTCCTGGAGCCGTGCAGCTGTCAGCTGAGTCTGGGCCCAGGAGCACCAACCTTTATAAAACAAAGACTTGATGCTAATCTGGTTTAGAAAGTTTACATACAAAGGTCTACTGGGCACCTAGCTTGTGAACATTGACGTGGGCTCATGGGGCGGCATGAGACACAGGCAAAGGGAACAGACAAGATGGCTCAGAGACGCTTAGTGTTTGTGGTTTAAGGAAGACGTTGCTGAGAGGTCTGGGCTGCAGAGAGCCTCCAGGAATAAGGAGCCCTTTCTCTAAACTCATGGCACCGAAACCGGCTGTGTCATGGGGGCTGTCACAGGGGACATGTGGTCTCCTCTGGGTCCCAACTAATGCAGAAAGTGACTCCCGGGGCTGCAAGCAAGGTGCTGTGGTGATGTTCTGAAGGATGGCTTCTGCTCCCGAGTTCCAGCACTTTCTCCTTATTTACAGTGGGGGGGGGTGGCAGGGAGGCATCAGGATGACCTCACTGAGCAGTCTCTCGGCGACCTGCCCTTTGGAATGACGCCGGGGTTCTTCAGAGGAAAGGTTTTCTAACAAGATGTCAGAAGGGTGTGCCCCGGCTGGCTCTGAGTCTTAGCCTAAATGACGGCTGACATGACAAGTGCTCTGTGACCTGAAGGAGGTGGCGGACCATCTGAGCAAGGTCCCCTGGGGCCATGGCAGAGGCCCGAGGACTCCAGCCTGCTGCCCACCTCTGGCCGGACGGAGGAGGCCTGGGCCCTCGGGCTAGCGAGGGCCTCCTGGGAGAGCGCTGACCTTCTGCTAAGGATGTTCCCTCTGGTCCTCGTGCGGGGAGGGGGAAGGGGGGTGTCTGCCAGGAGGAGAGACTGACATCCCTGGGTGCCCCCATCCCTCCTGGACCCCTGAGGGGCTGCCACCTCATGCTGCTTCCCTGGGGGACCCCGGGCTCTGGGGGGCCCCACACCCGGGGCAGCACCGAGGAGGGGCGGTGATGGTAGACTGGATGGTGACCCTGACACTGCACGTCTGCTGAAGGCTGTCACCGAGACCGGACGAGATGTTCAGCACCTGACAGTGACCAGGGACGGAAGCAGATGTCTGTCCCAGTTGGAGGGGCACCGACCCGTGGGGAAGCGCGGGTTCCCCGTGGCTGCTCCCGTGAGCCCAGGCCTGTGGGCACGGACACGTCTACGTGAGCATCCTCCACTGCCTTCCTCCCCCAGGACCTGATCTGGGGGCGGGGTCCCCGGAAGGGTGGAAACGGGCCTCACGGCGGGAGGGGTGGGAAGCCGCGGAGGTGAGGGTACGAGCACGGGACAAGCAGATGGAAGGAAGGTCGTCCGGGCGTCATGGTCTTGGAGGAGGCGCTGGCGTGGGGGGAGCCCCTGGACGACAGATGGGGGCGGTCCACGTGGGGCAGGAGCCCGCCGAGGGCACGCAGGTCAGTGGGGCTGGGGTGCGGTTGGCAGGGGCCAGCGGCTGAAGACTCGGGAACTTCCGGCTCCTTCTCTGAAGAGCAGAGGAGGGTGGGCAGAGGCCGGTGGGGGCAGGGCCGGCCCTGGGCGTGTGTGCGGGGGGGGGGGGGGGGGGGGGGGGGGGGGGCGGCCGGGAGGGGGTGCTGCTTGGCCAGGGGGCAGAGCAGGCGTGACTGGAGGCTGGAGGCTGTGAGTGCGTGCAGGCAGGCGCAGGTCAGGACTTGGACTCCAGCGGCAGGGCTCAGGCCGGCGGAGGTGTGCTCAGCCGCGGGCCCGTCAGCCCTCCTCGCAGGCCGAGCGGTGGGAGTCGGGTTCAGGGGCCACAGATCTGGAGCCGTGTGTGGAGGTGGGCTGTAAAGCGGAGGGCCTGGGGGACGTGGTCCGCAGCGGTGTGGACGGGAGGGGCCAGACTGAGCTGGGCAGCACTGTGGCTCCCCTAACTCTCCTGGTCACCAGGTAAAGACGTGGCCCGGGGGAGGCGAGGTGGGACATCTCCTCCCCCTCCCCGCCTAGAGAGGCCTGGCGGGGCGGGGGGGCCCAGCCACCAGGCACCAGCCTATTTCCCGGACTGATGGGTCCACAGTAAAGGGGTTTACAAATGTGAAGGGAAACATCTTTTCAGTTTCCCAGAATATTCCATTCTGTTTTTACCAAAGAGAGAAAATTTCCCCAAATTGCATTTTACTTTTAAAACTAAGGGGCTGTGGGGTTTTTTGTTGGTTGGTTGGTTTTTAAAATTTTATCGAGAGAGAGAGAGAGAGAGAGAGAGAGAGAGAGCGGACAGAGAGAGAGAGAGCGCATCAGTGCCCAGGCATGGGGCATGGGGCAGGGGGAGGGAATCCCAAGCAGGCTCTGCAGCCAGCGCAGAGCCGAAGTGCGAAGTGAGATCATGACCTGAGCCTAAAGCAAAAGTCAAACGCTCAACCAACTGAGTCACCCAGGAGCCCCTAGGCTGCCATTCTTGTAAAACAAGGCTCAAATCTGGAAAACATCCCCAAAGAGAGTCAAGTAATTTCTCCTGGTGCTACTTATTATAAAGCTGGCCTCCTGAGAAAGTGTCAGACAG
>NC_043706.1:143987977-144012348 GCF_006229205.1 Suricata suricatta
GAGAGACGGGAGGAGGAGGGGGCAGCAGGGGAGGGGAGGGGAGTGGAGCAGGGGAGGTGCGGGCAGGGGAGGGGAGGGGGGCGGGGGAGGCGGGGTGCAGGGATGGGTGGGGGAGGGCAGCAGGGGGAGTGGGCGTAGGGCATGGAAAGTCACGGGCCCAGCGGAAAGAGTTGTGAGTCTCAGGGCAAAGGCCGACCACCCCCCCCCAGCCCCCCACTCCCTGGCTCCCCCTCGAGGATCAGGTTGGAAGATCAGGCTGATGCCCGCGGGCGGGACCAGACAGAGGACGAGGGTCAGGTGGCACAGGTGAGGCGCCTGCGCACAGAGCCTTCTCAGGAAGGTTCCGTGTGCGTGGAGGCGCAGCCGCAGGGAAAGTCCGCCTCCTCCGGGAAGGAGCCCCTGCGCCGTGGGTCACATGGTACAGCCCCCGCCCGGTGCACAGGTCAAGGGTTTGCAGTAAGTCCTATGCATGCGGCCTTCACCACAGTCCATTTTAGGGTTTTATCGTGTCCCCAAGAGCAACCCGGACCCCTGAGTGGTCCCCGGCGCTGGGGTGCTCGGCGGCCGCGACCCACCTCGTGTTTCTGTGGGTTTCTGGATGTTTCACAGAAACGGAATTATACAATATGAGGTTCTTGGTGACTAATAACATGGTTTTTGAGCTCGCTTGGTGCCAGTGAAGATCAAATAGGACGAGGTTTGTGTACGTGACGCCAGTCTCGGTTGTTACATTTTGATGGTTCTGCCTGGCTGTGGCCTCCGCGCTCCTTCTGACAACCGCGCCCTTTGATCTCCCCCATAACAGTAATTAGAGATAAATCAACAACTAAAGCCACTGGGAACCGTTCCCCAGTTTGAGGGGTTGCGCCTCAAGCATACGATGAATTTCCTTTCACTTTGGTTCAGTGCTGGTTGAAGACTCGGGGATGCAGAGGCGCGGCAGGGCAGGGGCGCGGGCTCCGAGGCGGGGCGACAGGGGTGAGCGGGGGGACGCGTGTGTGGTTCACGCGCCCGAGTCAGGGGCCTGCCACTCCGGAAGAGGTGGGCGGGGACCCGGAGGCGTCACGTGGACACAGCGCTGCAGCGGCTTTAAAAACCGTGTAAAGCGTTTTGGCGACGTTTATGGCCCTGTCTTTGCAACCGCGTAGAAAAGATGGCATCGCCCCCGTTACACAGAAGGGGAAACAGACGGGGTAACGATCCGTTTCATCCAGGCCCTCCTTCACCTGGTCCCTGGTGGTGGTGTGTCAACCTTGTGGGTGGAGCTGTGCCCTGCTGCGTTCATAAGTTGGAGTCCTACCCCAGGACCTTAGAATGGTGACTGTTTTTTTTTAAGAGTGTGAGCAGGGGAGAGGGGCAGAGAGAGAGGGAGAGAGATGGAATCTTAAGGAGGGTCTGTGTTTAGCCAGAGCCCGACGTGGGACTTGATCCCGAGACCCTGGAATCACGACCTGAGCGCTGAAATGCTCAGCCCAGTCACCCAGGGAACGCGGATGGTGATGGTGGGTTTTCACAGAGGGGATCAAGTTGCGTGAGGTCATGCGGGGGCCCGAGTCTGATCCGACGGGTGCCCGGACTAAAAGGGAACTTTGGACGCAGAGACGCATGAAGGAAGGCGGCCGTGCACAAGCCAAGGACAGAGGCCCCAGAAGGAAGCAGCCGTGTGGGACCCTGACACTGGACATGCAGCCTCCAGACTGTGAGACGGTAAACGTCCCTGTCAGGTCACCCAGGCTGCGGCATTTGTCGCGGGAGCCCGAGCGGACGAACACGACCTGTCTCCTGGAGCCCCACCGGCTTTCTGAGGCTCGTGGCTTGGTTAAATCCCGGTGGGCTCCTCCGAGGCTGTGTCTGCAGAGTGGAAGGAAAAGGGCAGGGGACGATGACCCCCGGGCTGGCCATGCAGTGGGGACGTCAAATGACCCTTTGCCTGACAGAGTTTCTCCTTGAATCATTCCGAGCCATCTCCACCGGCTGGGGCAGCCCAAGCAAAGCCAGTGCGGCAGGACGACAGAGGCAGACCGCCCGCCTCGGCCTCCAGCTCAGGTGCGTGGTCCCACGGAGGAGCCCCCGCAGAGCCCCCAGGGCCCCAGGGGGGAGCCGGTCAGGACAGGAAGCGTTAGAAGTTTCGCCCCAGATCACCGCTGCTCCGTGCGGAAACGGCCTTTAATACCTAAGGTGACTCAGTCCTGGCCACCGGCACCAGCGCGACCACCTGGCGGTCGGGGACGAGTAACATTGTGGCTCACTCGTTCCCACCTGGCCTCGAAGCTGGGGCCACACTGGGGTCAGACACACACACGACCCGGATACTGACCCCGCCCTTCTCACGGGCCACGGCCACCTGCGGTGCAGTGAGTTCCTGCCTGGGGGTGGGGGGACCCAGCCGAAGACCCTGTGGAGGGGCGACTCTGCGTGTGGGGGCCGTGAGAGTGGGGGTCTGCACGCGGGAGCTGTGAGAGTGGGGGCCTGCACGCGGGAGCCGTGAGAGTGGGGGGCAGGCTCCACCTGGCTCAGTGTGGCCATGGCCCTCTAATTATCACACCATTTCCTGGCCCTGCTTTGGCCTGGGTCCCCCCCTTCCCAGCTGATCGCTCTGACAGGTCAGGAGACTATGGTCTGCGTCTCTCAGTCTCCACTGTCCCCCGCGCGAGTGGCCAGCCTCTGGGGTCAGATGTCAAAGTCTCCTTGCCTTTTTTTTTTTTTAAGTTTATTTAGTGAGAGAGAGAGAGAGAGAGAGAGAGAGGGATAATATGAGGAGGAGGGGCAGAGAGAGACAGGAGAGAGAATCCCAAACAGGCTCCACACTTCAGCACAGAGCCGGATGCCAGGCCCGATTCAGGAACCTGGGATCCGGACCTGAGCCGAAATCAAGAATGAGACTCTCCGTTGACTGAGCACCCACGCGCCTCTCAAAGTCTCCTTTCTTTCCTGATCTTTACAGACTGTGTGGTCTGGGCAGGTCAGGGGCGGGGGCAGGGCTGGGGGTGTGACCCCGCGTCAGGGGCAGGGGCAGGGCTGGGGAGAAAGGGTCTTTCTGAGGCTCCGGAATTATTCCATCCGGCCCACTGGCTTCCTCTAAACGCTACCGAGCAGCTCGGTGCTCTGGACACGGACCCTCGGCTCCGAGGGGCCGGTGAACGTGTCTGTGACCACACGACCCGTGTGAGCCAGGCCTTGAATAGAGGTCTTCAGCCTCCGCAGCCTGGTTCCCCTGTACTTTGCTCAGGGTGGCTGGCCGAGTCCCAGCGGGAAGGGAGGGGCTCTGTCTCTTCAAGTGCAGACCCTCACCCCTTCTCCCCTCGCCTCCCCCCTCCCCACGCACCTGCTTCTTCCCCAACAGAGCCGGCCATCCGCCCCTGCTGGTTTAATTGTCCCCTCTGCCTCCCCCGTCCCCTGGGAGCTGACGGCTTCATCTCCGGCTTGTCCTATTGAATTCTTTCGGGGCCCCAGGCTGTCCTCTCCCAGCCCAGCGCCCACAGCCGGCGATGGGACCACTGCCCTGAGCACAGACTTGTCTCTGCCACCGGCTCCTGAGTTCCGAGGCTTGAGTGGGCCGAGTCAGGAAATAGCTCCTTGGACTCGAGAACGGACTGGAGGTGACAAGGGCCAGACGCCTGGACAGGGTGGGCCGTCCCTCAGAGGACTCGCGCTCTGGGCGGCGGGACTGCATTCAGGAGGCTGGTGGCCCCCCGCGCTCACCCTGGCTCCAGACGCTCCCCCGGGGGCACCTGCGTTCCTGGCTACACTGCCACCTGCTGACTCTGGGCACCCCCCGCCCCCGCCCCGTCCCACCTACGGACTTGGCACTCTGCAGTCACGCTGTCACATGTCTGCCGTTACCCTTCTCCCGTGTTACTGCTATCGACCTGCCGGGTTCTTCCCAAGTCCTGCCTGAGGGCTAGGACCTGGCTTCGTCTTCAGACCTTCAGCACGGGTGTGGGAGGAGGCACGTGGTGGGCGCTCAACATGAATGAGGTCAGGGGCACGGGTGGTGGGTCGGGTGTGGACACAGGTTCAAGGTGGGAGGCGTCACTGCGTGTTGGCAATAAAAGCCTGACCATCGGGAAGATGGATAGAGAGGTGGGGAAGGGAGACAGGTCCTGTCCATCCCGGGGGTCATGTCGTACAAGGCTTCAGTGAGGAGGTGATTTTGAACTGGGCCTTGTGGCATTTGGTCTGTTCTCAGCAGTGGGTGCTCAGTAAATGCTCAGACTCCAGCGAATGTTTGCTGTGTATCTGCCTGGCACTCTCCGGGGTCCCCTGCGCCCCATCTCCTGGAGAGCTGGTGTCGGCCCCGTGAGATGGGGTCATTCTCAGACACCCTTGCTCTGGAGGAAGTGACCCCTGCAAGCCCCCTCCTGCAGGCAGTCTGCCTGGACCACACCTGGAGGACTCCAAACCCGCGGGTTCCCCCCCCATCCCCCGCTGCTGGAGCAGAACAGGAGGGAGACACACAGGCCAGCGGATAGGAAACAGCTTCAAAACGCTCTGCAGCCCTGCAAACACCGTCCTGTGTTGACTCGCAGGCCCTGGACCTGCCCCGGGGGGCCTGGCAGCTGGAGGAACCGGCCCCTGTGTTCCAGCTCCTCTGTGCGCCCTGAAATGCTTTGTCATCTGCACAGGGGGCCGGTGGGGAGAGCGTGCAGGGGTGGAGCTCCTGTCTCACTGTTTGAGGATTCCAGGGCCAGTCTGGGCCCCATTCCGTCTGCAGGGGTGCCGCCCTGGAGTAGGGGTGTGTGAGCATGAGCTGGACTGGGGCGTTTATCCGACCAGCGGCTTCTGCAAGCCGGGGTGGGGGGGGACCCGTGGCACCAGCTGCCCGAGCAGACCAGACCCGCCACCCGTGCTGGCGAGGACGGAGTCCTGTGGGCGTGTGGCCGGCGCTGGTCCCCGAGCTCCAGGGCGCCCTGCAGGCCCTGCGTCCTGGGCTCGGGCTCAGGACGCCCCGAAGCCGGTGTCCCCGCTGAGAATCTGCCCTCGGATGCTTCCGGGGAGGCGTTTCCAGTAACTCTTCAGAAGTCCTGCTTTTGTTTCTTTTCCGAGAAGGAGACACACACGGGCTTTCTTTTCCGCCTGATGCATCCCCAGATCTAACCGCAGATTCCGAGTGGACCAGGCTCCGGGGTGCGGACAGAAGCACCCGGGGCGGCTTGAGCCCCGTGTCCGCGGTGTTGACAGTTTAAGGGCCGCGCAACCAGTCGGCGCCCAGAGAGCAGGGCTGTCCCGGGGGGTTCTGGGCGCTGCATGCGCGACTCCCCCACCTTCTTCCCAAGCCGCGTATTTGGCTTTCCGGACACGCTCCACGGGCTGCTGCCCTGCGGGCGGACGATCCAGCGGTCCTCGCCGAGCAGGCCTGTTGGGGTGCTCCCGGGATCGTCTGCCGGAAATTTGTTTCTAAGTACTTGAGCCGGTAAACGTCAGTTTCCCCTCGGCCCGGACGCTGCGTGAGCCTGGGCGTCTTTAATCACAGGCGTGGGCAGCAGTTTAATCCCGGCACCGGGCTTCTCTCCCAAGCTGGCCCTCGGCCAGCAAAGCGGGTTGTGCTTAAACGGCCGCAGGGACAGAATCGGCGCGTCCTGTCACCGCGCTGGCCTGAGCAGCGTGTGTTCTGCCCTGTCCCGTCCTGTGCCAGCGCGGCCCGGGGCTGACGGAGACCAGGTCTCCGCCGCTTCCGACCCTCGGGGGGACGGGCCCCGGGCGGCGCGGGGCTGCTCAGTCCGATACAACCTGCTAGGACTTTGGCAGGACTTTAAAAAGTTAGACGTCTACACACTATTATCTACTAAAATCTTCAGAGTTGTGGGAAATATGTCTTTAAATAAAAGTCGTAGAGAATGTGAGCAAGTAGAGGGTCACTGAGTGTTGGCCGTGAGGCAGCCCGATGCCAGCTGCGGGGCGGGGAGCAGAGCTGCGGGCAGACGCTCCAGGGGGACGACCACGGAAGGAGGCGGAGGGGACCAGATGTGCGGGTGACAGGCCCCCCGCAGCCCCTCCCACAGCCTAGAAAATGGGGTCTCTGAAGGTGACCCCAGGGTCAAGGGTCACACGGGGGAGCCAAGCACCGAAAGGGCGAGACCTGGACACTCTGGTTTCCCGATGCCACTTGGCTGCTGACGACCTGGGAAGGGGGCAGGTGTGGGGAGAAGGGGCGGCCCCACTGCGGGGACCTGAGCCCCGACCTTGAAGGGGGGTGGGCAAGAGGAGCCCCAGGAGAAGCCAGGTGCAGGGGGAGGCCCCCACAGGCACTCGGTGGGCCTGGCAGGAGGCGGCCAGGGCCCCGGTGGTGGCCGGCATTTCCGTGCCCCCTGCAGCCCCGCCACGGGGCCGTCACATTCGCGTCTTCTGTGAGCTGCATACAAGGACACAACTGTTGGTCAGGGGTGGGGGGCGGTCATGAGGCTGGAGAGACAGCGTGACGGGTCATAGGATGCGGGTGTGACACTCAGGGCTGAGGCTCCAGCAGCCGGAGCCTGAGGCGATGCTTCCATGGGGCCCGGGGGCAGGCAGGGCTCGGAGGGGCCAGAGACCCGCCTCACACACCCATTTTCCCTGAGAAATAGAACTGGGGTCGATTCTGAGTTCCGGGGCAGGGCCTGCGGCTGGAGAAAACGGGGGAGGCCTGAAGACAGCGCGCCGGCTGGTTGGAAAGTGTCCATTGTCAGCAATAGTGACCAGCTTGTCACTCGATGGCCTGCAGCCGACTGACAGGGCCGCCCGGGGCCTGGGCGCAGGGGCTGCTGTGGTCGGAGGACACAGCGGTGATGACCCAGGCCTGGGGGGCCCCAGGAGCCGGTCGGTTGAGAGACAAGTGTGGGTCTCTGGCCCCTGACCCCCAAGGTCACTCAGCTTCCCTGTCACTTAGCACCATCACGGCCGTGTATCAACTGCTCTGTGTCTTTATTTCGGACGAGCCTCCACCCCAGCACACCAGCCCCCAGCCAGGTGCCGTGTCTGAGCCCCCTCGTCCTGTCCCCGCGGCCCCTGGTGGCGTCCGGCAAGCCGGTGGCTTGGGGCTGCCGTATCTTGCCTGCCTCTGCCTTTCTCAGTTCCCTGACCCTCGTCACAAGCAGGCCAGACGACACGACACCCAGGGGCCACCTCCAACTCCTCTGAGTAGGGCCCCAGGCTCCCTGATGGGTTTGCACAGGGGGCTTGGTGGAGGAAAAGGGCTCTAAACCCGAGTCCTCTGTGAGTGTGTGCCCGTGTGCATGTGTGTGCCCGTGTGCAGTGCACATGTGCCTGTGTGTGCACATGCCTGTGCGCATGTATGCCCATGTTGAATGGTTGCATGTGCACAGGCGTACGTGTGCATGCCTGTGTGCATGCCCCGTGTACATGCGTGTGTGTCTGTGCATGCATGTTCATGTGCACACCGTTATTTCCTCCTCTGGGGGGAGGGTCTGGTGCTTTCATCAGATCCTGGACCAGGCCCTGAGGTCGGGGCGGCCGCCTGCACACGTGCTGACCGTTGGCCGCTCCCGTTTTCCTCTGTGAAACCCTTAAAAGAGAGACAGTGGGCCCCCTGCAGATTCCAAGCCTGCGGGGGACGTTGAGCCCGGTCCGGCCCTTCCCCCGTTCCGCAGACCCGGGAGGGGGACCAGGGCTGGAGGCTCAGCGAGCGGCAGAGCTGAGGAGGAGACCCCGGACTTCTGACTGTGGTCCCCGCACTTCCTGTTCTCTCACACACTCCGGCGGCCGACAGAGTCCTGTGATGGAGGCGTTCTCCTGGAAGCTTGTTAGTGATTCTCTGGTGTAAAACTCCGACTTATGCACTTACACTCTTCAATGGGTGTTTAAGTGGGTTCCTTCCTCGCTGTGAGCCCACGGCACCAGCCTTCCTCCAACGCAGCGAGAGGCCGCCGTCCCGTCCGGTTCGGGCCCCAAGCACCGTAGATTCGGACTTCCAGAGGCTTTGTTTCCGCGGAGACGGGGCGTGTTATCATGTGAGTTTCGGCTCCTTCTGCCCAGGAGACCCCTAGGCTTCCGGTTCCTGAGCTGGGACCGTGAGGTCGCAGGGTGCCAGGGCACATAACTGTGAGCTCCCCCGGCACAAAGAATCAAAGATTGCCCGTTCACTCCCTCAGCAATCACCCCAGAGAAAAGGCAGACCCAGAGCCAAGAGATCAACTTACAGCGTTACAATGCGAGTTTGTGGCTGGTAAAAAAGACACTGGACTTTCTACTGTATCGTAACACAAAGAACGATGCCACGAACTTTGCTCCCGGAAGACTTCCCAACAGAGCGGAAGGCTGTCTGCTTCCTCGGTTCAGGTCCCGCCATCACTGAGCAGGTGTAAGTCGCCCGTCTCTCCTCTGAACCCGCTGAGACGGCCGGCCTGCTTGCTACCAGCTCCTTAGGATCCCGGATTGGTGAAGTTTGCACACTTAACATGAGGTGGCTTTTAGAAAGTCCGGGCTCGGCCCACACTGGGTCCTCAGCCTGGGGCGCCGAGCCTCGGTGCCGCCGTGGACCAGGGGACGTGTGCAGGGTCAGGCTCGCTGGGGAGAGGTCGCCGTGAGGGGGCGGAGCACGGGCCGGGGAGGGACGGTGCCAGCAGGCGAGGACACCCTGTGTTACTAAGAGGGGCAGATAGGTTCGCTGGCCTGAGCTGAGGGACTGGACCCAGGTGGCCTGTCACCACCATCCCGGGGTGGGGACACTGGGGAGAGTCCCTTGGTTACAGGGCACAGGCGCGCTGGTCTCTCCGCCCCGTGAGTGGCCTGAAGGAGCTGTGCACCTGGAATCCACCCTCGGTGTCCATCGACAGAGGCCACTCCCGGCAGGGCTGGTGGGAGCAGGGAGGGCCTGGGGTGCAGGACCCGGGGCCAGACCACCTCTGTGGACAGATGTAAGTGGGCTTCAGAGTGCCACCGGCCCCGGGGACAGGAGGGGGGGTCACGCCACCAAACACACCTCGTCCCCATCACCTTCTCTTATCACAAAGCATTTCTGTGACAGATTGGACTTGTTTCATCTTACAACCTGTGTCCCACCACAGAACCATCTGGAAGGGTGAGGAACAGTGAGATCGATTTCACTCGTTTTATTGCATTTCCCCCAGAGGACGAGGTGGGCTACAAGTGTGTCTGCAGCTGAGGTCACGCTGTCCTTGAGCGACGGCAGTGATGGCGGTGATGGCGGTGCAGACCTAAGGACAGGACGGTGCCCTCGATGCCCCGCACGTGCTGCCGACGAGGGACCCCAGGTGCTTGGCTCGCCCTGGAACCTTCCAGAGCCCTCATGCCCCACGACCTCGTGCTCCGATCCCGGAGCACTCCTTGGATTCATGCCCTCTCTGTGCCTGTGGCCGCTTGGCTCGTGCGTCTCCCCCCTGAGCAGAGTGCCCGCCCGTGTCCTGGTCTCTGCCTCTGCACCCCTCTGGGCTCCGGTGTGAGCTCCTAACCGGAGACGCCCAGAAACACCTCCACCTTCTTTCCCGTGGCCCAGAATTTGTAGCTTGGTGTGGAAGGTTCTTCACAACCCCCTGATTGAGTTTCCAGAATCTTCCTGACATGGGCCCCAGAGCCCCTGAGCTCCAGCTCCAACCTCTTGCCGTCCTTTTAACATGATTCACTCCCACACCTGGCTGGGGCTCGAACACGTCTCTCCTCCTGGAATGCCCCTCCCCCAGCCCCCGCCACACGCAGCTCGAGGGTCCAGGCTTTAGCGAAAAGGTAAGGTGCACACAGTATAGATGTACACTAGGTGTCTTAAGGTGTGCAGTCCGTGGCCTTCGGTGCAGTCCGCCGGCCGCAGGTGTGCAGGCTTACTGCTGGACTTTCATTCGTATTGCATTGGTTTGTTATGTGCCATTGTGTTTATTATTTATACCCACACAGATGTGTACGTCCGTCTCCAACACCACACTACCCGGCTTCCCGTAGCATCGTGGTAAATTCTGAGCGTGGGAAATGTGAGTCCTCCAACTTTGTTTTTCTCTCCTAGGATTGTTTTGGCCTTGGAGGTCCCTCCAAATCCCTGTGAATTTTGGGGCTGGCCATTCCATTTCTGCCAACATAGAATCGTTTTGTTGATTGTGGTTCAGCTGGAGTAAGACTGCCGTCCTTCGAGTACAAGCATCCCGCCCGCACACAGAGCCTCCTTCCCTCTAGTGGTCCTCTCCCCCCGCGCCTGTCGCCCACCTGCCAGTCTGTTTCTGTAGCTACAGAAACATGTGCCTGTGCACCTGCGGGCACCTACCCCTGCGTGCGCGAGCCCTCCCTCCCCCAGTGGACACCCCCCTGCCCGCACCCTCCCTCCCCCAGTGGACACCCGCCTGCCCGCGCCCTCACTCCCCCAGTGGACACCCGCCTGCCCGCGCCCTCACTCCCCCAGTGGACACCTGCCCGCCCACCCGCGCGCCCTCTCTCTCCCCAGCTCTCTGGACCTCAGGGATGCGCTTGTGCGCCCCGTCATGTCTGCAGTTTCAGGCACGGTGCCTGCAGCACAGCGTGACCTCTCTGCCGATTGGTGGAACACGTGTGTGAATTACATATTGTTACTCAGTTTCTTTCCCGTGGACACCGGGATAGAGCAGTGAAAAACAAGCCTGTGGTTCCCAGAGCTGACCCTTGAACGGGGTGGCGGTGGGGCCCAAACTGTGTGGGTCCACTTGTATGTGGATTTCTTTTTATAAATACAGGACGGTGCTCTAAGTGATTTCCTCTTCCTGATGACTTCTCCGTCACATTTTCTTTGCTCCAGCTCACTTCACTGTGAGTGCGCGGCACGGGCTGCACGGGTCTCACACAGTATGTTTAATCTGTTGTCCGTGTTATCGGAAAGTCTTCTGGTCAGCAGTACGCTATTAGTAGCTAAGCTTTAGGGGGAGTCAAAGTTGCCTGTGGATTTTTGACTCTGCAGAGGGTCTGTACCCCTAAGCCCCGTGCTGTTCCAAGATCAACAGTAACAGGAAAATGATGAGCAGATAGAGTGTCAGCCAGGCATCTGACAGACGGTGCCGGGAAACCTGACCTGACGGATGGCGGCAGGCAGCATCCAGGGACCTGTGCCTGCGACAGTGCAGTGGCAGGAAATTCAGACTTACCGTGATTCTTGTGAGGAATTTATACCATATAATCCCGGAAACAACCTAAGGTCCAGCATAAGACTCAGTCACACCTACGGGTCCCGCTGTGGTACGTGTGATGGGTGTCACACAGCTCCTGAAGCCACAGGTTAAGGACGTCCTCAGGACACCGAGCTGTAGTCTGGGAATAGTGCGTGCGCACCACACCACACACACACACACCCGATGACTCCATCTCCACGTATCCAGGAAACTCTGCGTGCACACACATTCACACATGTACACACACACACTCGTACTAAGTTGTTAATGTTTTGTAACGTATCTGAGTGAGGGGATCATAGGTTAATTTTTATTCTCCTCATAGTTTTCAGTATTTTACAACTTTTATTGGGAGTTCTCACTGACTTTGTTACAAAGTAACATTAAGAAGCCATTGCTAGAAATAAACATCACGCACAGGGGGTTTTGCTGTGTCGGGTTCTTCTGTCCCGGTGTGAACGGACGTGACACTCAGGGGCCTCGTGGCCGGAGAATCAGAAGCACTCTCCCCTCCTTGCACTTCCCTCCGTTTTCAGCACATTGTTGGTGGGGGCGCTCGGCCCGGAGGGCCTGTCTCAAGGCCAACTGTCTTCCGTCCCTCAGAGACGCAGCTGACTCTTGTCCGTTTGACACGGTGACTGAGGGGCTGGCCCTGTGCCCTGTGGGGGCAGGGCTGGGGGCGGGACGGCCAGCAGGAAGCCCCTCACCGATGGGACAGCGATGGATCAGGACACCGGACTCCGGTCTGAAGCACGGGTGTGCCCTTCAGGTCCCAAAGGGATCACTCTCCCCTCCTGTCTGTTGGTTTACAAAAGTGCAGTCCGGTCAGAGAATGAGCAGGACGGCGTGATGCGTGCATTAGCCTGAGCCCCTGGGTCCCTCCCGCGTGGTGGGGGTGGGGGGTGGCAGGAAGCACCGGTGGGACGATCCGTGCACGGACGTGGGCCGGGCAGCCCTGGCCTTGCTCGGAGCTGCACACCAGAGCCTCGGTGGGCTCCCGCGTCACTCGGCTCCCGAGTGCATTTCCACACGCCCGGAAGGGTGCTGCGTGGCCTCAGAGCCTTTGGGAAAGACCTTGGAGAGTTCCTGGCGAGACAGACAGACCCTCAGGCCGGTCTCCCTGGCGCCGTGGCAGGGTCCAGGTCGGAGATGATTGATTAATGTCACTTCTGCTCAGAGGTCCAGGGGAAATTACTCGGAGTTGGGGACTTGCCTTCTTTGGAGGAAAAAAAAAAGCAAGGAAGGAATTTAATTTGCAGGACAATTAACCCAGCACCTTCGGAGGTTTCACCAAGAGCTCAGGAGCGGCCTTCTGTGACCTGATCAAGGCGCTCAGGCGGGGCGGTCCCTCCCCTTGCCGTCCAGCGTCGGATCCCGGGCACCTGTACATGCACCCAATAAGTAACGCATTAAACGTGCACACGGCCCTCGGACAAAGGTGATGGCACTGGAGGGGGGAGGCTGCATCCGGGGGGCGCAGGGACCGGGCCCCGGCAGGAGGTGTCTGCTTTCGGAATGAGCTGCAGCGACGACAGCGGCCCATTCTGGTTCCTGGAGGAGAGACCTGAAGAGCCGGGCTTGTGTCCAGGTGCACCTGTCAGTCGGCCCGGGGCCCCTCCCACAGAGCGGCTCCTGGGTGCGGGGCGAGGATGGGGGGCCGGCGGGGCGGTGGATCGCCGCCCTCACACTGCTCTCCGGGGCTCATTGGGAAGGCTTGCCCCCATAGATTTAGATTATAATTATACACATATTTGTTTCCAAAAGTGTATGCTTCTGGAGGGCAGGGCCGTATGACAGCCCGGGTGTCCCGCAGAGTGGCTTGCCCGTGACCTTGCACTGTGAGCACAGGTAGGATGTTATAACTTGTAAGAAACGTGTACTTGTCACTCGGGTGACCCCCATAGATTTCTCATAGCTACTTGGTCCACGTCCGTCTAGTTCCTCCATAGCTCCGAGCTCATGGCTCCCAAATCTTCGGGAATTTCTAGACGAGGGGACAGGGGAGCATCTTCTGTTGTTTTGTGTGGTCTTGTGGTCTCCCGTCCTCAGCTCCTGAAGTGGAGGGTAAAGTGGGTGTCCTGTTCTTCATAACCGGCCATCTCCTCCACGTGTTAATGAGGAGGGGGGCTGGTGGCCCAGGGAACCAAAGGTGGCTCCGACCTCCAGGGAGGGGCGGGGCCAGGAGCTGCAGCTGGAACCGGCCGGTGGTCTCAGCGATCGGCCTGTGTGCTGAAGCCCCCGCCAAACCCAACAGGGAGGGTGCAGAGAAGGGCCGGGCTGGGGAACTGGCCAGTGTTCACCTGCGTGGAGCCGGCCCTGGGGACAGGGGCTCCTTTGTTCTGGACCTCGCCCGGTGTGTCTCTTCATCTGGCTGTCGATTCGTGTCCTTTAATAGTCTTTGTAATAAACCGGTAATTTAGTGACGGAACTGGCTTCCTGAGATGTGGGAGCCGCTCTAGCAAATCGATGGAGCTCAAGGAGGGTCGCGGGAACCTCGGATTCATAGCCGGCTGTCGGGAGTGCCGGTGACAGCCTGCCCTCAGGCGTCCGAAGGGGACAGCATGTGGGGGGCAGAGCCCCCGGCCTGTGGGGTCTGCGCCGTCTCCAGGCAGACGGACGGTGTCAGAACCGAATTAGTGTGGGACCCCAGCTGGTGTCACAGAATTGCTTGCTGTGGGGGGAAACCCTGTCCTTACCTAGGAATTTGGTCCAGAGTCCACTTAACAGAAATCCTGTGTATTAAGTTTTAGGCCCAAAGTAGCCTTATGATTTCTTCACCTGGGAGACAGATCTGTATCATCCATCTGTATCTTTATCTGCATCTGATCTGTGTCTGTGTCTGTGACAATCTATACATCTTAAATTCAGGGTTTAAACCATTCCTAGGGACTAGATGTGTCTATAAAACATAAACGTGCACCTCCCTCCCGCCCATCCGTACATTTTTTCTTCTTCCTTTCCTTTTCTTTTCCTTTTCCTTTTTATTTCAAAGTTTATTTTCAGAGAGAGAGAGCGCATGAGCAGGGGAGGGGCAGAGAGAGGGGGAGACACAGAATTGGAAGCAGCTCCAGGCTCCCAACTGTCAGCACAGAGCCCGACGCGGGGCTCGAACTCACGAACTGAGAGATCACGACCGGAGCCGAAATCAAGAGTCGGACGCTTAGCCGACTGAGCCCCCAGGCGCCCCTTTCCTTTCCTTTTTTCCACACCTAGAACAACGGGGCCCCTCCCCTCACCAGGAAAGATCTGGAGCGCCGCTGCCCGTCTGGAGTGGTCAGGCGGCACGGCCTCATCCTGCGGCGGTGAGCCACCAGCGTGGGGGCGGGGTGTCGGGACCACGTGCTCACGGGTGCAGGGGCGCCCTCGGGGGGCGCACGCTCTGGGCACCGGCACGCGGACACCGGCCGTGTTCCTCCATTTGCAGCATGGCAGGCGCGTGTAGGGTGTCTGTTTTCTGTGTCCTGTTGGTCTGCACGAGTTTGTCCCGAGTGCGGCTGCAGACTCACACGCCTCTTCTCTAAACCAGAGAGATGATGAAGGTGCAACTGCTTGACTCCTGTGACAGGAGCAGAAGTGAGACGGGTGGGCACCGGACCCAGGAGCGTCTGGAAGTAACAGGTGAAAGAAGGTACCAGAAGGATTATACAACTCTGTGCCCTGGTACGGATGAGCCCCCGCCCCCTGTGACCCATAAGGATGAGGTCAGTTGTCTTCACATAGTTGCTTAAAAGAGTGAGCACGCCCGTCTGCGATGAGAAGGTGGGGTGGTCCCGGGCTGTGAGTGAGTGTGATCCTGAACCGGGACATCGCGAGGGTGACAGCTTCTGGTTCCAGCACAGAAATGACCCTGTGCCGACAGTCAGCCCCGGGAAGAAACTCCCAATGACATAGCAAAACTGCTCAGGACGGTGGGGGGGGGGGGGGGGGGTGTCAAACGTGCGGGCATCCCAGCTGCCCCCCACCCCCCACCCCGGGCATGCAGGGCCCTCACTTACTCTCTGTTCCCACGGCAACAGGCGCTGGGGATTCTGGGAGAGCCCACAACACCCGCGGCATCCCTTCCCTCCCGCCGGTCACGGAGCGTCCGCCTCCCTGCGAAGGCCCCCACTGTCCGTAGTCCTGGGTTCCAACGCTCGAAACCCCCAACAGCAGACGAAAACATGAAGGGGGTTGTCACAAAGCAAGGTCAGGACGGGAAGACGGCTCGGTCCTGGACGGAGGTGACCGTGCCGGGTTCCCTCATGAGAGGTGGTGTGCTACCAATCCCAGCCCCTGGCGACCCCAGCGTGGTGGCCCTGCCTCCCCTCGGCGACAGCGGGGCCTGCAGGCTCCCCGTCTGCTCCCATGGGCACCGTCTCAACCCTAGCTCTTTGATGGCAGCGGCTTTCAAGGGCTCAGGGCACAGGTTGTGATCACGTTCCATGAAAATCCCTGCAGAACAAAGTGGAGAAGGAAGTGTCAGCTTTATCTGCAAACAGGAAAAGGCCAGTTACAGATGCTCCCGCAAGTTCCCGGTCCCTCCCCGGCACGCACTGACCTCGAGCCCCCGCCGCCCCACTGGCCCTCGCCCCGAGCTGGCCCACGGCCGCGTCTCACACTTACCTCCCTTCCAGGGCCTTGTGAAGAGCCAGCGCTCAGCTGGGCCCCATCCAGGGGGACCTCCGTCCACCGCGCTCCCATTTCCCTGGGGCCCTTTCTGCTGTGATGGGCAGAGACCCGCCGAGGAGCCCCGAAAGTGGGCGGAGTCTCACCGCACGCCCACGTGGTCATGCTGTCCGAGGGCGAGGACGGAGCGGCTTGCACGGGGCAGCGGGGCAGGGGTGAGCTCGGGGCACGGGTCTGTCCTCTGCTCTCACGATGGGCGCTCCGTGGCTCTCCTGCGTGCTACACCCCAGACTGGCCTCCAGCTCCTTCTCGGCTCAGAACCACTGGCCTGGCCTCACGGACGCCTGGTCAGCCCCACATCTCCGCTGGGGCGTGGCCCCCCCCCCCCCCCCCCCCCCCCCCCCCCCCCCCCCCCCCCCCCCCCCCCCGCCTCTGCTCAGCTGTGTCTCCTGGGCATCAGCCACACCCATCCTGTCCCTGGACAGGTGCCTGTCAGCCCACTGCCCCAGCTCATAGCCGCCTGAGCTCTTAACTGAATGCGGAGTCTGAGTCACCTCCCAGGTCGCCTGAGACCCCTTTGCTTCCCCCATGCCCCTAACCACACACGGTGTCCCCTCCCTCCCCAGGAGCACACGCTCCGGAAATAGGATTATGGAAATCATATTTGTATTCTTGTTTTCAGTCTTCTGGAAGTTCAGTCACAAAACAATAGAAGTTCTTCACCAAATTGTTCACCTCCTTTTCTTCCCCACCCCTGTTCCTTTTCTTAAAATGAAGATCAATCTATAATCTTTGAAACATAGGGAGTGTGAATCTAAGCTTCAGATTGGCAAACAGGATTTTCTGGTGTCAGTTGGATACTTCTGGAGATGAGGTTAGACTTCTAAATTCGGAGGGGGCGCCTGGTCAGAAGGGTACTCGTGGCCTGTCCCGCGTGGGCGCCGTGCGAGGGAGGGAAACTTGCACTGGGCGCATTGCCCACTCTCAGGGCGTCCCAGAGGCCCCTGTCCTGGCGGAGGTCCAGACCCGACTGGCCTCAGTTAGGACAGCCCAGCTCCCGGGGACGACCTGGTGTCAGGAACACACGGTCGTGTCTCCGAAGCGTTTCTGGGGTGCTTCGTGATTTGCCCGAGAGTGCGTGATGACAAAGCGGCAGATTCGGGGGCCCTGCTCACACCTGCTCACTTCCACTCACACCTGCTCACCTCTGCTCACACCCACTCACTGCCAGTCACCTCTGCTCACACCTGCTCACCTCTGCTCACACCTCACCTCCGCTCACCTCTGCTCATGTCCACTCACAACCACTGTCTGCTTACCTCTGCTCACACCTGCACCTCTGCTCACACCTGCGCACCTCTGATCACACCCGCTCACACCCGCTCACCTCCGCTCACCTCTGCTCATGTCCACTCACAACCACTGTCTGCTTACCTCTGCTCACACCTGCACCTCTGCTCACACCTGCGCACCTCCGCTCACCTCCACGCACACCTGCTCACACCTGCGCACCTCTGATCACACCCGCTCACACCCGCTCACCTCCGCTCACCTCATCTGCTCACCTCCGCTCCGAAAACCTGCCGGCGAGCCCGAGGCGTTGGTGCCCTGCCCGGGAACGTGAACCCCTCTGCTAGTTACACTGGCCCCAAATGAACTTGTCACCACAAACAGCAATGGCTGACTCAGTTTTCTCATCTGTAAGAAGACGGCCTTGCCAGTGACCGTGGCCTTATTGTGGGGAGCGAGTGGCCTGATTTCGCCTTGAGTCGCGCACCTGCGCCGCACGCTGCGGCTGGTGCTCGGAGCGCGGGAGGCTGTGTGGCTGGCGGGCGGCGCGCACGCCCTCTCGCTTCTGCGGCGTGTCCTGACTCCGTCAGCGGTGGTGACGGGCACTGCCTCCCGCTCTTGCCCTCGAGGGAGCCTGACTGCCCTAGAGGAGGTGGCGAGGTGACAAGAGCGGGTCTTCCCAGGCCCACCCCTTCCTCGGTGACCACGAGGCCGTCCGGCCCGAGCGCCTGGCCACGCCATGGAACAGGGACCTTCGCGCAGGGCGCACCTGCGTGTGTCACGCGGCTCCACTTTTGCTCGAAAACACAGGGATCCCGGTGGATTGTCTCTGGCATGATGCATGTCCAGGGAAGGAAGGAGGACGTGTCCCCGTCGCGTGTGCTGCGCTGTCACCGGCATTCTGGGCGGGGCGGCTCCTACTTCGAGTAGGACTGGAAAGCACACCGTTGTCTCCAGTTTTACCCTCTCGATGACCCGAAGAGTGTTCAGTGGGCAGCTTCTGGTCCCGTGTATTTAAGTCTGGTTTCCCCACGGTGTCCACAGCCTTGTGCCAGACTTGCCGGGCTCCCCGACTACGTGGGCCGGGTCCTCAGTCAGTTCTCTGCCGTCCCCCACCAACCGCCCAGCCACCTGTCACCGCCTCTCCATCCTTCCCCGGGGGGGGGGGTTCCACCCCTGCAGGGAGCCCTGACTGTACGTCCACCCAAGCCCGTGCCTCAAGCCAGGCCGACTCACCCTCGTGCAACCAAAGACCAAGAACAATGAGCTTCGGTCATCTCTGGAACAATGATTTTGGACCCTTTCCTCTTGTTCACAGACTCTTGATTCAAGTATCTTCTTAGCATCTGTCTGTCTCCCCAACGCTTGAGGAAAGATTCCAGCTTCTCCATCAGACGCACGGCCGCCGACAGAGCCGACAGAGCCGAAGGCAGTCTGTAAGGTAGCATTCTGCCGCTGTGCGCCCCCCCTCTGTCCCTCTTCCCCTCCCCTCCTCCCGTTTCCTCCTCCACCCTCTTCCTCCTCTTCCCCCTCCCTCCTTTCCCCTTTCCCCCCTCGGGTGCCTCCTCTGTCTCTCCCCTTGCTTCTTCCCCCCATCTCCTTCTCCCCTCTCCCTCCTTCCCTCCTACCATTTCCTCCTCTCCCTCCTCCCTCCTCCCTTGCTTCCCCTCCTCTCCCTCCTCCATTTCCCCCTGCTTCCCCCCCGACACTCCATTCCTCTCTCAGATGGTCTCTTTCCGCTTGGCCTCCTTCTTCAGTTTCCTTCCATGTCACCAATGAGTCTGGGTTACACGATTCCAGACTAGTAACCCGAAGGAAAGAAGATTCTCTCTTTTTCATCCTGAAAACGTCGGGGGAGACCCCGAGCTCCGCCAGCATCCTAAGTTCACGGCTGGGGGGACCCTGACAGCCTGAGCCGGGTCACATTGCTGGGGCCACTGTGATGGAGCCCGTGGGCCACCACCAGTGCAGGTGCCGGCCCCGCCATCCTGGAGGCTGCACCAGGGCACCGGCTTCGGCAGGGAAGGGGCAGGGAGGGCCGGTTTCCTGGAGGAAGAGGGGGGGTGCAGAGAGACAGCCTGCCTGTCCCACACTGGAGGGAAACGCCAACACGGGAAATGAAAGTTACCCAATGCCAATGCCAAAGTGTCACGGTGACAAATGCAAAGGTAAGAAGTGAATTTTAAGTTAGTGTCTTAGGCCTCGACGTGTGAGCTCGTTTCTCCGATGTCATCGTGCAAGTGTGAGCACGGACTCCTGAAGGCCTTCAGACGACGGGCCCGGGCCCTGAGGCGAGCGTAGCCCACACAGCGGGGAAGTCGTGTTTTTCAGGCCGGAAGTGACAGCAGCCGTCGGACAGTGAGCGCTCACTACCACCAGGCGCCGCGTGCGCACAGGCTGTCGACAGGATGACCCTCGAGGAGGTTACTGGCTTTGCCCCCCTCACGGACAGGCGTGCGGACGTGCGGGAACACGCTCGGGTCCCCCCGAGGTGGGGGGGGGCTGCACGCCTCCTTTCTGCCCTCGGGAGCCGCCTTCCTGCCGGGAAGGCCAGTGGACTTTGTTAGAGCCCGGGAGAGGACGTTCTCTGCTTCAGGCAGAACCACTGACTATGTCCGCTCCCTACGCCTCTTTGGTGGCACGTGGTTCTTTATACGTCCACGTTTTAGGTGTCTGGAGAAACGGACGTGAGGATACGTGAGGGGAGACTTCTCGCAGGGACGGGCTCATGGGCTCGGAGGCCGAGAAGCCCCACGACCCGCCTTCGGAAGCCGGAGACCCGGGTCACCAGTGGTGGGCTTCAGTCTGAGCCCCGGTGCCTGAGGACGGGGGGCACCTGGTGTAAGTCCTGCTCTGAGCCGAAGGCCAGAGACTCAGAGCGCTGGCGTCCGCGGGTAGGAGAGGGGGCGTCTCAGCCGAAACAGAGCCTGCCCTCCTGTCTTGTGTTCTGCGCAGGCCCGCAACGGGCTGGTGACATCCGTGGACACGGACGAGACCCTCTTCCTTACTCGGTCAACCTTCCGGAACGCTCCCTCACAGACACCGGGTGCCCTACTGGCCAACGGGACAGTCTTTGGCTTAGTCACGTTGACGCAAATTACCGGTCACAACTCTGCATTGCTACTTTGTTAGCTTCCATTATTGGTGATTAAAAAATCCCTAAACCTGATTCTCAGCTAAGGAGTCCTGAACGTACAACTAAGGCAGTGTCGCAAGCTTCCGTGTTCCCGCAGGCCGGCCGGGCTGCGGCAGCGGGGTGCGGGCCCGTTGTCCGTCAAGGGCGTGAGGCTCCCCCCACCCCTGGTTCTGGAGCGCGTCTGCTGTGGCCCCTCAGATAGTCCCCGCTGTGACCCCAGACGGCTCGGGTGACCACGGGCGGGGGGCGCAGACCACTGAGCTCCCGCCCAGCCTCCCCAAGGAGGGACTCTACCGATAACAATGCGACCCACTTAAAATCCCTTCCCTCTTCTCAACAAGATTAACGACGAATAGCATCTTTCCAGTGCGTCTGTTTCGTCTGATGTTTCAATAGTTGTCAACTTTTCCAGAGCCTCTTGCCCCAAAGCACTGGACGCTGCTTCCCCACAGACTCCAGTCAGATCGGGGGCGCCCTTTGATCCTGGATGGCCCCAGACGTCACTGCTCTCGGGAATGCTTGCTGGGCCAGCCGTGCTGGCTCGGGGACTTCCGCCCGGGCAGCACAGGAAGGCCGGCCGTGGGTGGTGGAGGGTGGGGGCTGCAGGGCTGCCGCGGGCCAGGGGAGAAAGGAGCGGAAAGGGGAGACACCGTCGGGATCGGGGTGCACAGCTGAGTGTGCCCGCGGGCTGGCGCTTCTGTCCCGGGAGCGGGAGCCCATCACCTGTCTTTACAGAGGGTCTCTCTTCCCTTCCGTGACGTCCGTGGACTGACTCCGAGGCGGCCCCTGATGTCTAAACAGACGTCAGAACCAGGCTCTGGGGGCAGCAGGGCCCGCCCAGCCCTCGCTCGGTGTCCCTCCCTCCATCAGGACCGCCACGCGGCTCTGGGCCCATCAGCGAGGGGCCGGGCCCGTCTCCGGAGCGTGTGCTGGGCGTGCAGGGGCCCGAGGGAGCGGGGCAGCGGGGGGCGGGGGTCCTGCGGGGCACGTCACCCGGGCGGGCAGCAGGCCGTCTGTGCCGGGGCCTCTGCCCAACCCGTACTGAGCGTGGTCTTGCTCCTCGTGACGGTGGGCGCGGCAGCTTCCGATCTGCAGTTTTCACTGTTTTCACACGCTTGCCCTCGTCAGTTCCCGCATAAAGACGTGCATCTCGTCCTCGTGCGTGGTGTGACAGCCAGCCGTCCTTCACGGGAGACCGCATGTCACTTTCTACTCACAATAAAAAGTAATGAATGATCCCATGTTCTGAGGGGCCAATTACCAAAATGCAATTCGATCCCTACTCGAGGGCCAAGGACTCTCACCTGCAGCGAGGAGGACCCCAAAAAGAGGAAAATTTTTTGGATGAAGTCATCACTTTTCCTCCGGGAAGTCTGGGGGCGGGGTCCCCGCAGGTCAACGCCTGGTGCTGTGGGTCGCCGGGGAGCACGTTCGGTTCCCTGGAGAGGCTGTCCCTTTGCCGAGCGGGGTAAGGAGCGGGGCTCTGTCCACGCAGGAGGAGGGCGAGGGCTGGGGGCCCTCCCCGCCCGGGCGTCCGGGCCCCTGCTGCGGCGTCAGGGAGCCGAGCCCGGGGAAGCTGGTCCCCGCCCGTGTGCAGGTGTCTGCGGGGGAGGGCCGCCTCAGCTCCGGGCTCATGGAGCTGTCAAATCCTGGAGCCAATGGGGCCAATAACCGAGGGCCCAATGGGGGCGGAGCGGGAGGGGGTGGAACCCTGGAAAACAGGTGCAAGTCTCAAAACTCAGGGCCTTCCAAACATGGAGGTAATTTATCATAACATGAAAAGTTACGGCTGAATTTAAATAATTTACCCTGTGATTGTGAGTCTTCTCTTGAGCTCAAAAAAATCTCACCTTAGAAAATCCAGCTTCCTGCTTTAAAATTCTCCTTTTCCGTATTCCGGCAGGGAATCCTCTCTCACGAAAGCATTCGGTGTGACCCTGCGTGTTCTGTCGCTGTGCGTGGATTCCAGGTCGGCTCATTAACTGCCGTCTCCCGGCCCTGATGAAGTCTGCAAGGGCCCAGTCCTGCTGAAAAAATCACAGTCGACAAAGGCTAATTGGTCCCCAGAGGAGGCACATGGCTGCTTTCAGGACCTTTGCCTTTTAAAATGTTTATTCAGAACAAACATTTGCAGGCCCCACGGAAGGGCTTTTCCCCGATTCCTCTTGACCTTCAGCGACCTCCCTCCTGGGGCACATTGCTTCTCCCCTCGGGCACCTCAAGAGGCTCTTATTTATTCCTCAGGAGTCTTCAAGGGTTCCCGCAGTCTTAAAAATTAACCTGGGCTGGAGCGGCCGTGTGACCCTGCCAAGCCCCTCCCCTCTTCGCGGGCGGGCAGGCTGGTCCCCCAGGGTCACCAGTCACAGCCGCAGTCACCAGGTGGGGGCAAGGCCCCCTCCCATCCCGACACTCACAAGCACCTGGAGTCAATACGGGCACATCAGTTTCCCCAGAGGCCTCCGGGGGTGAGCAAAGCCCGGCGCCTCGTCAGCATTTACCGCCCAGCTCACGCGCAGACGCCACATTTGGGTGCAGCTCTCTAATTTGTGACCCGTGAGGTGACAGGTGAGGAAAACAACTTCTAAGAAGTGTCTTGTGTGGATCATCGTGCCGTGCCGTGGGGCCTCGATTTCCTTGCCCTGAGAACTAGTTCAGGTGCACACAGGGCTGGGCGCGGACCTGAGGGACACCCAGACGCCGAGCTCCCCGCTGCTTCCCGAGCGACCTTCCTGTCGTCAATGCCGAGTCGTGCCAACCTCGCCCGGGGCCCGTGTTCCTGTCTTCGGTCCTCACTGTCTCAGGCTTTGGGGCCTCACCGGCCTCACAAGGACCCCGGGGGCTCATTTCTCGTGCAAAACCGGGGAGTCAGGTGAGGCTGCGGCGGGCCGGGGGGGACCCTCAAGCAGTGACCGAGGGGAACCCCAGGCTCTGGGGCGTGATCAGCCTCCAGGTGAGGCTCCCTGACGCCCGTGACCCACAGTGCGGTCCCCACAGTTCCCTGTTCCGGAAGCATGCAGAAAGCACTTGGAGAATGGCAGCACATTTTTAAACATATTTTTCTCAGGTCCTGACCTGGACCTCCCAACATACTCTCCGCCCGGTGCCCCCACTTCAGCCGCATGCTTTGCTTCCTCCACGTCCGCCCGCGTGGCTCTCTGGAGTGGCCATCGCCAAGTGCGGCCTTGCCCTCGCCTCATCCTCACGTCCGGATGTGCGTGTGACCCTCAAGTCCCTTAGGTGACAGCTGCGAACGTCAGGACGGTTCACTGAGCTGGTGAAGGACACCACCTTCCGTCCCACGGGTGACAGGTGTGACTACAGGGCCGCGGAGGTCACTTTGGGAGGAAGCGACCTCGGCGCTCCCAAACCGCCCACGTAGGAATTTCGGATGAAGAAATGCACCTTCCCCGGTGTCCTTCTGATCTAACGCAGTGGTCCAGACCCTTGGTTAGTGACCGTCCTCCCAAAGCCCCGGTGCCCGGCGGAGGTGCCTCCTGGCGGAGGGGCCGCATGCTGTGAGCCCCCTCCCGCTGCGCCAGGAGCCGGGGGTGCGAGCGTGCCCCTCGCCGAGGGCCACCAGGAGGACACTGCGATGAGAAAACCATGGGGGCGCGTGTTAGGGGCACGCCGGCAGGGGACGGCCGTCCGGGCGGCGCACACGGAGCAGGACGACTTCCCTCCTGTGCACGTCTTCTCCAGCCATCCGCACTGTCCCTCCCTCTCGTGTTCAGAATGTCCCCCGTGCCTGGAAGCCTCTCGTTCCCGACTCGTAAGCGCTTGTGTCCGTAGGGACTTGTCTGTGGGAGCCATCCAGAACTTCCCACCTCGAAGGAGTGGGGGCATGTCCACATCCCACAGGTACCTGGGGGGCTGTCTGAATCCCCCCGTTACTGTATGCTCCCCACGTACTTAGGCTCTGGTTCGTCTGTTAGAGGAAGGATTGCTACATCTACCCAAATGCTGTGGAAGGAAGCTTCTGGAAGGACGCTGGGCAGGCCAGCTTGTGCTCTCTGGGGCAGGGGGCGGGACTATGGAAGCTTCTGGAAGGATGCTGGGCAGGACAGCCTGTTCTGGAGGGTGGGGGGCGCCCAACCGCGGGCCTATGGGAGCAGGTCAGGGCTGGGCGCTGGGCCCTGTGTCCTTCCGAGCGACTACACGAGGCTGAACGTGGGGCCCACGTTTCCCCAGATGTGTCCTCCGTTCAGCACCCACGGGCTCCCTGCACCCTCCAAGTCCTTTTTTCCGCTGAGCAGAGAACTCCCACT
>NC_043706.1:144012448-144031127 GCF_006229205.1 Suricata suricatta
GGAGGGATGAGAGGAGCTTGGGGGAGGGTGGGAGGGGCTTGGGGAGGGATGAGAGGAGCTTGGGGGAGGGGGTGGGAGAAGCTTGGGGGAGGAGGGCAGGAGGAGGATTGCGGGGGATGCGGGGACACGGAGTCTCAGGGGATGTGGGGAGGAGGGCGGGAGGAGCCCAGGTCGCGGGGAGGAGGGCCGGAGACGCGGGAGGAGTCCGGGGCCCTGTGCTGAGGGCGGCAGTCTGTCGCAGGTGTTAGCTCCTTGAGGCCTGCGGTACTGACCGGACGCAGCCCGCCCTTGGGAAATCCTTTGGGCTGAACCAGCATTAAGGGTCCAAACGGCCAATAACTACATGCAAATGCACCCAACTGATGAATCACGAGGGAGATGCAGACAGAAACAAAGGAGATGGCACTTCTCGGCCACCAGACTGTCTGACCTTAAAGACTGAAACGCAGTGTGGGTGCAGGTGCAGAACAGGGGACACTTGGAGCACAGCCGGGAGGGCCTGCGGGCTTGGACTGGGGCCCAGGGCCTGGCCCTGGCCCTGCGCAGCCATCTCTCCGTGTAGACGTACTGCCTGGGGACAAGCTCTCGGAGCCTGGGGACCCGGGGACCCGGGAGGACACCAGGGAGCCTGCAGGGGATTCCTGCTGCTCTCTGTGTCTGGTGGAGTGACCCGGCCCCTCTACCCGGCCATCTTCTGCCCCTCGTGTTTGGCCACTGTCACCCTCCCTGGGTGCAGATTATTCTTTTAAAAGTTAGTTATGGAGTCAGAATGGAGGAGGCCCACTGGGCTTTGTGTGATTCTGCCTAGGATGGGGGCCGGCACCCTCTGCTCTCCCCCAGAACCCACACCATGCAGTCCCACGAGGGCAGCCGCCTTCCACAGCTGCTGCTTCGCTGTTGGGAGGATTTCATGTGGCCTCAGACTGCGGCTGGTGAGAGGCCCCCGCACCTGCTGTGGGGCGGCCCTGATCAGTGTGGGAACTCGGGAGGCCGGTGCCTTCCAGTCCTTTCTAGCACCCAAACTTCTCATTTTATCACGGGTGCTTTTAAAAAGAAAAGTATGAAGCCCTCTCTGCACACAAAGCTCTGCTCAAGCGTGTTAGCAGAGATCCAACAGTTTCCACGCCAGGCGGGCGTGGTGAGCAGACGCCACTTGGGGATCTAGGCTACGACCCTTAACAAGCAGCACCGGCCTCCCTAGGGCTTTTCTGTCACGTTAGCAAGTCCGTGCAGCTTCTCAAGAGGAAGAAGACCGGTCCTGGAAATCCCTTATTTATACAACAACAGTTTAGACATTTTTGCAATTACGACTTCTTTCTTCAGGGGCCTGCCTGCCGCCGGTGAATGCGGTGTGTGGTTCACACGACTTTTTCTCCGTATGTTCTCCTTTTTCACCCAAACTGTGTAACCGATACCCACGCTCTTTTGTGTGAACTGATTCTGGCCGGGGGTGGATTTTGCAGCCGTAAGAGGGGGTGCAGGGACTGTGTTTGAGGGGCTGTGCCCTGCTGAGCCGCTCTGCGCAATGCCAGGGGCGGGGCCTGGGGCTTGTGGAGGCCCCCTCCCCCCTCCGCGGCGGCTTCTGGAATAAGGAAGGGCCACTGCTGCTCCCCAAGGGTTCAGTCCCCGAGCGTCTCATAGCTGAGGGAGCTTTCTCTCCCACACAGAAAAATAAGAGGGTGCACCGATGCAGGACAGCTGGGGGCCCTGGGGGGCCCCATTCAGGCCGCTGCTGTGTGCCTGCCATGTCCCCAGGCCTGGGCCCTGGTTGGGTGGTGCATTGGGATGCAGCGGGGTCACAGTCCGGGGAAGGGCGGGCGGCCGCACTGGGAGACTGGCCTGGGCCCCTGCTGCTGCCGGCCTTCCCCTTTCTGGGCCTCCTTCAGCATAGAAAGTGCTCTCTGGGGTTTTATTTTCATCCGCTGTCTCTGCAAGCCCAACGGGAGTATGGGACCGTGGGGGCCCATTCTCTCCCCTCTCCCCTCCCACGGGGGCAGGGCAGTGGGGAGGTTCCGTGGCACCGCAGGCCTGTGGGTGGGGGACTTGTCCTGTGCATGGAGCTGCACGGCTCTCCGGGAACCTTCTCAGCCCGGGTGGGGGGCGGTGATCCTGTCCAGGCACAGGTCAGGTCAGCCCGCCTCACCCCACCCTCCCCGCACTGAGGGCCCAGGGCCATGAGGAGCAGAGGACAATGACATTCTCCCCTCAGAGACCCCACTGACTCTGGCTTCCCTGGGAAGGTGCCCCTGCCCCTGAGATCGGGTGGGGAGCACAAGCCTGGAGCACGGGAGGGCCACGGTGTGTGGGCGGTTCCTGGGTGTGTGAGGACCACCCCCATGGCTCACTACAGAATGTTTGTCCTGCTGGGTCGCGATTAATCTTTAACATATATGACGGGCCGCCCGATCCTGCTCAATCGACTGTTTAACTTTAGAAATCTTAATCTCAGCGAGCGTCTAAATCAGGCGGGTGGGGTCTACAGGCAGGGGCCAGTGCTGGGTCCCGGGACCCTGAGCCGAAGCCCCCTCCCACGGGCTGCCCCCCGATGCTGGCTGTTTGCCGCCGAGAGCCTCCGACTTGCCTGGGCTGCATTTACACCACACGGGCCAGGACCATCTATGCCGAGGGGGCACCCACGGCGGGCGGGGGAGGGGCAGTGTGCCGGGACACTGGATTCTGGAGGACAGTGCTTCGGACAGGCGCTCGCGGGGAAGCTGGGTCTGCGGGCGGCTTCAGGAATGAACCTGCGTCTCCTTACAGTGCAGTGGGCACTGTAGACACGCCAGGGATAAGGGGCTTTCACAGCCGCTCCAGTCCTGGGAGCCCCGCAGTCCGTGGGGTCCCTATAGTACAGCTGCTGGGTCCCTATACAGTCCTGGGAGCCCCGCAGTCCGTGGGGTCCCTATAGTACAGCCGCTGGGTCCCCAAGTCCAGTAGTCTCCTGTTATATTAGTCCCTGAGCCTCCTATACCACAGACCTGAGTCCCCTATAGTACAGTCAGGGTCCCCTATAATACAGTCTTGGGGTCCCCACAGGTCTCCCTCCTGCTCTCTGTGGCTGTGCTTAGTGACCTCTCAGGCCACTATAGGAAGAACTATGGGTGTCTGTGTCTTGCCGCGAGAGCCTCCAGGGCTGGGGGGTAAGAGAGTGTGTGAACTCAGGGGCACGTGGCAGGAGGGAATGACGTGGGTCAAGGTTAGTGCAAGCTTTCTGGGGTCCAAACAGCAGAAAACCTGGAGACGTCTCAAAGTCTTCTGGTCCAGACATCACGACACCCTTATTTTGAAAGGTAATGTAGTGGGGGACAGTCCACACTCTGGGCTGCGGCAGCACAGAGCGGGGGTAAGCTGAGCTCCTTGAGGAATCGAACTATTCACTCCCGTGTTTCTCCGCCTTGAACATCAGAACAATTAACCAAAGGTTTGTGCCATGTGCTGCAGAGCTTTAAAAATGACTATTTACTGGGGTGCCTGGGAGCTCAGTCCGTTGAGCGTCTGACTTCCGTTCAGGTCATGATCTTACGGTTTATGAGTTCGAGCCCCATTTTGGGCTCCATGCTGACAGCTCAGAGCCTGGAGCCTGCTTCAGATTCTGTGTCTCCCTCTCTCTCTGACCCTCCACCCGCTCATGCTCTGTCTCTCTCTCTCAAAAATAAATACATGTTAAAAAATTTTTTTTAATAAAATCCTGCTTTGGAAGTGACAAGCAGCGCCTCTGGCTGTGGGTGAAGCCAGGGCTGAAGGAGGTCGGGCGAGACAGGCCCACGACTCCGCCTCAGGACGGAAGCGGCCACACTACCTCGGTCCTTGCTGGCTGTGCAGGCCGTCATGCCAGCAGATGTTTTTGTTGAGACATCATATGTTTTTGAGTTAATACAACTTGTTTTTGTAACTGCCATGGGTCGGTCCCTGGTGTGGCCTTGCACACAGCTGGTGGCCGTTGGAGCCGTTCCAAGCTGTTGGAGGATCAGCCCAGAGAGTGACCAGGGCACCAGTGCCGTCACTGCCAGGCTGTGTGCCCCCCCAGACCCGGGGCACCAGTGCTGTTACTGCCAGGTCATGTGCCCCCCCAGACCCAGACCCAGGGCACCAGCGCTGTCACTGACAGGCAGTGTGGTCCCCCCACACCCAGGAATCCAGTCTGTCACCAGCCCCTTATCCCCCTGCCCCCGCCACAGGGACGTTTATTCCTGAAGACGGACCCCCGGTGCTGCCCTCGCCCAGGCCCCAGGTCAGCAGCCTCATGACCTGGGGCCTGGGAGCCTGCGGGCCGTCCACCGTGGCCTCCTCCCCCCCACGCCCGGCCCATGAGGGCTCCCAAGACAGATGTGCCAGGACATGACTCCTGTGGGTGGGAGGGGTAAGGGAGGGTCACCGCAGGAGGGGCCTTCTGGAATTGCCTTCGCAGCTGTGCCCTCCCCCCGCAGGGGCAGGAGCAGATCCAGAGGCCTGTAAACACATCCATCACCCACCCCCCACCGTGAGTCTCCGCCCACCGTGAGTCTCTGCCCACCGTGAGTCTCCCTGCAGCTCTGGCTCCCATCCTTCTGTTTGCCTTAAACATGGCCTCCCTGGAAAGTCGAGGGGGTCGGCTCGGGCAGCTGCCTGATGGTGACCTTTGAACTGAGGGCCGTGGTCTGATGGACCTCACGGCGGGGTAGGGGGGGCATCTCAGCCACCTACCGACTCTCTCGCCTTTCTGGTCAAAGTCGGGGGAGGCAGACACACAGATAGACACATGGTAGATAATAATTGCTTCGAAGTGTCTTCCCTTACTCACCTTTCTTTCCCTCTGGATTTTAGTTATGTTTATCCGTCTGGAGCGAATTTCTGCTTCCCCCGCCCTTGACTGTGACACACTGGGAGGTGAGCAAACGCCCTTGTCCTGAGTGCGGATCTGAAATGCGAGTCTGCAGACTCCTGAATCTCACCCACAAAAAGCCAGTCCTTCCACACCTGCTCTGGCCCAGCCTGGAGCCATGACCTTGCCTCCCCTCACGGCTGGAGGTGAGCTCCGCCCTCCGCACCTCTGCTGCAGGCTACGCCCTTCCCTCGGAGCTTCATGCCCTAGAAACGTGGGTCCCACAGGGGAAACCTAGCAGCACAGCCAGGACTCTGAAAAGTCTGTGTTGGAAGTGGAAGACTTTTCTGGAAAGAATTAGGTTGGAAGAAGACATTCGAAAATGCTTTTTACTTTCATTTCTCACTCCGTTTTTGGAAACGAGACACCCCTGGTCACAAGCAGAGGGCAGCCATGTCCAGATTGAAGGGCAGCTCACCCCAGGAAATGTCCTTCCTGCAAATGGACTTCTGCACTCGCCTGCGGCCTGTGCCCGGCTCTGGACAACGTGTGCGGAGCATGTGCTTAGTGCCGGCCGGCCACAGCGCCCCGAGGCAGCGGGTGCAGAGTGTGGTTTCCGGGCGGCTCTCTGGGGCTGCAGACGTATTTCGTGTCACAGCTGCTGGGGGCCGTGGTGCCACAGCCGGGGGGCTGCTGACTGTGCCGACGAGCACAGGCGGGTCCCCCACGCAGAGGGCCACCCCACCCCAGGTCTCAGCGGAGCCAGAGTTGAGAAGCTTGGCCAACGGGACACGGTACCGGTCTTGCACACGGCAGGATGAGAGGAAGAGCCTTTCTGGGGGCGGACACTTTATAGATTTAAATACGCCGCAGGGATCTTCGGGAAGTATGAGTGTGTGGGAAGGATGAAGGGAGGGAGGGAAGGAAAGAGAAAGGAACATGTTTGCAAAGACAGAGAGAGAGAAGGAGAGGAGAGAGTCTCTACCGCAGTGAGACGGGCCACCGACAGGTCGCCAGTGAGGCCGCACCGCGTGGCGTGGGGAGTCCTCGCAAGGAGGATTATCATTTTACACAGTGACAGCTGCTTTCGTTTCAAGGCACTTTCACCTGTGATGTAAGAAGAAGGAGTTGTGACAGGCAGGTGACACTGAGTGTCCCATGGACGCCGCTGTCTGTCCACGGCTGTTCCCAGGCAAAGTGCCATTTCAGAGTGACAGCCACATCAAGATAACTTCAGGCACAGGATGAGACCATGAGCCCTCCAGGGGGCTGTTCTGAAAGTTGTTCTTTAAGAAGAAGAAAAATAGGGGCGCCCAGGTGGCTCAGTCGGTTAAGCGTCCGACCTCAGCTCAGGTCACGATCTCGCGGTTTGTGGGTTCCAGCCCCACGTCGGGCTCTGTGCTGACAGCTCGGAGCCTGGAGCTGCTTCCGATTCTGTGTCTTCCCTTCTCTCTGCCCCTCCCCTGCTCACGCTGTCTCAATGTGTCTCAAAAATAAATAAAACATTTTAAAAAATTAAAAAAAAGAAGAAGATACAGGACCAAAGGAAAGGCAAGAACACCGGAGGCGACTTTGGTCCCGGCAGCTGTAAAGGTGGCTTCGCACAAGGTGCTGGGGGCGTCAGGGCGGCAATCGTGGGAGCCGAAGGCGGAGGCGTGCCCAGACGCAGCCAAGACGCAGCGAGGCGCTTGCGGCCGCGGGGACCAGGAGGACGCGGAGCCAGAGCCGTGGCCCCTGCATCACAGAGCGGGAAACAGCTGCCAAGTTCAAAGTTCAGTGTACGTGTCAAAGTATGAAGCATGATCCCTGAAATAGAAGTTCCATTTAAAAATCTATGCCTTTCGGGGCGCCTGGGGGGCTCAGTCGATGAAGTGTGGGGTACGAAGGAAAACTCGAGGGCACCTGTAATGTGCCAGGTGCACGTGGATCATACCCGAGTCCTCTGGCAACGCTGGCCAGACAAAAGCATTAGGAAGAAAAACGTGTTTGGTAAGATGAGGAACATCGCCACACCTCCAGCCAGACCGACCTGGGAAGGACATGGGCAGAGCGGGGAGAGACGATGCCGCGCACACAGCAAGGATGTCAAAGCTTCGGGGAAAACCGTGAGCAGGTTTATGTAACCAAAAGCCTTAAAAGTAACAGCAAATGGAAAAGGTTCTGGCACAGTACGGATTTGCAAGATGACTCAGAGCGTAATGGAAATATGATGAGACTCGCAAGCGTTACGGGAGAAGCATCGATGTTCAAAATCCACCAGACGCGTCCACGGCCAGACGCTGATTCAGGTAGGGTTGGCCAAACGTCTAATGAACAGGTGGTTCCTGACGTTCACGTCTTGATCCGAATCTGACAAGAGGGAAGCGTTCACAGCACCTTCAATCAGCTCGTGGAGCTTTCCTACGAAAGCCCTGTCCGTCTCGTACAGGAAGGGAATTTTGTAGCCCAATCTCGCTTATGAACATGAGATATAATCCTCACCAGAATGTGTGCAAGCTGATTGTAGCGATGCACTAAAAACTATGACAACCATTTCTTGTCTGAGTTTTGCAAGCACCTCTGCTGGGAGTGTGTGATGGGCATTGCAGAAATCTTAGGCCTAATAATTTCCACAACAAGTGTGAACATACACTTCTCCACCAAGAGTGTTTGTTCCGTGACTGTGTGCTTGGCTTCAGGATGAAGAGTGTTTTGTTGTGAGTGGCTGTGTTAACAGATTAAATGGAAAGAAAAACAATTATCTCCCCAAATATTAAGACTTCACACCTTTTTGCAGTAGAATGTGTGGACATGCCAGTAAGGATAGAACATTTTCTTGGCCTCCAGTGGCCTATCCGCCAAAAGTCAGGCAAACGTGAGACGTGAGAAGGGCTTTCTTTACAACAGAACGGAGTGCCGTCTGGCCTCTCTCCTCCTGCATTCGCCTTGCTGAGCCCCTTTTGTACTGGGGCCTCCCCACGGCCCTGCCTGCCCTGGGTCTCTGCACCCCCTTCTGCAGAGCCTGAGGGAGGGGCCTCTGCCTGGTCTCCGTGCCCGCCCTCCTCCATTTCCCCACCCGAGTCCTCTCATGTGGGGGCCCGCCCACCCCCGACGGCACCTCCTGGGACCCGTCAGCCTCCATCCCACTGCAGGGTGAGCCTCTGCGCCGCCCCCCAGCCTCCCCAGCCTCCCAGCCCCAGCCTGCCCAGCCCCAGCGGCCAATGTCTGCCCCCCCCACCCAGGGAGGCCTCTGAACGCGCCGTCCCCCCCAGTCCTCAGGGTCTGTGTGTTTTCCCCACAGCTCCCGGCTGACTTTCCCTCCACACACACAGCAGCCGGCACAGCGCCTGTATACGGCAGGAGCTCTGTCAATACGCTTGGCTGGCTGCCTGAGGTCTCAGACGCTGCTTGGTCCCAGCTACCCTCCTGATCACAAGAAGGCCACTGGGGACACGTACGTGCCTCTGCTCTGTCTGCTCCCGGCATTTGCTGCTGGAGCAGGTGAGGGGCCGCCGTCAGGACGCGGGGACATGGCTCTAGTGTCTAGTGTCCCGTCTCTTCCCTCCCAGCCCTCCTGGGAGCACATGCACCGCACCGGCAAGGGGCCTCGGGCAGACTGCCGGTGCCTCGGTGTCTCCACAAGTAGGAGAGAGGGAGAGACAGAGACAGAGGGAGAGAGGGAGAGACAGAGGGGGAGAGAGAGAGGGACAGACACAGAGTGACTGACATATGACCTATCACGAGGACCCATTCCCCCCGACTCCGCGGCTGCGTTTTGTCGGGGTCTGGGATTTTCGTGGTCAGGGCTGGGTCGGGGGTGAGGTTGCAGAGGCTGGTCAAGCAGCTGACCCCGGACGGCGGGCGGAAACGCGTTCCTGGCGGGAGGCGCTCGCCTGGTCAGGAAGCGTCCAACAGCGGAGGCGGTCCCTGTGGAGCCGAGACCCCGCCAGGAAGCCCCACACCCACAAACGGGCTCCTGCGGCCGCCAGGAGCGGCGACGCCTTGCCACCCGCTGCCCGAGAGATGTCAGCACAGCAAGGGCCTTCGGATCTGGGGACACGTGCCAGGGACAGTTTCGTGTGACGGCAACAAGCAGCGGAGGGCCAGGGTCAGGCCCGGGCGAGGTCACCGAAATCACAGGACACCCTTCCTGCTTTCCCGTCCGCCCCCACCCCTGCACGGGTGGGGCCCGCTCCCCGCGATCCTGGCACCCCCCCAAACCAGCCTTTGTTCTCTGCGACTTGCCTCCCAGGGGAGGCCCAACCCCACCGCGTCCCCTCCTCACTGAGTCCACACATCCCTTGGGAGACACACAGCCTGCCAGGCTGGCCCATGACGTGAAAATGGCCGGACTATGGGGGGTAGGAGAAAAGACCCCCGATCGCCAGACTGAGCACCTGATCCTGTGACCCGCAGGGCAGAGGGGGTGCCACAGCAGAACCCCCACACACGGAACTCCCGGCCGTCTCCCTAGGAAGGCCTGCTGGGGCGAAGAGGGTGCCCGAGGGGGCGCCGGAGGAGCACTGGGGACGCCCCTGAACACTGCCCGGACCGAGGGGCATACTGGACCCTCAGGCTGTGCGCCCCATCTCCAGGGCCCCGCTGCACCTCTTGTGTCACGTGATGGAGAATCGGACGGTTTTTATAAGACACCCTGTGTAACATCGTTTCCCACAACCCCCATCACGGGTGGGCTTGTGTGGCGCTTTCTGTAGCTGCCCGAGCAGTTCTCAGGAGCTTGCGAAGCCCTCCCACCTGTGGGGAAGGGGACTCGAGCAAGCACACGTGAGAATCTACCCAGACGCAGGACGTGCCTGGATCTCCGTCTCTTCTGGAGCAGCCTGCGTTCTCCAGGGTTCGGACGAGGCCCCGCCCCTGCCCTCAGCTTACAACCCCGCCCACCACCCCGAAGGTCGGCGGGGGGGCCCCTGGGCGCCGCGTCATGATCTCATGGTAGGGAGTTCCAGCCCCGTGTCTGGCTCTGTGCGGCGCTTGGGCTTCTCTGTCTCAGTCTCTGCCCCTCCCCTGCTTGCACGCTGGCCGACACATAAATAAACATTAAAATAAATAAATAAAATGTCAATCACTTTTTTTAATGTTTATCTCTTAAAACTGCATCCTGAAACTAGCCGCCTGTTACAGGAATGTCCCTAAGTCTACAAACACTTTGGCTGGTTTTCTTATGGTTTCTCCAAAGTTCTGGCCCACCGTGCACCTGCTGGTGAGGTCACGGCTGTCATCGCGGTTCCTCGGGAGGACGTCCTCCCTTGCACGGGCTCCTGGTCTGGCCTCTCCTGCGCCTCACACCATGGTCATGACCCTCAGTGCCGCCGGCTGGAACCTCCGGATCTTTCTCTTCAGGGCCTTGGAGGCCTTGATGCGGCACACTTTGGGGACAGGGGGCAGGGGCGGCCTGCGAGAACCTGGGGCCCGCAGGGGCTGCGGGGGCCGCGCCCCAGGCCAGGCCCCACCCTCCGAGTCACTGCTGCTGGACTCCTTGTCCCCGAAGCGGCTGGCGGTGTGGTCACTGGCCCCGTCCTCACTGGTCTCGGCGACAGTGGAGGGGCACAGGGAGGCGCACTGCGCTGAGCGCTCTGAGCCCTCGGACTCGCTCCCAGTGCGGGGGGCCGGGGGGCGTGGCCTGGGCCGGGGTGGCCCTCCCCCTCCGCTCCCGGCAGGCCTGGGGGGTCCCGGGCCGCCTGAGACCTCCACAGAGGACAGCCACCTGCGCTGTTTCTTCCGTGCCTCCCCGCTGGCCTGCGAGGGGCCCCCGCGGCCCACCCTTCGGGCCACGAGCAGGGGCACCAGGAAGGGCACGGGGTAGAGTCTGGGCTCAGAGCAGGACCGGCTGGGCGCCACCCCGGCCAGCGTGGGCCTCCTCCTGCGACCGTCCCCCCACTCGGGGGACAGCTCGGGGGCTGTGAGGGGACACCCCGCTGGCAGCTCTGCCCCAAACCTCAGCGCCTTGTCACTGGCCCCTCTCCTGACCTTCACAGCCTTTGTCCTGGGGGGGCCCGGTTTTAGCCCCAGGAGAGCAGCTCCGCTGGCATCAAATGGGGGGCGGGCACAGACCCTGGGAGCCAGAACGGGGCTCTCCCCTCCTGCCTTCCTGGCAGGTGACAGGACCGCACCCCCCTGACTGTTGACGGCCGCCTGGGCCCGGGGAGACAGAGTGCGCCCACACCTCGGCTGAGGGGGGCCCAGCATGGTGTCCCCACGGACGCAGCCGCTGGCGGGTTTGGGTCCCCCCCCCAGAAGCCTGCTGGGGCGCGGGGTGCCCACACCCTGCTGCCTGAGGCTGTCCCTGCTGGCGTCCCCCCTCTGGGCCGGCGCACCGGCTCCTGCTCTCCCCGGGGTGCGGCCACCGGGACTGTCCGCTCTCTGGACACCAACTGCCTGGGGGCACGGGGGCTCCTCACGTCTTGGGGACCCCTGCTCACCCTCACGCCTCCTCGTGGGGGTCCCGTGGCCCCGCAGCCGCAGTAGCCTGTCTATGTAGGCTGCAGCGGGGCCGGCCTCCAGGACAGGTGGTGTCGGGATCGAGGGGCCCCTGGGGCCGGGAGGGGGCCTCCGAGGGGGCGGCTGGGCCTCGGCGTGCAGGGCGTCCCTGGGCAGGGCGAAGAGCGGGCTCTGCAGAGCCACCGCGTGCAGGGGGCTGGGGTACGGGTACACCTCCCTGCCGCCCGTGGACACCAGGTCGCGCTGGTACTTGGGGTCCGGCGCGTGAGCTGGCAGGTCCATCCCGGGGCAGAGAAGCGGCGTGGGCGTGGGGTCTGTGCTGGCTTTCTGGAGCGCCACCGACGGCAGCAGGGCTCTTTCGAGATCACCTGCAACGAGGAAGGTGAGCAAGCGGGTGAATGGGCAAACCTAGGACAGTCCCCGGTCACGTCCCCTGCTTGGGCCTGGGCGGAGGCCCGCCCATCAGGGCCGGGCAGGACCCCGTGGGGAAGGGTCTCGCTGGCCGCCAGCTCTCCCCTTCCCGCGGTCTCCCGTCTGCCGTGGCTGCACGGCAGAGCCCGCACTCAGCACTCACCCCGGGCCTGCAGACGCCGGGAGAGGCAGGCCTCTGTGACCGCGCCGCGGGCGGCCCTGGGCACCCCCTCCGTGGAGGCGCCCCTGGAGAGGGCACCGTGGGCGTGTCCCCGGGACCGCGCGGCATGGCTCAGCCACATCGGCTACTGGAAATCTAGTATTTCCAAAGATGAGGTCTTTTCTTTTGGGGATGCACTGAAGGAAAATGCCTGTGCGAGGCATCCACGTGGGAAATGAACGCTCTCGGGTCGCTCTGGGGGCTGGGCGCGGTGCTCCCTCCAGTTACGGAGAGGCTCGGTCAGGCTGCGTAAGGTTCCGGAAGGGTTTTTACAATGACTTTGTGATGTCCACTTTAAGAAGAAAAAAACACTTTCGGCCACACCAGCCTTGCCGCAACGGACGTTAGGGGGCCCTTGAACGCCAAGAAAAGCCCGTAGAAGGGAGGGGCACCTGTGGGATGAGTCCTGCGCCAGACGCACTCAGGGTCCCGCTCTGGGCTCGGCGGTGGCCCCCCCTCCCGGCCCTGTGGTGGGACCGCCCGCCTTCCTGCCTCTCCTTTACCTGTGGACACCGGCCTGGGCCGGGACTCGCCCTCCTCGGCGGCCTGGGGTCTCCACGTGGGCAGCTGGGCTCCGTGCACCGCGGTGTCGTCGGCTGACCGGGGCCGGGCCGCGGGGTCGGCCGGCAGCAAAGTGCCCAGTGAGGAGTACATGCGGTCACTGCACACGGACGTGCAGGAGGCGGACAGGGAGCAGGACCCGCCGTCGCTCAGCTCGTAGAAGCCTAGATGGGGTGGAGGGCGGTCAGCGCACCCCTGGGCGCCCCTTCCCTGCCCAAGGACGCCCCTGTGCAGAGCAGCCTTCAGGATCTCGTCAAGGCGGGCCCAGGGAAGGGGGCCGGGGACTGCTGGATGCCCGGGGGTCCTCCCCATTACTGTCCACTGTCACCCTGCGAGCAGGTCCGGGGAGCCCCGTGCCCCATCGTCCCCCCTCCTGGGCAGTGGCTCACTTGTCCTCTGGTGACCTGGTCCCAGCCCATGTGGGCAGGCCTCTGGCATCCTCTCCCTCCCTCCCCAGGGCGGTGGGGCTCATCCCAAGTGGCGATCAGACAGAGGACAGCACACCGGGGCCCTCGGCCGGGACCTGCCCGACGCACTGCGCACCCGTGGCGGTGCACGTGCACGGAAGAGGAAGAATCCCCTTCAGCGCTGCGCAGCTTCCTGGGTTCCTGCGGAGCCAGCGTCTGGCCAGGGGGGACTACGTGCCCTGGGCGGGGCGGTCACCAGGGCTCCGGACCTCTCCCCCCAGCGTTATAGTCAGGGACGTGGCGCAGCAGACAGGTGGCAGGCCAGGGGCCCGTGTCCGCGTCATCTTCTCTGGAGGGCGGCGCAGACTGAGCCTGGGTAAACCCACTCCTCCCAGCCTCCCCGGGCGTCCGACCTGCCCAGACCCAGAATCCTCTCTGCCCAGAGAGCGGGGAGCGGGTGAGGCTGCTCCACCGAAAGCAGCACTTGCCTGTAACCCCTCCTTAAACTGCCCATACGCTTCCCTGTTTCCGAGGCACGCACAGGGGACAGGAGAGACGTGCGGCGGGCACAGGAGCCCCCGGAACGGCCTCTCCAGGCTCGGGCGCCGCGCTGACCCGGCCTGAGGGCCCGGAGGGCTGACCGGAGGCGGTGGCGTGGGTACCTGAGCTGGGCCTGCTGTCTCCGTCGGCCGCCTCGCCGCAGGGCCTGCGCACGCCCAGCTGCAGCTCGCTGATCTGCCGGTCCAGCTGGCCCAGGTGGGTTTTCCGGCTGACATCCTGGCTCCTTAGAAGGTTCTACGGAGGGACAGCACGGGAAGTCAGGGGTCGCAAGGACAGAAATCGAGCGCCGCCGCGCGCCCCCCCCCCCCCCCCCCCCCCCCCCCCCCGTCTTTGCACTGGGCGTGCAACTTAAACAACTCACCAGCCCCTGCTCTCTGGTCACCAGGGGAAATTGTCCACTGACCGTTCCGTCTCCACATGCCCCCTCTCCTCCCCCCGCCAACCGCAGGCTTAAAAAAATCAGCAGTTTTCAATTAGATATTTCTTTATAAGGACAGACTGATACAGTCTATGAGCATAAAATCAGGATCAGAAGTGGCACTTGGGGGCGCCTGGGTGGCTCCGTCAGTGGAGTGTCTGACTTCGGCTCAGGTCATGATTTTGCAGTTCGTGGGTTCGAGTCGGGCTTTGTGCTGACAGCTTGGAGCCTGGAGCCTGCTTCGGACTCTGTGTCTCTCTCTCTCTGCCCCTCCCCAGCTCCCACTCTCTCACACTGTCTCTCTCACACAATAAATAAACTTTAAAAAAAAATTATGTTTATTTATTAGTGAGACAGAGAGAAACAGAGCATAAGTGGGGGAGGAGGAAGGGTGGGAGAGGACAGGGCCTGCGCTCAATGAGCCTCAAAATCTGCCTGAGAATCTCCTTGGTTCAGAGGCTCAGTCTTAGCTCTGCCGTCAGAGGCTCTCTCCCCTCCCGGCCTCAGCCTTACCAGCCACAAAATAGGTTATTAGGAGCATGAGCCACACACGTGTGTGTAATCATATGCCATCCGTATAACACGCGTGTGCGGTTGATGCTCACGGTACGGACTCGCACGTTCGCACACACACGCACGGGGCCGCCAGCACGGACTGTAACCGACGAGGAGTTCCTTCTTCCAATTACGGAAGACACGGTTTTCACGGTCTGCTGCACCAAGTTCTTGCTTCGTCAGCAATGAGGTTTAAGGCAAATCATTAGTGACTGTAACTACGGGGCGCACCCCGTGTAAGAAAATGGCTAACTGGGTTTTATATATTCTTATAGAAAGTGAAGGATCCCCTGAGCCCCAAATGATGGGACTCAAGGGAGTTATTTCAGTGATTCCAATACTGGGAGAAGCAGGCGCTGGTAATTTCCAGTTCTTTCGAGGGAATCACGTGGCGCAGACTGTTCCAACACCAGCCCCGGGAGGTTACCGGGGTGAGGCCCAGGGCCCCACGCTGCCCCCTGCCCGCCTCCCCGTGCATACTGGGCCACCACGCTCAACTACCCGCCCCTCCGGGACCCGTCCAGGGCCCTGAGAACAGACTCCCAGGTTTACAGCAAACAGTCCTGCAGCCATAACACCATCTATAAACAACACAGTAAAAACCAGTCCTGAATTTAACAAAAACTTGATAATCCCAGAACCGTCTGGTCTAGCCTAAACATCCTGGCTCCGTACCTTGAATATTTTTACGAAGGAAAACGTTACGAGGTGAAGAGCAGCAGAGAGAGCCGGGGGTGGGCAAAGATGGGCTTCCCAGCAAACCGCCCTCCTCGCCAAGAAAACTAGATTCAGGCGAAGGGGCCAGTGTATAGTTTTACTGCAAATGACTTCTCTTCTCCTGTCGTAACGTGAGGCCGCGGTGCCCATAGGAAATCAGGCTGCTGTTAGGTCACAGCTCGATGCTTAGGAACATCGACCTGACCTCTTCCAAGTCGTGATGCTCCCCTCCTTCTGGAGGGGGAGGGCACCCTTGATGCCGGCTGGCTTCCTCCCTCTCCCTGTGAACCCCTTTCCCAAAAAGAGTCCCCTGTGTGTTTGTGCAGAGATTAATTGCTTTGTGATTAATGTTTGGCCAGCGGGCCTGTGGGTGGTTTCTGATGAATGTCAGAGGCCGTAGACACGTAGGGCCCCGGGTTCGAGGGTGATTTCCCGTCTGCAGGGCTTCATGGGCAGGGTTTACACCGGCCCCTTAACCCTTCCCCTGTCCCTCCCTCGGGGTTTTTGTGTCTCAGCTTTTCATTAACTCCTTCTTGGCGTCTAACTTTGTGCAGAGTCAAAAGTCCCCGCGGAGACCAGGATAAAGCCTAATCCACTGCACACCAGCGGCAGAGTAACTCCCTCAGGGTCAGGGTCCTTCACACAGGTCGGCGCTGGGGGAACGTGACCATGGCTGTCGTGGGGAGCCCGGCCATTCAGGCTCCCCGCCAGGGCGGCGCACGGCGTCAGAATCCCCCAAAGCTGCGCAAGGGGGTCTGGGTGAGGACGGCACTCCCGGGGTTCCCAGGGGGTGGGGGCACCTGGGATCCCCGCCACCCCCTCACCTGAGGCTCTCGGCCACCGCCGGCCACCTGCACCTCGACAAGCTTCCCAGGGACCGCCAGGGTTTTCTGCGAACACGAGAAGTCTGACAGCTGCATCCAGGGAACGCCACTGAAAACAAATATTCGGTTGATCCCTTTCTTTGAAATGTTTGCTTTGTGTGCCACGAGGTCTGCCTTCCGTCTACGGCTCGGCACTCCTGTCTCCTCAAACCTTCACGGCAGATTCCAAGGGTAGCGAACGAACACTGCCCTCAGGTTCCCGAGGCGGAGGCGGCCTCTAGCACACCTTTTCTCTTTCCTCGAAAGCGGAGCGCGTGCGCAAAGGAAACATTCCACGCAGGACTCCGTGGCGAGCACTGCCCCGTAGGCAGGTACGCGTCACTGCCCAGCTTGAAAGGAGGCCCATCCATCAGCAGCAAGGGCTCCGGGGCCACCGATCAGCCTCACGGATAACAGACGGAAGCCTCGCACGGGCCCGTGGGTGCCCTGGCCCCACTGGCGACCTGGAGCAAGTTCACTCCCCTGTGAGTTCCCGAAGCAAGCACGGAGGGTCCAGGGGACACCCCAGACCTCACATTTCCAGCTGCAGAGTCAGAGCGCGCTTAGGGTGTTTTTAATGCGAGAACCCGCCAGTGAAAAGGAAGCCCTGCACGCTGCGTCTTCCAGGGCAAGTCATGACCAGCCTAGCCAACGGCTCAACGACGGGGAAATTCTTCACCGCAGGGCCCCCCCCCCCCCCCAACCTTTCCTCACCTTCCACCCCAGGGCACCTCTCCCACTGACTCCGGAGCGCCCCCTGGTGGGGGGCGGAGCTCCCAGCATCCTCGGGAGCGTGCCAGTCCCCGTGGGCACCTCACCCCTGGGAAGACGGGGAGGACAGCCAGTTCTCAGGGAGCCACGGATCTCCCCGGAGGTACAACAGATGAGCACAGGCCTGGCCACCGGGCAGCGGAGGGATCGGTAATGCTCTCTGCTGTCGGAACAACAGAAGTTGCTCCTTTACTTGCTCACCCAACACTCACGAAGCGCCCACCGCGCTCCCGGCTGGCTTCAGAAGCAGCAAGTCAGAGGGCACAGCCATTTTGACAGGTGCTAATGTGCTAGAGCTGCTGACTTCTCACTGCACTTACAGTCCCCAGAAGTGTTCCCTGGGGAACTCCTGCTGGACGGTGACCCAGGGGCCGGTGTGGCCGAGCCCCGAGGGCTCCCTGCCACCGCGCTGCACAGAACCGCTTCTCATTACCCTCACCACGGCCCGGTGGCATTCCTACCTTTCTTCCCTGCAAGAAAAACGTAAAAGTGTTAAGCCCTGAGCTGATGTCACACAAATTCAATTATTCTTCTCTTTTGATCACATAATCCATGCCAAGAACAAAGTTTGAAGACAAAGTCTGCGTGTTCCTTCTGGTTCCCACATTACAAAAAAATTAAACAAACGAACAAAAAAAACCTGTTTGATCTCCTCCAAAGGCCACTTGTAATTACAGGCTGACGACGCCCAATTCTGATGTCTGTACTACTTTACCGTCAGCTGCGCTCCGACCTGGCCAGGCAGCCCCAGCTCCTGCACCGGAGCCGCGCGTCTCCGAGGCCGCGGGTGGCGCTGAGCTCTGGGCGCAAACAGCAGGTGCCGGGGGCGCAGGCCCCACGGGGGAGCCAGCCCCCCCCCCCCCGTCCCCCCGCCGTGCTGCAGCGCAGACAGAGGCCAGGCCGCAAGGGCAAGGTCTCCACCTTCTGTCCGCTTTTCTGCAACACGGGAAGGGGCTGGGGTCCTAGGAGGCATCTCAGGGCGCTGCACTTCCGGAAACTTGGATCCGGGGGCAGTTACCAAGTCCGTCACCTGCCTGAGCTAAGGGACAGTGAGGATTCCTCCTGGCTGCTTTGTGACGGCAGCGGCTTTTAAACAGAGCAGATTTGAATTTCTAATTAAAAAAAAATCCACTTAAGAGTCTTGGAACGAACTCCACCAGATAGGAATTTTTCTATACAGCCTTTTTGTTTTTCCTTTAAAAAACGAGTGCAATATCGGAAAAGCTCTTGTGAGTTGTTTGCAATGCACGAAGCGGAAGCACAGGGCGGACTGAAAACTGGAGGGGCGACCCTCCCAGGTCTTCGGTCCTATAAAAAGGCGCGGGCATTTGGAGGAGGCCAGGCAGCCAGGAGAAGACACAAAGGCCGAGCAATCATAAGAGGGTCCCGGGGTCTCCCGCCCCTGGGGTGCAGAGGACACGCCTCATTTTACAGGTCTGGTTGCAATTTAAAGTTGAAGAAGCTTCCATGGGGTACATGCTTTCCTCAGCATGTTCTTTGGTTTGACCCGAGCCCATGGCGGGGCCAATCTGGGGTGCGCTCTGCACGCTGGCACGGCTGTCCCCGGGCCTGCGCAGCAGGGACGCCTGGTGTCCGGGGTCTGACCCCAAGGAGCGCCCGCCGCCAGGGGAAACCGACCTAAAGCGTCCCCGCCAGAGCAGCACCGGCGGGGAAACAAACAGCAATGCGTGCTCGCAGCCTGTCCGCGCCGGGAAGGAGGCAGAGCCGGGGCGCAGCCCCAGCGCGCCTTTCAGAATCCGGACCCCTATCCCTGCGCCTGGCTGCGTCACTTGGAACCGAACGGGGTCCCCCGAAATCCCAAAGGGTGCCCTTCACTCAGTCGCACCGCACTCACCCGCCGCGCGCCCCTGCCTCCCCCGGGGCCCCGCGCTCCTTACCAGCTGCTCCTGCAGCGCCGCCAGCGCCGCCTCCAGCCGCAGCTCGTGGGCGCGGGGG
>NC_043706.1:144031227-144037230 GCF_006229205.1 Suricata suricatta
CAGTTGGTCGAGACACCAACTTCGGCTCAGGTCATGATCTCATGGATCCTGAGTTCGGGCCCCGCATCGGGCTCTGTGCTGACAGCTCGGAGCCTGGAGCCTGCTTCAGATTCTGCGTGTCCCTCTCTCTGCTTCCCCCCCCTGCTCATGCTCTCTCTGTCTCTCAAAAATAAATAAACGTTAAAAAAAAAACCGTTTTCACCACTCCAAAACGAAACTGTACCCTCAGGCTCACCCTCATCCCCCGCTGCACTCCCGTCTCAGGCAACTACTAATGTGCCTGTTCTAGACCTTTCCTGTGAATTGAATCATGCACCAGACAGTTCTTTGTGCCTGGCTTCTTCCTCTCTCCTTAGGAGTTTTGAGACTCATCCGTGTTGTGGTGTGATTTCCGTCCTTCACTCCCTTCCTGTGGGAGGTTCTATCCCACTGTGTGGGACAGACCACTTCTATGTATCCGTTCATTTACTGGTGCACATCGGGTTGTTTCCGCTTTTTGGCTACTAGCAATATTCTGCTCTGGACATTCACGTGCTAGTTTTTAGCTGGAAGTATGTTTTCATTTCTCTTGGGTGCAGACCTCAGGGTGGCACTCCTGGGTGGTAGGTAACTTTCTAAGGTGGCTGCGCATTTTGCATCGTCACCAGCACTGTTTGGAGGGCCCTGTTCTGCCACGTGGAGGCCAGCATCTCGCAAGTACGAAAAGGTATCTCATCGTGATTTCGGTTTGCATCTCCCTGAGGCTGATGACGCAGAGCATCTTTTCATGGATGTATCAACTGCTTGTGCATCTTCTCTTGAGAAATGTGTATTCAGATCCTTCATCCACTTTAAAAATTGAGTTGTTCTTAAGTGTTGCAATGTAAGTATTCTTTATGCATTCTAGACACAATGTCGTTATCAGAAGATTCACGGATATCTTTTCCCTTTTGTGGAGTAGTATTTCATTTTCTTCACAGTATACAAAAAGAATTCCACTTTTTTTGGGGAGCAAAAATGTTTTTAATTTTGATGCAGCCCAATTCATCGATTTGCTCTTTTGTTGCCTATGCTTTGGGTATCATATCTAAGACACCATTGCCCAACCAATGGTCAGAGATTACATATGTGCTTTTTTCTAAGTTTTTAATGGTTTTAATGCTTACATTTAAGCGTTTGATCGATTTTGAGTTAATTTCTGGGCATGATGTGAGGTAGGAGTCCGACTCCAGTCTTTGCATGTGGGGGTCCGGCTGTCCCGACAGCGTTTGTTAGGAAGTCAATTCTTTCCCCATTAAATCATCTTGAGACCCTTGTTGAGGGTTGATCCAGAAAATCCGTTTCTGGATTCTCAGTTCGGTTCAGTGGTGCATATGTCTATTCTTATGCCGATTATAATGGTTCCGAATACTGTAGTTTTGTAGTAAGGTTTAACGTCAGGGGGTGTCAGTCTTCCAACTTAGTGCTTTTTCAGAATTGTTTTGGCTATTCTGGGCCCCTTGCATTTCCATATGGATTTTAGCATCACCTTATCAGTTTCCGCAAAGAAGCTGGCTGGGGGTTTGATGGGTACCGCATGAGCTCCGCGGGTTGGGTGAAGAAGTGTTGCTCCCTCAAGGCTGAATCTTCTGAACTACCAGCAGGTAATGCCTTTCCGTTTATTTAGGTCTTTCTGTAGTTTTCAGGACAAGTCTTGCATTTCTTTTGCTAAGTTTATTTCTAAATAAAAATATTTACAAAATTCTTTTGATACTATTGTAAATGGAAAATTTTCTAATTTAATTTTCAGAATGTTTGTTGCTAGTCTATAGAAATAAGCAATTAAATTTTGTGTACTGATCCCAGCAAACTTGCTGAATTTGTTTGTTGGTTCTAATAGATTTTTAGTGGATTCTCTTGCATTTTCTAAATTTATAAGCTCATGTCATCTGGAAATAGAAATAGTTTCACTTTTTTTCTCATTTCATATTTGGATGTTTTTAATTTCTTTTTCTTGTATTGTTATACCTGGAACTTCCAATATAATGTCACACACAAGTGTTGAAAAAGGTATCCTTGCTTTGTTCCTGATCTTGGGAAGACATTCAGTCTTTTACCATTGAGTCTGATGTTAGCTGCAGGTTTTTCTTAGATACTTTTTATCAGGAGGAGAAAATTCCCTTTGATTCCCAGTTTCTTGAGTATTTTTATTATTGACTTTTTCAGTTTATCTTATGATTTGCTGTTGCTGTTTTCTTGGATTTCTGTGCTTATCTTGTATAGCAATAGAGAATAAAAACACTAGACTAGAACTTACGAAACCTCAGCTCCAATATCTGATGCCTCCATTTTTTCAACTATATAATGAGTGTAGTGAAGAAGGTCCTGGATGCTAGTTTTCTTTATAGAAAAATTAATGATTCTTCCTTTCTATTTTCTTCCAAAAAGAAACCAGAGACATTGAGACTGGATGCGAGCCCTGTCCAGTTATCTTTTCCCCGTTTGTCGACTCTCTTGCCGGTGTCTTCTGGAGAACAGAAACTCTTCGTTTTTATGTAGTCTCATTGATCCTTTTTTTTTGCCATTTTAAAGTAATTTATGCTCAGCCAAGCTCTTCATTCAGATATGCTGCTTCTAGAAACTGTATTATTGCACTTTTCTTATTTAGGTCTACAATCCACCCGGACAGGTTTCTGTGTATTCGATGAAGTAGGAGGATCACTTTATTTTTTTCTTGGACACATATCCTAGGACAGTATTTATTGAAAAAACACACAGTCTTCTTGGAACTGCTATGCAGTGCCACTGTCTGCACGTCCTTTTCTGTTTGATTGGCTTCCCTAGCCTGGCCCTTGTCTTAATCTTTGCGGCTTTTTATGACGTGTTGATGTTCAGTAGAGCATGTTCCTCCCCTTGTTCTTGAAGGGTATCTTGAGTAGTCTTGGCACTTGTCAATATTATGTAATTTCGTAGATCTCTACGAAAATTTTATTGGTATTTTGATGGGGATCACACCAACTCTACATTTACATTTGTAGACAAATGATGTATTTATGATAGTTTCATAATCCATGGACATGGATTACTACTCACTTATTTATAAAGATTTTCTACAAGGTGTCTAAATATTATTTTACAATTTAGTGTGTAGAGGTCCTGCACATCTTTCACTAGATTTGTACCTTATTTCTGAATGTATTACTATTTTTTTCCTGATACTATTGGCAATGTTATCTTTCAGAAATTTATTTTATTTGTTGATGCTATATGGAAATACCAGGAAGATACCTAACAATTTTGCTAAACTTATTTATTCACTTGAATGACTTATGGATAGTTTTAAAAGATTTTTCCCATGTACATTCATGTTATCTGTGGCTAATGGAAGTTTTATTTTTTTATTTTCCAGCCTCATATCTTTTATTTTTTTCTCTATCCGTCATCATCATCATCGTCACCATCATCATCATTATCATCATCTCTCTCTCTCTCTGGTTTTATTGCAGTGGCTAAGACCTTCGGTACAGTGTCAAAAAAGAGAAGACATCCAGCGTCCTTGGATCATTTCCAGGGGCAGTGGGAAAATTTTCCATTAAGAAGGCTGTTTGCTGTATGTGTTTTGTAGATACTGTTTATCAGATTAAAGACATTGTCTTTGATCAAAATGGATATTGAATTTTACCAAATATATTTTCTACTATGGAAGATATATTATTTTTTCTTTTTTTCTATTAATATCACAAATTATGTTAATCGATTGATTTACAAATGTAAAGCTGGCTTTGCATTTCTAGATGAACCAACCTGGTCTTGACTTATTTTCCTCACTTATGCTTTGCTGGGGTTTGTCTGACGGTGTTTGCTCTTAGAGTTCCGCGTCCGTTTTCAGGAGAGCCCATCCTTCCTTCTCCTAAACTCTCGGGTTTTCAGAATCAGCGCTATGCTGGCTGAGCGAAAATATTTCTTCTTGATACTCAGTGTAACGCTTTGTGTAAGATTAACACAATTTCATTCGTAAATGCTCGGTAGAATATTAATGAAGCCATCTTTGCCTGGGTTTCGTGTGTGTAAATGTTTTTAATTGTGAACCGATGTCCTTGAACAGCTGTGTAATTACTCACACTCTCTGTTTCTTCTTGTGTCAGTTTGTTCCCGATGTAATGTTCCAGTGATTTTCTCATTGTGGCCGTATTTTCAGTTGTGTTGACATAAATGTTCTATAATATTGTCTACAAATATTTACTGACTCTGCAGTGTGTGTGCTCCCTGCCCAGCCCTGCCCCCCACCCCCCAATTTGGCTATTTGTGCTTTGTCTCCCTTTCCCCCTGGATCAGCTTTAGCAAAGGTTTAACAATCTTATCAGTGTTTGCCAAGTACCAGATTTTGACTTTGGTGAGCCTCTCTGTTTCTGTTTGTTTTCTCATCCATCAATCTGTTTTCCTTCAGTCTGTTTACTCTGGGTAGAATTTACTAGATTACTTTTTCTAATCTCTTGAAATGGATTCTTCCCTCATTGCCATCTGCTTCCTCCATCTGACATCGCTCAGACCTCGTTTGTGGTGGGCAAGAGCTTGTAACTGGACAAATACAGACTCCTGCCCCCCGGGGCCTGTGGGCACAGTCCTCACTCTAGGAGCAAAGTGGGGGGTGGCCTCTTCTCCTGGGGCTCCCTGTGCATTTGGGGGCTTCTGCGCCCGAGAATGAGCACAACTCTCACGTCGGTGGCTTCCGAGGGAGGTCGTGAACACCGTCCCGGGGAGTCCTACACGACGAGAGACGAAAGGGACTTCAGCGACCATGTGCTTTTTCCTTCTGCCGCTGCTGCCTGTCCCTAGTGTCAGAGGTGGAAAAGAGGCCCAAAGAGTTAGTTTTAACTGACTTGTCTCACCCCCTCCCCATTTCTCGTTGCTAAATCATGACAGTAGTGGACTCTGTTCTCTCTCACAAAGGAGAAGTGTGTCCTCTGTCACAAGTGCCCCTGAGGGTGGGTTTGAGCCCAGGGAACACGTCCGGGCCCCGGCGGAGACAGACTGACTTAGGGCTTCACGTTGGGTTTGGACCGTGGCCCCAGGCTCCCTCACAGATGGTCTGTATTTTCCTGGCTTTCTCACCATTCACCTTATTCCTGTTTTATTGGTCCCGTCCTTTATTTTCCGTGGACTTGGAATCCTTGCGCATTTTTGAGGAGCTTTTTTCTTCTCTGTTTACCTGACGGAGAACACCGTTTCCTGGGTCCCTGGAAAGCCTGTCCGGACCTGGTGTGTTTGTCAGGAATCCGGCCTCCGCGGCCAGTGCTTCCAATTCCCAACCAGCAAACCAACCAGCAAATCTGTGGCTACCTGCTGTTTTCAGTATGTCATTACCATCCTCCAGATTTTGTTGCAAAAGGGCACAGACTGGCCAAAAAGGAGGAGAGCGTTTGAGGTTTACCCTTTTATGTCTGTTCTTTTTTAATCATATTGTTTAAACTACTAGTATTTACATACTTTTCTGTAAAAATATGTATCCATCAAATTGAATACTTTCTATTTTGTTTTTACTGACCTCTGTGTTGTATAGTGTCTGTTTTTCTGTTTCCCTTTGACCCTTTCATGTTGCAGACTTTCCTCATGTGGCCGAGGTGTCCTGGGTGCGGCTCACCTGTGAGGCGATAGGAAAGTGCATCATCCTTGAACTTGGTGTCATGGTGGGACTGGAGAGTGCAGAGCTGACTGGGGTGCTCTGTGTGCCCCGAAGTCAGGTGGGCAGGGCTGCGTTTGTGGCCCCGGCACCAGGCACCCGCAGATGGGCATTTTATCTCACTTAGGTATAGCTTGTGTTTGATTTTGTCGTCACGGTTGTCTACTGCTATTTTTATCTGGTTTCAGTAGGAAAACATGCACTCCATGCATTATTTTATATCAGAATCCACTAGAAAATTTTGCCTTTAAATAAGCATTTTGCAACAGTCCTAAGCTTTGAAGAAGTACGTGCAGCACAAAGAACTTTCTCCTGGTTTCCCGGCACCACTGAGAATACTTGGCGGCCTGTTGTCCTGTCACCCC
>NC_043706.1:144037330-144041958 GCF_006229205.1 Suricata suricatta
TCCATCCATCCATCCATCCATCCATCCAACCATCCATCCATTCCATTCATCTATCCATCCTCTGTCCATCCATCTTATTTCATCCATCCATCCCATCCATCCATCCATCTCATCTATCCATCCATCCAACCGTCCATCCATCCATCCATCCATCCATCATCCATCCATCCATCCAACCATCCCATTTATCCATCCAAACATCCATCCATCCATCCATCCGTCCATCCATCCATCCGTCCATCCAACCATCCATCTATCCATCTAACCATCCATCCATCCATCCATCCATCCATCCATCCATCCATCCATCTGTCCATCCATCCATCCATCCATCTCATCCATCCATCCATCTGTCCATCCATCCATACATCCATTCAAACATCCATCCATCCATCTATCCATCCATCCACCCATCTATCCATCTATTATCTATCTATCATTTATCATCTGCTGTGACCTGTCTGCACTGTGTACCCATCTCTCTCTCTTTCTCCTCTTTCTCTCTCTATCCATCTCTCCTCTCTCTCCATCCCTCCATCATCTGCCTCAACACCTCGGTTCTTACACTACACACGTTACCGTGCAGCTTCATCAGCACCCACTCTTACCAGACGAACAATGTCTCACGGGAGGGACACAGGTTGGTCACACTTGTGTTGGTGGTTGTGTCCTTTCTTCCCAGCACAGCAGCAGTCTGCCTTCTCACACACGGCCTTGCATTCCCCTCTGTGTGCTGGGTTCTCAGAGGCGGAATTCCTGATGTCCACGAGCATCTCTGTTTTTATCTTAACATTGCAAGATTTTCTCTTACGAAGAATGTAACAATACCCAGTGGTGTGTGACTGCAAACTCCAAATCCACGTCGCTGCCAATGCTGAATGTCTTCTTTGGAAACCTTTTTCTGAGTGGTCAAAATACAGCATCTCAGTGTCCACCCGGTGTGGGACGGCATGGCTTTTGGTGAGTCCAAGCCCCTCTTCCTGTGTGTGCTCCCACTCTCCTGCCCTGCCCCGGGGCCTGCCTGCCCTGGCCTTGCCTGTCTGTCTTCATCTTGTCTGTTGGCAAGAACTCTGTGTGTTCTGGCTGTTGTTTGTTATGTGTGTTTGACACGCTCTCCCCCCCAAATCTGTTGTTTCTCTCCAGCTTTGTTGCGGGGTAGGCTGCACACACCAGCACTTTATATGTTTTCCTTTTATCCCCTTAATGTCTCTTATGCTTACTGCCCTACTTAAAACGTCTTTCCCTATGTCAGCATCAGGTCAGTGTCTGGGCAAACTTTATTATGATATCACACGTTTATCGTTCACCCGTCCAGAGCTCATTGTTGCATCAGTGTGACGGGGGGTGCTCACATTGCCCCCACATGATTAGCTCATTATCCCAGCCCCGCCTCCTTGTCTTAAACTTCCCTTTTCCACTGAATTGAAATGCTGTCTCGCTCATCCTTCTGACCTATCATGTGTCTGTCCTGATGCTAATCACTTACTATTGAATCTGAAAGGGAAGTTCCCTGGAGCAAATGTGTAATTCGACCTGGAAAAATGCTCATGATACATTATCCAGACAAAACAGCAGATTCCAGAACGCTGGCTCCATCAGGAATGTGCGCCTGCGTTCCGAACGTGGAGGGGCGTGAGAGGCTATCCGCCTGGAACGTTCGGAGCGGTTCAATCTGGGCAAAGTGATTATAGGTCGCTTGATCTCTGTTCTTACTGTACTTTTATTTTCCTATAAGCATTATCAATGTAACTAAATAAAAAAGTTAGACATTTAGTGACTCTCCTCGACTTACGAAATAAAAACTACCAGCTTCGTTTTGTCTCTGTAGCTATGATATGGCCACATTTGTACCATAATCAAGGGAAAATTTAAAACCAAAAAAGTTATAGGTATTCCTCCCCTAGTACTCATTAAAGACCATAACAGTGTATTTATTTTGATTAAAGTGAATGACACATTAATAAAAAGTTGTAGCAAATACACACTGGCTTCTATGCACGCAAATCAGCTGTATTAAATTAATAATTATATTCTTGCCAAAGGCAAGCAGGGATTATGCAGTTAGGTACTGCTTAAGTGCATCAATCAGCAGACATATTTTTCCTTTTCTATAAAATATTCTCATAAAAAAATGGTTGGCCCCTCAGGATGTCACCACCAGGCAGCCTTTCTGGGAGGACCTGGGTGTGTCTGGGCTCCCCGTCTGTGTGGTCCCTGTGTGTGGAGCCCCACTGTGTGCAGTGGGGGCGCTGCCGCCTGCAGGGGGGGGCGGGGCCAGCGGTCTCCTGTGATGCTGCCTACAAAGGATCCCGCCCATTTAGAAAGGGGAAAGGGGCCCCCCGTCGAGGCAGTCACAGGTCGTGTGTGCACGCTGTGTGAACTCGTGTGTAGGCAGCCACGCGGCTCTGGTGAGGAGGACGCGGGAGGGACTGGGTCACGTTGTGCTTCTCTCGCCATGTGCCCCTGGTGATGGCAGTTGTCTGAAGAGGTTCCTGTGTACGGTGACAGGGCTGTTACATGACCCAGGCTTCCGTGGGTCTCAAAGCTCTTAAAGGATGATGTTCTAAGTCTGAGTTCATATTCGTATAAGTTTTCTATTTTCTTGATGTTCCTAAGGTGCCTTAAGAATTTTCTGCATTTTGACTTTTTCATATAAACTGTGGGTTTAGCTTTTTGGAAGCCATACTTGGATCCTTGTGTCTTGGTGGAGAGCAAGAGGGCAGGATGTGTATGCAGGAAAGTCACTGATTGTCAGAGAACCTTTTCCCCAGGAAAGGGCTCCCTGCATGCAAACCAGAGAGCAGATGCCACCGTGTGTGTTGGAGCAGGTGCGCGTGGAGCAGGTGCATGGTGGAACAGGTGCATGATGGAGCAGGTCAGGAGAAGCAAGGAAGAGCTGTCAGAACTGAAATCTCCATGTCTTGTTTTGCCTAAAGTGTCTGTAAACCTCACAGAATGAAAGCACTCTCTCAAACTCTGGCGCTTTGACTTGATTTGGCGTGGCTTGATCTGCAGTCTTCATCGAGTTCTATAGCATGGGAAGCGCGTTCCAAGTAGCCAGGTGAGCAGACTTACGTACTCCAGTAGTCTTTTTAGTTATTAATGAATAACGAACATATAAACATGTTTGAATTTATAAATGAATTCATATGTTAATTTCCTTTATTTCCTCATTGTTTTGTCCCTGTATTCAGTAATTTATAGTATTATTTCAGTAATACTTTATCTTACTTCCTTTCCCGATGACTTCCTGGGTGAGTTAGTTTACTGCCCCAGGATTTTTGACATGGCAGGTAATCTGTGATAAAGGCTCCAGGCATCCGTGTCTGTCCGTACAGTGGCACATGATAGTGTAGACATGGATGACAAAGTGTAATCTGTGTGTGTGTGTGTCCCCTGCTAAAAACCAAAAGGATACAGCATGTTCATGGCCAACGCACAGTTGTTTTTGTTCTAGGACTAAAATGGTAAATCTATAAACTTTTTAAAAAGTCTTTATTTTTGAGACAGAGAGTCAGAGTGTGAGCGGGGGAGGGGCTATGAGGGAGGGAGACGCAGGATTCGAAGCAGGCTCCAGGCTCTGAGCTGTGAGCACACAGTCTGATGTGGGGCTCAAACTCATCAACCGCGAGATCATGACCTGAGCCGAAGGCAGACACTCAACTGACTGAGCCACCCAGGCGCCCCAATCTATAAACATTTTCAGGAAGAAGTTGAATTTAAAGAGATAAAGCTAGGGACGCCTTTCCTGCTCACGCTGTCTCTCTCTCCCTCTCTCTAAAAAATAAACAAAACATTAAAAAAATAAGAAAGATAAAGCCATGCTCTAACTTCAGTTATAGTGGTTTTCTTACTCCTCAACAGAGGTGTTACCACACGTGCGAGCAGAAGAGGGCTGAGCCCTGGTGCCCTCGGCACTGGGATGATGGTGGTCAGTAGTCGTATTTTACGTGCTGCCAGGGGTGTGCCGCGGTGCGCGTGGGTCTTGGTGGCCCACACGCCGGTTATAAAGTGTCCACGTCTGGGCATCGGAGTCATCTGTGCGATGTCATCCACCTCCTGAGGCTCCGGTGACGTGGGCGTGCCGGGTGTGTGCGTCCCCTCCCGTGCTGACGTCACGGCGCCCCTGATCCGAGCCCGTGAGGCGGCTGCCGTGTTCTCCCCACCGGACACACAGGGAAGTAACTTCAGCGTTTGTGCCGATTATTAAAGAAATGTAGAATGACAGATAAGTAAATGGTTGCAGGAGGCAATTGTCCATAAAGTGCACCCCGTTGTGCAGTTTGAATATATTATACCCCTTCCAGAGACTTCTGTGTAAATATGCTTTTTAATGTGAATCGAACCTCTTTCATACTTAATATTTGGCTGACCCCTGTTAATACGTGCACACTCCGTTCTGTGGCTACACAAGAGCGTGCTTCCCTGATGCCCGACTGATGGACTTCTGCGGAACCAGCTGCTTCTCACTGTTCTAAATCATCCTAGATAAAAGCGCTTCATTCCCACCCACCCCCTGGAAAAGGGGGTTATCATTAACACCCCTCCGGTTTTACATGATTCTCAGATTAATATTAAGATCGAACATCTTTTTTTCTTTTCTATTTACTTATTTATTTATTTATTTA
>NC_043706.1:144042058-144048594 GCF_006229205.1 Suricata suricatta
GGGACACCGTGTCCTTGACCGCACCCCACACCCCGCCCTCAGCAGCCAGCACCTCTCAGCCTGCTGCCCTCGCGGGGGAGGGGAGGCGCCCTCCCCCAGCTCCAGCCGGGCCCCAGCCCGGGCATTTTTGCACGACAGGCACACAGCCCGCTCCGTCTGCACTGACGGCTATTTAAGTTTGCAGACAATGTATTGTCAGCGGTTTTGTCCTTGAAATTGGGCTCTGTTGAGCAATGCAGGTGGCTTGTGCCTAATTCAGGGCCATGATCATTTGCTATAAAAATGCATAAACCACCAACATCTCTGATGCATTTGGCATGATTTTACACAGAGCATTCTGGAAGTGTGAGTCCCCAGAGACACTTGTCACAAGAAAAACAGCTGAGATTCAGTGCTAAGCGAGGGGACACACGGGCATTTTTGTTCAGACGATGGAAAATCACGGGCCGTGAGTCACCGACTGAAAAGCTGAAGCTATTTCTGAAAAAGAAAACAGAAGATGTATTTCCCCTGTGGCACTGCTGGAATCCTCTGGAGGCCACGGCCCTTGTGCCCATCTCTTCTTTCCAAGGACCGTCTGGATCATCTGGTGATCGCGGATCAGGGCCCCGGGTCGCCCCAGCCCCGCTGCTGCTCCTTCTCTTTTCTCGACTCCCCTTCCTGCTGTGTCCACCCCCCTCTCCTGCCTTGTGCACTGTGTCTGCATCCTCCCCCCACCCGTGTCTGCACCCCACCCCCCTGCCCCGAGCACAGTGTCAGTCCTGACCAGGCATCTGGAGACCCACTGCATGTTGGCAACATGTCCCAGGGCTCCGTCTGGGCCAGGGTCGCACAGAAGCCACATGGGACATTTCTTGTTTAGAAACGCGGTGTATCGCTTTTGTTTCCCAGAATCCCGCAGTGCAGGCTTAGGGTCCGGCGTCTGTCACAGAGCGCGGAGCTCCTGACCGCGGCCCATGCTGTGTCCCCTGATGGCCCTCTGTGTCTGCTCGCTGCTTCTAGTCCTTGCCGCTGAGTGGACTGCGTGGCTGTCAGCACACAGGACCCTCTGTGGCTGTGTGTTTCCGTGCCTTTCGGAGCCGAGGGCTGCCTGGCGGTGGCTGGCCCATTGTGTGAACACGCGCTCACCTTGTACGAAGCCCCTGGTTTTCTAAGCCGCTGTGCCCTCTACACTCAGCCCGCACGCAGGACAGCGCCCACTGCCGCACATCCTGGCCTCTGCTTGGCGTGGCCCATCTTCAGGCAGCCGTTCTAGAAGGTGTGCAGCATTGTGCAGATTTTAATGCATCAAGAGCAACAACTTCTACGGGCGGGGGCTCTGAGTCCTGCAGAGTGGGATACACGCGGGTCTGGTTGGCCCAGGGCTGGACGAACATGCCAGGTTCACACGAAGCTTCTCTCTGAAGGGGACGCGGGAGAGTCGGGTCCTCGCGGCTGCCACGCGGCCGTGCCTGGAGCTGGGCGTCCCAAGGTCCGCATCCTCATGGCCACTCTCAACCTCAAGCTGCCTTTTTTCCATGTCACCAGTCAAGTGCAAGCCCTCCCTGTGACCTCCAGCTCGTCTCTCTGCACAGCAACTTCGTTACTGGTGAGTAGAGGCCCTGACGGCGTTTACTGCAAACGCCAGCTGCGTAAGGAAGGGAAGAGCCAGGAGCGGTGCAGCCAGATGCTCAGCAGGTGCCAACGGGACTGAAGACGTTGCCGTGCGCACTGCTGTCCCGCAGGGTCCCTTCTCCAGACCCGAAGAGTGGACGGGAGAAGACAACCAAGCACATTCCAGAGGGAAAGTGGAAATGAGATTCACAATAATGAACCGAATAGTTAAAGCCATTACACAAAGGAAAGTATGCAAAGACGTGACCGGCCAGGACAGGACGGCATGACACCCCTCCTGATCTCAGGGCATTTTATCTAAGGAAAGGGTATTACAAATCACACAAGAATACTTCTGAAGATAGATTTTTTAAACATAAAGTTTTACTGGAAATCTTAATTTTTGTTGAAGAAATACAAGTTTTTTTCCTTTCTTTATCATATTGTATACACTTACGGTTATATTTGTATGATAAATATTTAAAAGATCAGAAAACTATTTTAATATATTTAGTAAGTGACCATGACTGGAGAGTATCAATAAGTAGAATGTAAATGCGTGAGTGAGTACAGAACGGTTTCCAGGGGGAAGAAAGCACGTCAGAATCGCCTCTAGGACTTTTCGAGAGGAAGACAGGCAAGACTCCAGTAGACGGTGCAGCACGGGTGCCTGGGGGCGCAGTCGGTTAGACGCCCATCCTCGGCTCAAGGCACGATCTCACGGTTCGTGGGTTCGAGCCCCCAGTCAGGCTCTGTGCTGACAGCTCGGAGCCTGGAGCTGCTTCCGATTCTGTGTCTCTCTCTCTCTGCTCCTCACCTGCTCATGCTCTGTTTCTCTCTCAAAAATAAATAAACATTTAAGAAAATAACAGAAAGGTACAGCTGTTGCAGCCGTGGTCTGGTCCACGCGAGTCGGTGGCAGGGGAGGGTTAGAAACTGTGCGTGGACAAGTGGATGCCGCCTGGCCCAGGCTGGATGAAACTAAGAATCCACAAAACTTCCAAAGCTTGTTTCAGTATCAAATTGCGCTTCCTGCTGGGTTGAACCATAAGAAATTACCGGTTTTTCTTCAACCTAAAAAGGCTGAATGTCGACCACGTCTTGTAGTTGCATGGTGTGTCAGCACACGCTCCGTGATGTCAGCCTGGGAAGCTCCGCATACGGCACCGTGGGACCTGCGCGGTGGAAGGAACAGACAGATAACGTGCAGGGTGGGGAAACCTACAGACCCTTTGAAGGAAACAAAAGAAGGAAATTCGAACAAATTCATTCAGACGATAAATAAGAGTCAAGAATGTGTGTTGGGGTGCCTTTGATACATATTTACTGATTTCCTGTGGCTGTGAGCTTTGTGCTTGCAACACTGTCAATTGGCGGGAGAGCTGTGTCATCCGCAGGGGGAGGCGGGAAGGGCTCTGTCATCTGCAGGGCGGAGGCGGGGAGCGCTGTGTTGTCCACAGGGCAGAGGCAGGAAGAGAGCTGTGTCGTTCACAGGGCGGAGGCAGGGAGGGCTGTGTCATCCTCAGGGCGGAGGTGGGGAGAGGGCTGTGTGGTCCGCAGGGCGGAGGCGGGGAGGGCTGTGTTGTCTGCAGGGCAGAGGCAGGAAGAGAGCTGTGTCGTTCACAGGGTGGAGGCAGGGAGGGCTGTGTCATCCTCAGGGCGGAGGTGGGGAGAGGGCTGTGTGGTCCGCAGGGCCGAGGCGGGGAGGGCTGTGTCATCTGCAGGGCGGAGGCGGGGAGGGCTGTGTCGTCTGCAGGGTGGAGGCAGGGAACCAGCAGGCTGGCTGTTGGCAGTGGCGCTGCCGGCTTTCTGGGACCTGAAGAGACAGGACTCCCCAAAGGGAAGGAGAACCAGGAGAGCAGGTTTTCCACACATTTGTCACTTACTTTAGCTGATTTATTTATTTTGTGTTTATGTTTATTTATCTTAGTGGAGAGAGAGACAGAGCATGAGCAGGGGAGGGGCACAGAGACCGGGAGACACCGAATTCCAAGCAGGCTCCAGGCTCCGAGCTTTCAGCACAGAGCCCGACGCGGGGCTCGAACCCACGAACCTTGAGATTATGACCTGAGCCAAGGATGAATGCTTAACCGACTGAGCCCCCAAGCGCCCCATTTAGTTTATTTTTTAAAACACGTTTTATTGTTTTCTTGCTATTACAAGAGGAATACGTGTTTATCAGGGAACCTTTGAAAACTACTGACAAGCAAAAGGAGAAGAGAAAAAATTCCCAAACCTCCACTCCCAGGCCTTAACTGCCACCATTTCTGGTCTGAACTGGGGTCGTCTTCTCTGGGGCCCGTGAGGTTAAAAATGAAATCACGTAGTGCAAGCCGATACCTACTGGCGATTTTGGGGGCGCTGTCCTGTGCCAGTTAGGGGGTCGCTTTCATGTGTGTTTTCTGTTTGGGCAAAACAATTTATTTACGAATCCCCCTCAGACTCGGGTTATCTCCCAGCACTTTTTGTGCTGGGTGCGAGGGACCGTGTGTGGGCCTTGCCCAGGGAGGCCCCCTAACCTGCGTGCCCTCTGCCGTCTCCCCGCAGCCCCCCTTCACCCTGAGCGCAGGGGAGCGCCCGCCCCCACGCCGGCAGCCACTCCAGCGCGCCCTCCGATTGCCCCTCACCTCCGGGGTCAGTTTCCCTCTGCAGCTGCTGCCTCAGCGACGTCCGGGTCCGGGCACAGCTTTCCCTGTAACACACGGCCAGTCACACCACGGCCCCGTCAGGCCGCGGCACGCCTCCTGCCAGACACCTGCTGGACGGTCTCCTCATGGCCACGTGGGCGTCGTTTCCATAACCACATGCGAAGCCGTCCCTCAGGACGTCTGCTCATGGTGACGTCCTCCAGCGCGGCGGGGACAAGGCCACGGCCACACAACCTGGCTACGCTGAACATCCTCACCTTTAAAATGTTCATGAATTTAAAAAATTAGAACTTCATAGAGTCAACTGAATATAAATGCTAAATTCCTAGGTAATCCTGAAAAGCCAGGAATAAAGGAAGTCAACTTGCACGCGGAATTCTCAGCCTTTGGACCGTGGGCTTGGCAAACGGCAGCCTGCTTCCGGCTCAGGGCCCCCCTCCTCATGCGTTGGTCCTCATTGCACGGTGAAGATGCTGGCCCCGGGCATGCGCCCCACTGGAACCCAAGCGTGTCCAAGGTCACAGTCGGTACCAGACAGAGGACAGTGGACTTGGAGGTCGTAGCTCCCCACGGGCGGGTGGGAATTGCACAGAGCCCCTCGCCGGTCCCCTCAAGACTCCGAGAGAAGCTGTCCATGCAGGCACAGTAGCGGGTGGACCGTGGCCTCCCGGGCACCTGGCAGGAGCCGGACATGGGTGTCCGTCTCCGGGGAGCCTGAGGCCCCTGCTGCAGGGGTGTGGCTGCCGAGCAGGCAGAGAAGGTGCACAGTTTTCAAAGCGTCTCTTCCCACCACGGCTGCCCTGACAGGCGCCCCACTGTCACCGCTGTCACTCTGTGGAGCAGGGGAAGTTGGGTTGAGGTTTGCTGGGCTGAGGGCTCCTGTCACCTTCTGGCCACGGCCTCCCAGCGCATGGGGCTGCGAGCCCCCTCCAGGCCAGACGCCCCCCAAAGCCGGCCCGATGAGCAGAAGGGACAGTGTTTGAGGTGAAGGGGCAGGAAAACAGGGCTCCAGCGCCCTGCACCTGCCGGGAAGGGAGGTCCGCTCTGCTGCCCACACGGGTGAGGGAGTGGGGGCTCCTGCCCCGAGGCATCAGCCCCGCCCGGGGCCCTGAGGCACAGGGCAGAGCTGCACACAGTGGCCCTAGTGTGCATGCCCCAGACTTCCCAGCACAGCAGAGGGACAGACGGCTTTGCCACCACGGAGGGTGGGCTGGGGCTGGCTGGGGGTGCTGGATAAAAACCCGGAAGGAAGGAAACCCATCCGATGGCGTGTGTGGCTGCCTGCTGCTTCTCTGCCCGGAGCATCGCGGTCTCTGTAATGGGGCCGTGTGGGCTTCAGGGCGAGCTTTGCGGAGGGGCCGGGATGATGAGTGGGGGGCACGGAAGGGCAGGGGGAGGGACAGCGGGTCTTGATGGCTGTGTGCCTGTGGCTGGGGTCTCCAACCATGGCCCCCAGGGCCTCATGCTCACTTCCCCAAGGTCCTCCCTGTGCCCTGCCCTGGAGGGCTGTCCAAGAAACCTCTGGAAATGACCAGTGCCCGCTCCCCTCCCCTCCTCCCTCCGTTGACTCAGGAAGAGCCCATGCGTGAGGTGGCCCCATCTGGAAGCCTCCAGGTCATGCCGATGCGTGGGGGCAGGGCCCTGGTCAGTGTCCACGTGTGGGTCCCACCGTGTCCCCCGTCAGCCTCGGGCTCCTGTGTGGCGGCGGCCAGACTCCGGGCGTGGGACTTGTGTTCAGAGGTGCCGTGGCCGCTCTGGCCGGCGGGCTCGGGGGTGGTCAAACGGCCGGTGGTTTATCAGTTTGGCCTTGCGATGTGCGGGCACCGGAGGCTTCCTGGCAAAGCGGGTGCCGCTCGTCAGTGACATCACACGTTCCAGTTCGGGCGGCTTCCCACCGCTGTGGCTGACGCCTCAGCTGCCCTGGGCAGGTGCCGGCGGATGCCAGGCTCCACGCTGCATGACAGGACGCGGCTGGGACATGGCGTTCTGGGGGCGCGGCCTCGGCGCCCCGCCTGTTGTGGGGCCGGTCACGGGGCGTGGGTTCCTGGCCGAACGCTGCCCGGACGGCTGGTGCGCGGGCGAGGCGCCTCCGGGCTTCGTGCCCGGACGGCTGGGCTTCCTGCCCGGATGGCGGGGCTTCCCGCACGGATGGCGGTGCTTCCTGCCCGGATGGCGGTGCTTCCTGCACGGATGGCGGTGCTTCCCTCACGGACGGTGGCCGGTGCTTCCTGCACGGATGGCGGTGCTTCCCTCACGGACGGTGGCCGGTGCTTCTTGCCCGGATGGCGGTGCTTC
>NC_043706.1:144048694-144051423 GCF_006229205.1 Suricata suricatta
GGATGGCGGTGCTTCCCGCACGGATGGCGGTGCTTCTTGCCCGGATGGCGGTGCTTCCCTCACGGACGGTGGCCGGTGCTTCCTGCACGGATGGCCGGTGCTTCTTGCCCGGACGGCTGGGCTTCCTGCCCGGATGGCCGGTGCTTCCCGCCCGGATGGCTGGTGCTTCCCGCACGGACGGTGGCCGGTGCTTCCTGCAGGGATGGCGGTGCTTCCTGCCCAGACGGCTGGAGTGGCGGGTGAGCCGTCTCTGGGCTTCGCAGGTCGGGGTAATGGTGATGATCTGCCTCCTTCACCTCCAGGAAGATGGAGAAAATAGTTTCAGACCCGAGAAGGATGGAGTTCGTCGTGCTTGCTGTGACCCGGCTGGAGGCGTGAAGTAGCTTTGGGTCTCGACCTGCTTTCGGGGGGCGGGGTGCTGGACCCTCGATGCTTCCATTTCTGCATCTGCAAACTCATTCCAAGAGGAGGCTGCCGCGAGGCGTGGGCGTGAAGAGTGGGTGACCGAGTGTGTGAGCATCGCTGCCTGAGCACCAGCCCCAGACCAGCTCCCCAAGATGGGCTCCTGCCGGCCGGGTTAGAACTGGGGCGCAGCCTCGTCTGGGACGCTGAACACCCAGGCGGAGGTGTCGGTGGCCGTGGGAGGGCAGCCAGCCACCGGACGGCACCTTAGCTACGTGTGACGTGCACGTATAGGCACAGGTGTGAACACACAGGGACAGAGGGTGCAGTTGGGGGGGGGTGCCGGGTGTGCACATGGAGAGGGTGGGGTCCTGATGGGGCCCTGCGGACGGGGCGGGGAGCTGGGGCGCGCCTCCCATGTCAGGCCCGGGGCTGAGTGACGTCCCACACAGACGAGACCCTGGGCGTGGGTGCGGGCAGGAGGGTGTGGGTCAAGGGCAGCGGAAGTATCCAGTGTGAATCAGCTGCAGGGTGAGGACACCCCAGAGAGATGAGCTGAAGGAGGGAAGGGCCTCGGAAGAGAGGACACCTGCTGGGCAGGGGCCCTGCAGGCGGGACTGGGGGTGCCCCTGGGCCGGGTAGCCTTGGCTCTGGCATTGCCCACCAGCGGCTGAGCCTTCCCCGGGGAGGGTCTGCCCTCTTCTGTGGGGCTCTCCCGCCCCTGCTCCTTTGTGGCCCACACATTAGCCCAGGCTCAGCCTGGGTGAGGGGCTCTAGCTGCTGCGCTCCCCTCCCCTCCCCTCTGCCAGAGAAGGCCTGGTCAGCAGCAAGTGTGCAGTGTGGGGGGGCCCTGAGGGGGTGGGAGCGAACGACCAGGCGGGAGCAGGGCAGGGAGGCCCTGTGGCTTCTGTAGGGGGAGGTTCCCCAACTCTGGTCACGGAGACTCCGAGGGGCTGCAGGGCTGGGCCGGGAGGCCCATTTGGAAGCCGCAGCCTGGAGCTGACGCTGTGCGGAGCTGCTGGTCGAAGCTGCTGGACTCAGCCTTTATTTCTGGGTGTTATCTGCCCTTAGGCCTGTGCTGGTGGCCAGCGGCCAGGGAAGGCCGTCCGCCCACACGGGCTCTGTCGTGGAGGGAAGGGTGTGGAGGGAGGGTGGGGGCGGTGCAGGGAGGTGAGGAGACCGCGGAGGGGCTCCCAGCCAGGGCAGGGGGCTCCCCCTGCCGCCCAGGCTTCTCCTCTGCAGTTGGGGTCCCTCGTCTGTCCCACATTTCTCTTTAAGGTTTTCCCCACATAGGTTGTTTGGTTTTGTCCATTTTTGAAATGTTTACAAATGCAGTCATGTCGTGTGGTTGCTCTTGAGGGTGACATGGCTGCCAAGAGGGCCAGGCTGCCGGGTCCAGTCTCTGCTCTGTGTCCCCAGGCTGCCAGGACCAGTCCCCTCTCTGTGTCTCCAGGCCGCTGGGCCCAGTCTGTGCTCTGTGTCCCCTGACCACCAGGTCCAGTCCCCTCTCTGTGTCCCCAGGCCGCCGGGCCCAGTCTCTGCTCTGTGTCCCCTGACCGCCAGGTCCAGTCCCCTCTCTGTGTCCCCAGGCCGCCGGGCCCAGTCTCTGCTCTGTGTCCCCAGGCTGCCAGGACCAGTCCCCTCTCTGCGTTCCCAGGCGGCCGGGTCCGGTCTCTGCCCTACGTCCCCAGGCTGTGTGTGTTCAGGGAGGATTCGTGATCACCAGGCCCCAGAGCCCCTTTGACAGGTGTTTTAGCTTCGGGAGCTGGAATTCTGACACCCAGGCTGCGTGACACTCCTGCTCCACCTGGAGTCTAGCCGGGCTGGCCTGTCTGTCCCCGGGGTCCCCTCGAGGGGTGGGCTCCCCACTTCAGAAGGTGGGGCCCCAAGGGGGCACCAACAGCACATGCCAAGGATCTAGCGACAGTGCAAGGGAGAAAACATTCAAGCTGAAACAACTGTTTTTTCCTCAGACCCCTGGAAACTGCAAACAAGAGACAGTGCTATTGTTGGATTCATCACTATGCCTCATTCCACGTGAGGTATGGAGATGTGGCGCCGCAGCAAGCCCCCCCCGGCCTCTGCCCGGCTCTCCAAGTAGGAGGGAGGTCCCGGCTTAGCTGGGTCAGTCTGACTGGTTTTTCTGAGGTCCTGCACACCCAGCCCGACACCGGTCTCCTCCGGCAGCTCCTTGGGGACAGCAAAGCTGCACCGGAGAACAGCCCTGGGCCGGCGGCACCTGGAGGCCTGGGGAGGCAGGGGGCGGGGGTTGGCACCTGGGGGGAAGGACAGGGGGGAGGCACCTGGAGGTGGGGAGCTGGGGGGTG
>NC_043706.1:144051523-144060411 GCF_006229205.1 Suricata suricatta
ACCTGGGGGGAAGGACAGGGGGGAGGCACCTGGAGGTGGGGAGCTGGGGGGTGGCACCTGGGGGAAGGGGGGCAGGGGTTGGCACCTGGGGGGAAGGGCAGGGGGAGGCACCTGGAGGTGGGGAGCTGGGGAGTGGCACCTGGGGGGCAGGGGATCAGCACTTGGGGGGTGGGGGGTGGTACCTGGGGGGTGAGGGATGGGAGGTCAGCACCTGAGGGTCGGGGGACAGAGGGGCAGCACCTGGGGGCTGGGGGGCGGGGAGTGGGCACCTGTGTGCAGCTGGCTGAGGGCAGATCCCTGCCAGGAGAGTCACAGCGGGGACTCTCCTCTAGGTGGATGACAAAAGACAAAATGAGGCTCTCCTGCAGGAGCCAGGCGGACCAGACAGGAAGCTGGGTCCCACGTGGTCCCATGTTTCAGAAACAGGTTTTCCTTTTGGCTGTTCTTCCCCCTCTGAGGGAGGTAACACCATCCCCAGCTTGTGGCTGCACGGAACAGCCGGCAGGCCGCTGCCCAGGGCAGGGAGAGCAGGTGCGGAGCAGAAGGCCTGCAGGGGCACGTGCCCAGGGCTCCGGCGGCCTCCGGCTGCTCTCTCCCACACGGCCTGGAGCCTTGTGTGGCTCCCAGCTCCCTGTTGTGGGGCCCGCACACTATTAATGCTCGCCTCTAGCAATTCTTGCTTACAAATGAGCCTTGTTTATAAGTAAGTACACTAAACAGTATTTTTGGTCACAAACCCTGGTTTAAAAAAATAACGGGGCTGAATCAAAACTGGGCAGTCCCCTGTCCTCCTCAGAACACGCGGGGAAGCCCCTTGTCCCCGGTGGGCTCCCACGTGGCCGAGGGGCAGACGGGAAAGCACGGCTTGGCTGCAGGCGGCGGCGGGTGCCGACACTAGTCTGGAGAAGGCTCATCTCGCTCCCGTCCTGGAGGCGTCAAAGGAGGAAACACACGGTGTGCTTGCGGGTTTGCGGGTGAGCAGGCAGAGCGTGGAGGCCCGGGCGACCCTGCCTTCCGGAACGCAGACACTTCTCCTGCGGTGGAAATGCAGACCGGCTCTCTGACTCTCCTGCCCCTCACCCGGCTCGTGGGCCCCGCCCCCTCGTCGCCGCTAAAGCTGCCGACTGATGACGAAGGACGCATCTGACACTGCGGGCGTCCCGGACTCGCGCCGCGCCTGCTGTGCTGGATCTGGAGTGTTGGGTTTTCAGAGCAGAGAGTGAGCAGGGGTCTCACAGGAGGGTGACACCTGTGGTAGGAGGTGACACTCGGGTGCGACCCCCCCTTCCATGGGCCCGGGACCCTCCCTCCTCCTCTAGAAGGGTCTCCGGCCCCTCCCTGGGAGGGCTGCAGGTGGTTCTGAGGCCATGAGGCTCCCAGACCCGCACACCCTGAAAACCACAGCAGGTGGAAGTGTAAGTTTGGAGTCGAGGAAAGTCACTTCGGGGTGGGCTGTGGCTCCGCCCTTCCTCCCAGATGGCGTGGGCACGGCGCCCCCTGGCGGCGCCCGGGAGGCTTCACCCCACTTCCTGGCGCAGCTGGGCGCAGTGCTTCCCGCCGGCTCCCGTTCAGCCGTGCAGCCCCTGCAGAAGCCGCCTGCTGACCGCACCGCAAGCCATCCTCTCCTCCTGCCCCATCCGGCCCGCCCCACGCCCTCCCTGCCCCGTCCTCGCCTGCACCCTGTCCCCCTGCAGGTTGGGACTCAGGACTGGGGATCAAGCTCAGGCCCAGCAATAACTCCCCGCCCCCCGACTTTGGACAAGTTACTTCGACTCCTCAGGCCTCCTGCTCCCCACCTGCGAGGCGAGTATTAAACGTGTCTGTGCCAAGTGACATGGTGCCACGTGACGCGGTGCCTCGTGACGGTCTGTGTGGCTTTGGGTCTGGACAAGTCAGTGTCACCAACCATTCTTTCCCCCTTGTTCCCTCCTCCTCTCCACCCCCTTAGAGACCCTCCCCCTTCAGGGGGTAGGGGCGCTCAGCTAGGGCGGTCTGCAGGTGACAGCCACCGGGACCCCACTGGCCACGGCCTCGGGGATCGGCTTGCAGGTGCGGCAGGCATGGCCGGGGAGGCAGGGGGCGCCTGGGGACTGTGGGGACAGCAAGCGGGTGCAAGGGTGACCGAAGCATGGCCAGGCGTCCCTGGGGTGCGGTGGCAGGCCTGCGTGGCTGGTGGACATGGATTTCTGGCTTCCGAGATGGGCGGCTGGTGAGCCCACAGTCCCCGAGGGGCAGGGCAGCGTCGGGGAAGGTTGGAGGAGGAAAGCACGGGGTGAGCTGTGGGGGTGAGGCCCGTCCAGATGCAGACCCCCCGGCCTGTGCTCGTCTGTGTGGCGTGGCTGGAGGACCCATCAGCCCAGAGGGTGAGAGGCAGCAGGTGGGGGTGGGTGGCGGTGAGAGGGAGAGAGTCTGCCCCACAGGGAGGAGGCGAGAGACGGGGAAGCTGGCGGTCTGCACAGGCCCGCAGGGGCAGACACAGACCCGAGCTGGGTCACCCGCACAGCATCGGACGTCCCCGGGCGCCTCAGGGTGAGCACTGTCTGGGGGAGGGGGGGGACTGCAGAGCAGCGGGTGAAGGGCTGAAGTGCAAAGCACGCAGACGTAGGACAGAACGACACCGACAGGACAGCCCTGGGGAAGCCGTGAGGGCTCGGGACGGCTTCCTTTCCCATCAGGCCCTGCGCTCCACGGCTGGGGGCGGGGCTCCGCGGCGGGGTGACTGCGGGCACACGGGACCCACGGCAGGCGTGGCCTCCACCGAGGGGAGGAGCTAAGGGCTCCCATCGGCAGGGGCGGGTGGGGCCGGGGCCAGGGAGCCCCTTTCAGAAAACAAAGTTGTATTTCGCCTTTCACCCACGTGCGACCGAATCCAGACAGTCTTCACCTACGACGTTGGTTTACGACAAAATTCGTTTCGGGCGCTGGCAGAGCTCGTGTCCGGCACCTCCTCGCGCTCACAGCCTCCGGAAGCAGGCGCCTTCCCACGGTGCTTCCTACGCGGCTGCCTCGCCTCGCGCGGCACGGCCAAGGGCGTCTGAGCACGGCGCTCGGAAGTTCACACTGTCCTCCGGATTCAGCCGCGCCGGGCGAGGACAGGCTCGGAGAAGGTGCAGACCACAGACGGCCCGCCTAAGGCTCACGTGACGTGGGGTGCCCGGGCGGCTCGGTCCGTCGGCCGTCCGACTTTTGATTTTGGCTCAGGTCATGATCTCACGGTTCATGGGTTCAAGTGCCAGTCTCCGCACTGCCTGGGATTCTCTCTCTCCCTCTCTCTCTGCCTCAGCGGTGTGTGTGGGACGCGCACCCACCTGCCCGGAATGAGGCTCTGCAGGACCGCCCCCCCCCTCTAGACAACACTCAGGCCAGGAAGGGTCTGAGGGGCTCCAGGACCTCGGCCACTTGAGGACATGGAGTCCGTGTGGCCGGTGAGCTGGGGGCTGTGAGGCCGTCCCTCTAGTCCTGGCTGCTGGTGCCCGCCAGCCCCCGGCCACAGCCCCCGGTGCACCACGCTCAGCGCCATGGGCGTCGATGGCTAGACGGTGCAGCCGTGCAGCGGGAGGCAGGGCTCACGGTCACGATGGCCCCACCGCCTGCTGCCGTCTTGCCATGTGCCGGGGGCGCACTCCTTGCGGTCGTTCAGCCGCCCCCCCCCCCCCCCCCCCCCCCCCCCCCCCCCCCCCCCCCCCCCCCCCCCCCCCCCCCCCCCCCCCCCCCCCCCCCCCCCCCGCCCACGGATCCTGACGCCTCAGCCCCGCCTCTAATCCAGGAGCGCTGAGCCGCCAGCGAGGGCAGGTGTGGCTCCATCGTGCGGGGAGAATGCTTCAAGACTCACCGTGCGAATTAAAATTCGGTTCTTGGTTTGAGACTCTGGGTGAAAACCTGGCCTCCGTAAAATTGTGCTCAAGTCAAATCCCATCTCTCTCCAAAGCAGTATTATCATTTTCACTTTTCATCTCGAAAGTGGTTTGCGGACTTGGTGGCTCACGGCGAATCTCCCAGTATTTCCCAGTATTTCGCAACTCTGCTTTATTTACTTAGTTTGGGGTCAGGTTCTGCCTCCCAGGGGACGTGGGGGCTGGAGTGTCCGTGTTTGCAGAAGAAGCCGTGGGACCCGAGGCGGAAAACTGTGTCAGCGGTGATGCGCCAGCCTGGAAAGGGTTTGTCCTGTGGCTGTCTTCTCCGCTCCTCTGGGACCCGACGGAAGTGGGGAGACGGGCACCCCTCAGGTCCTGGCTCGTCCTGCCCAGGCGCCCCGTCCCCATAGAGCGCACAGAGTCCCGTGGGTGGAGCGCACACCTCCCTGCACACACCCCACCAGGCTGCACGGTGTTTCTCCAACTGGGAGCCGCGGAAGCAAGGAGGTCACTTGCAGCCCGGCCCTCTGGGCACCAGGGGCCACAGGAGCTGTCTGTGTTGGAGGAGAGCGAAGGCCCCGTGTTCCTGTGTGGAAGCAGCTGTGGGCATGAGTCCGGCAGGGCTGACCCTTCCGAGGCGGGCTCCTGAGGGGGGAGGGAGGGGAGCGGCAGGGGACTCCTGTGGGGGGTGCAGGCGAGGGGGCTGGGGGGCTCCTGCAAGGAGGTAGGGGAGAGGGCGGGGGGGCAGGGGGCTCCCCGGAGCTCGTTTGGAGACACAGACTATAAACGGCTCCCTTTTTGGGGAAGGATCTGCTCCCCTTTTAAACACGCACTGGGATTTCTGGGTCAGAACCCAAACCCAGGGCAAAGGGAAGAGCAGCGCCGGGGGAACACAGCCGGGCTGACCAGTGCCGCTACCAGGCCCGTTTTATGCCTGGAGAGACCCCCCACCTTCTGCTGCCCCCACTTCTCTCCTGACAGGGCAGTGGGGGGAGGGATCCAGGGACGCCGGTCACCCTGCAGTCAGAGCTGGCTTCCGGCCGTCCTCCCCAGCCACGCAGGGAAGCCCAGGCCGGCTCGACCCTGCACCTGACCCTCTGGGCACCGTGTCCCCCGACTTGTGACGCTGGCTCCTCCTGGGCCTCGGGTCCCTCCACCGCCGCTGGGGGCTTTCACCTGTCAGTCCACACGGACCTCCTGCCCACTGTGCCCGGACACTCACTCCGTCCCCGCAGCCGCCCACGCCCTGCTTCTGCCCCATGCTGTGCAAGGAGAGACACCCTGCCATCGGTCCTCACTGTCCCGCTCGGCCTCGGGGGCCACAGGCTCTGCCCTGCGTACGCAGAGGACCCGCAGCCCCTGCAGCTCCTCCGGGGCCCTGTGGGCTTTACGTCTGGACAGACCCCGGGTGGGGCTTCTCGTCTGTGCTCCCAGCCCGCAGAGTCCTCCCATGGCCGTGACTCTCCCGCTTCGCTGCTGAGAGCCGGACGGGGCCCTCCAGGGAGCTCGGGGCCACGAAACACAAGACCCGCTTCCTTATCTCCTCACACGTGTCAGACCCGGTACAGGGGTGTTTGCACTTCTTGTTGCCGCCGATTCTGTCCCCGCAGCATAAAGTCAAGAGCAGCGTATTCCCTACATCATTTATGTGACGGAACCATTGATACAATGTTATATCTGATTGCAGGCAATTACGAGTTTCCATGGTAAACGTACTTTCAGTGCGACGGGAAAATGAACCCAGGGGCAGGATCTATAAACCTGCTTAATGCTTGGCATTATTTTATTTATTTATTTATTTATTATTTATTATTTTAACTTATTGAGACTATGAAATACCGCTTTTTTAATTTACTGTTCCAGTGACAGGGACTCGGGAATTCTGTGCCGCAGCAGAAATCCATCACGTTACTTCTGTGGAGGTGGCGGGATCTAGAAATCCCCATCGGTACAGGATCGTCTGGCATTTCTACTTTTGCCCTCCTGAGGAGCCTGCACGCTGCTCCCCAGTGCGGCTGCCGCAGTGTGCACCCCGCCAGCCGAGCGGGGGCCCCCTCCTCCTCCCACCCCCCACCTGCCGCTTCCTGCGCCGCTCTGACGGGCCTGTTTCCCTGACGATGAGTGATGCTGAGCGTCTTTTCACGTGTCTGTCGGTCGTTTGAATATCTTCTTTGAACAAACATCAGGTCCTCTGGCCACTTTTTCACTGGGTCTTTTGGTGTTGGATCATCTTTGAAGGGACACATGCGCCCTGATGTTTGCCACAGCACCTCTAGGACAGCCAGGCTGCGGGAACAGCCGAGTGTCCCCCGGCCGGCAGACAGACACAGCGGAATGTGAAGTAGGCCCCCAAGGGGTCACGACTGTGCCATTTACAACAACATGGAGAGACCTAGAGCGTATCACACATGGGAAGTGACATAAGTCAGAGACCAACACCGTGTCACTTACGTGTGGAACCCTTGAAACTAAACAGATAAATAGATGAACCGAAAGCAGAACCAGACCCGTAAACACGAACACACTGGCTGCCAGAGGGGAGGGGTGGGGGAGGGACAAAACGGGGGAAGGGCAGAGGGAGACCCAGGGCCCCAGTTCTGGGTGAAAGGCACGGCAAGGGGAATAGAGTGAGTGACACTGTGACAGCGTGTGCGGTGACAGATGGTGGCCTTCCTTCATGAGCATACGTAAGGCACAGAGTCGCAGAGTCAGTACCTAAACACCTGAAACCAATGTTACGTTTGCGTCGTCTGTATTAAATTTTTTAAAACCCGCAGGATTCCCATTCTGGGGAGTGCAGTGCCGCCACTGGCCACCAGGGGGCAGCCCCAGACCGAGGGCTGGACCCCAGGGCACTGATGGTGAGGCCCCAGCCGCCCCAGCTCCCCAGCCCGTTCTGGTTGCCATTTCTTACTGGCAAGGAAGCGTGGCACCAGTTTGTGCCTAAATTCATGTGGGGCCGGGGGCAGGCGGGGCCAATGGAAGCCTGAGCCGGGAGAGGCCAGTGTTCCTGACCCTGTGTCCCTGCGGCCGTGGATTTCTGCCTCGGTTCTGACTCCTTGACACACTGTTCTAAGTGTCCCTTGTCCCAATGACTGTCTTCATGCTCCGCGCTCCTCAGCCTGGTCCCTGCCCTGCAAGGAGCTGGTCCCTGTTCCTGCTCTGGGGGATGGCGGGGAATCGGGAGCATGGCAGGTGCATGGTGGGGAGTGAGGCGGGGAGCACAGGGGGGATCACGGCGAATCCTCCCCTGGAAGCTGCCTTCCGAGGCAGGAAACACCCACAGGAAGAGCAAGAGCGGACTTGCAGGGGGAAGGGCGCCTTGGAAAGCTTTCTGTCAGTGGTGCTGCTCTGGCTGTGGGTCTGTCACTCCGTGTCCCGGTCCTTCCCTGTGGGGTGCGGCCAGGGCGCCCTCTGTTCATGGCCGGTCCCCAGTGGTGTTCTGGGTCCCTGTGGGCCCCGGCCTTGCTCTTCCTTCTCTGCACGGGGGGGGGGGCTCTGGCTGCTGCACCGTGTCCTCTGGGGGCCTCTGCCCGCTGTACGGGTCAAGCTCCCTGCAGGGAGTGTGGGGCTCCGGGGCCCGGACACCCAGGCTCCGGGGCCCCACGGGCCACTGGGCAGGACGATGCACCCCCAAAGGATCCAGGGAGGACCTGCCTGCAGACTCCAGCCTCGCGGGGCCCTGGGGCCCTGCCTGTGGCTCAGGGCGCCTCTCCCAGGCATGTGTGTCCGCCCTTCCTGGAGGGACACTGGCAGCTGGATTTGGGGCCACCCCCTCCAGGATGGCCCGTCTGCACTAGGCAGCATCTGCACACACAGAGGCACTTTCACAGGCACTGTGCTGGGACCTGGGCGCCCCTCTGGGGACACAGCTTGCCCCACAACAGGACGAGGGGCTGCGTGCACGCTGAGTGTGTGTCCCTCCCTCGGACTTGCTTTTAGGGTCAGAGCTGGGGAGGCCTGCAGGGGAGCGGCCACCTGACCATGCTGTTGTCCAGGGTCCTGTGGCCACTGTGGGCCAGTTCCCACCCCACTCCCTGCAACTCCGGTCCGGGCGGGAGCGCCTGGGGGTGCAGACTGAGGCCTCGGTGGGGGGCCTGGTGCCCATGTGGCTCCACGCGGTGGCTGCTGTGAGGCAGGATGATGGCGTCTCTGCGAGCTCACTGACACGTGGGTGGCCAGGCCTCAGGGACACTGCAGGTCCCCAGGAGCAGCCGGGGTCAGCAGGGGGTCACAGCCGGGCTGCGGGAGGTGACGTGTCTGAAGCCACAGCAGCTCCTCAGTCAGAAGACACCTAGGGCCACCGTGCACACACCTGTGCGCACACACCTGTATCCACGTGTGTGCGGGAGCTCACAACGTCCATGCACGTGCACACATGCATGCGTGCATCAGGAACACCGGGGCTCCCCACAGTCCCGGGGGTCCCCGCAGTGTGGACGGTCCCGGGGGTCCCCACAGTGTGGACGGTCCTGGGGCTCCCTACAGTATGGACCAGCCCACGGCTCCCCACAGTGTGGACGGTCCTGGGCCATTGTCTTCAGGAGATGGAGGGAGAGGAGGCGGGGCTCTGGTCCTGCCCCTGGGGCCTGACACAAGTGTCTGGGGTCCCGAGTCCATGGGGAGGGTTCTGGAACTCTCCACCGGGTCCCAGCAGGCTTGTGCCCCTTTCTTAGAGCAGGTGGCTGAAAGTCCACAGCGGACACACGCTGCCCGTCGAGGTAACAAAGCCCCATTCACCCCCTTGCGTTCACTTTTATGGCCGCCGTTGGGTTTCCTGCCGCGACTTTGATGTATGTTTGCTCTCAGAGCAGAGGCTGTTGGTCCAGAGCCACAGTCTGGCAGCTGGGCCCCAGGACGTGTGCGGTGGCCCCTCCAATAACCATGGTGGCTCCCAGGGGCCTGCAGCCTCTGTGGGGACACGGGGCACGGCCGCAGCTGCTGATAAAGTGGCTGAGCCGCCTGAGTGCGCCTGCGCTGACCCGCTCCCCGGCGCCCACTGCTCCCTGGCGCTGATCCGCTCCCCAGTCACCC
>NC_043706.1:144060511-144072878 GCF_006229205.1 Suricata suricatta
CCCCCCCCCCCGCCCCCCTGGGCTCCCGCTGCCCTCTCCAGCCTCGGGGCTCAGGGCACCAGTGTTGACCCTGAGGCCCGCGTGCGCCGGGGGTCTGGGGGCAGGGGTCTCCGGCCTCTTTCTGTAGCACCCGTGCCGCATCTAGACGTGAGGGGGATGGGTCAGGACAGAATGCGGGAGGTGTGCTCTGACGCAGCAGGGCTTGGGTCCGGGCAGGGGCTGCGCAGTGTGGGGCCTCCACGCTCAGGGTCAGGACCAGCATGTCTTACTTGGAAGTGTCCTGCGGGTGTTTGCTGATAAGACTCGGCTGTGAGTCCGGTTTTGTGCCGTAAAAACCAGGCCGACCACGGCTCCCTGAAGGATGGGCTGTGCTGGGTGACGCGCCCCCGAGGGCCGCAGCCCGACCGCCTGTCTCCCCTGGCCCTCCGTCCGGGCTGGGCCTCGGCGTCGCTCCTGACAGTGGCTGCGGGCCCCCCGGGCCGCAGGGTTTGCCGCCACATCCCGGCTCCTGGCCCGTCTGGCTCTCTGCGCAGGTCAGGGTGATGGAAGCAACTAGAAGTGGTGTCCCTTCTTTGAAGATCTTCCCTCCGTGTGTCTGTCTGTAAACACCGTCCAGTCATCAGGTGACGGGTGTCCACGCGGCTGGGGTACGGGATCTGCGCTAATACGGCTTTTTTCCAGGGGCTCATAAACCCCGGCGTTTGTAATCTGTCTGGAGTTACGGCTTAGAAATGAAAGGCCGGTCCCATCAGGGTGGTCCCGGCACATGTGTGTGTGGTTAGATGCATTATTTATGTTTTTTAATAAAGGAATCGCTCTGTTTTTTTTGTTGGTGGTGGTTTTGTGTTTTCATACCACAAGATGCTAATAATCTGCTGAGTTGAGTAAAGGGCCCATTTAATCCCCAAAGAAAACTCTAGGAGTATTTGTGTACAAGCGGCGAGGGTGTGGGGCTGCGTGAAGAGGTAGACACCCTCCCCCCCCCCCTGCCCCGCCGCAGCCCTGCGCCTTTGCCTGAGGAGCGCCGAGAGCGGAGGGCCCGGTGTGGCCCCGGAGGACCCGGAGACGCTGTGTGGCTTCTGCAGGTAGTTCCCCCCCCGCCTCCCCCGTTCCTGGACGGCCTGGAAACCCGTGTTCCGGGAGGGAAGGGGCAGACCCGTGCGGTCCCCCCCACCCAAAGGTTCCCCCCCCCCCACGGGCTTCACTACTCTGGTGCCGCTTGCATTTTCTGTTCTTCCCGCCAAACTTCAGTGCAGATTTAGGAGGAAGAGATCAGTGAATTCCAAAATGCAACGGGCACGCAGCGATGCCCTCTCACGCCCTGGCACCCCACCACAGAGGCCCCTCGGGCATCTCTGCTCTCCAGGCCGTCGCTTCTGCACGTGCTGTTTGCCTAGCGAAGCCTCGGCCTCAGCCTCTGCCTGGCTTTCCCCTGGTCACACAGCCGGGAAGCTGTCGCGCTGGGGGATGGGTCCCTGGAGCCCTCGGGGGCCGTCCCCTATGGGCCAGGCAGAGGGGTTGCACTTCCTGGGATGGCGTGTGCACATCTCTGTCCAGACGTCCAGTCTGACGAGCGGACCGTTGAAACTTCCTCTTGTCCCCGAACAACACTTCCTCCAGGTTCAGCCGGCCGCTGCGGCCAGACCCGCCCAGACTGGGGCAGGGGAGCCCCTCCCAGGGGGTCGTTCTGCTCCATCTCTGACCCTGGGCCACCCGTGGGCCCCGGTGCCTCTGTCTTCCCGAGGGCCAGGGGGCCCGGCTGGCGCTCCAGGGCCGTGAGAACTCCTTGTGCGTGTCCTCAGACAAGCCCACTGCCCTGTTGCACACCCACCGCGTCTCCGTCCCGACAGGACCTGTGACTTGCTCCAGCGCCCCTGGAACACGGGTGTGTTGCTCAGAGGAGGCTGATGCAGCCCCGCACCGGCCCCGGGCGGCCCCGACGTGTGTGCAGGAGTGAGTCCTCGGCGTGAGGCGGGCGCTGGTCCATACCTCGTTCAGTAGCACTGCAGCCCCTCCAGCCCCCCGTGCCGGGGCCAGCCCGCCGCCCCCATCCGCACCCCTGCAGAGCCGCTGGGGACAGAGCTGAGCTGGGCTGAGGCCCAGGTCCCCACTGATCGTGACAAGCCAAGTCTCCTCTCCGAGGCCTTTCTGAATGTGCCCGTGACCCACGCCGGGCAATGTTATGTGCAGAGGTTGCTGGGGGGTGATCTACAAGAAGATGTCCCCTCTGTCCCTGTCCTGCTGCGGGCCTGATAGACACGGGCGTGGGGCAAAGCCTGGGAAGCCGGGGGGAGCGCAGCCTGCGCTGCCGGGGCCCCGCCTACCCGTGGGCATCCTCGCGTGGACCACAGGAGCCTCCGGCTTCGGCTGGAACGGACCTGAGGGCTCAGAACAGCACAGGCGTGCCCCCCTGCGGTCCTGGGGCCCGGATCTCTGGGCCCGCCTCACTGGGGGATGGACACTTCCTCCTGGAGGGTCCAGGGGAGTGGCTGAGCGCTTCCCGCCTTCGGAAAGGGGCCGAGGCCCTTCCCCCATGGGCCAAGCACGGCCCTTTATTCTCTGCTTGGTCAGCACATGGCCGGCTCTCTTCCATGATTGCGTCTCGCATGGACTCCTGACGACACGGGCACGGCCTGCAGGGCGGTCCAGGATCATGTCCCCATCTCAGGACCCCTCACCCGGTCATGGCCGCAAAGCCCCCTTTGCCACATAAGGTCACATAGTCACAGCTTCAGGGATCGGGGTGTGGGCACCTTTGGGGCCAAGGGCCTCCTCAGCGTCCACACTGACCTCGTGCGCAGCTGATAAGGTCCTGGCACCCGCCTCGCGTGTTGAGTCCCCGCAGCCTGCCCTGCAGCCGCACCCCTGCTCCGGGCCTCGGGCCGAGCCCGAGCGCCCTCACTTTGTGTCAGGTTTTATTTTTACTGGGGTGCAGCGGACACACAATGTCACACCCACCCAGACTGTGACTCTGTGAGCCGTGCGTTACGCTGTGCTCACCGCCCGACACTCACCGCCCCAGCGCTCTGCTCCCTGTGCCCCGGACCCACCCCTCCACATCTGAGGCCTGTGGGTCCCTCTGCCTCCCCCCTTGCTGCCCTCCCTGCCCCCTCCCCCCTGGCAGCCGCCGGCTTGTTCCCCTATTTACAGGTCTGATTCTGCTTTTTGCTCATCTATTCATTCGTTGTTTTTAAAAAAATTTTTAATGTTTATTTATTATTTTGGGAGACAGAGAGAGAGAGAAAGAGAGAGAGAGTGAGCAGGAGAGGGGCACAGAGAGAGGGAGACACAGAATCCAAAGCAGGCTCCAGGCTCTGAGCTGTCAGCACAGAGCCTGACGTGGGACTTGAACCCATGAACTGTGAGATCATGACCTGAGCCGAAGTCGGATGTTTGACTGAGCCCCCCAAGCCCCTAATTCATTAGTTTTATTGCAGCATCAGCTACAATAGCCAAGATATGGAAGTGACCTAAGTCCACATAGACAGACAAATGGAAAAGGAAGAAGTGGTTCACTCATAGACACACACACAGACACACATGCACATGCATACACTCTGACACACACAGATGCACACACTCACACGCACAGACACACACACACACAGATACACTCACACACACAGACACAGATACACACACACACAGACACGTGCATGCACTCACACACACGCCCTGGAATATTACTCAGCCATAGAAAGAATGAGACCCGCCCTCTGTGACCCCACGGGTGGCCCAGGGGTGAAAAAAGCCAGATTGAGGATCCTCATTTAGAAAGTCACCTGCCTCCAAAGTTTAGACTGGGGGCACGTAACATGACGGACTGATAGTCATTGCAAGGAAATTAAAGGGTCAAATAAGGGGCCACGGATCCCTGCGGTCACACGAGCACCAGACATCCTTCTGGAAACAGGCGGACGACGGAGCAGGAACTGGGTCGTAAGTAGCCACGGCAGCAGGTGCCCGCCTGTCCCCTCCTGCGGCTCCACGGGCGCAGGACCGGTGACTGCCAGGCCGTCCGTGGGACCTGCACCCACGTACACAGCCCGCGCCTCCTCAGGGCACTGACCCGTCTCTCACCTTCTCTTATTACTTTAAATATGGAGATGGACCAGAACCAAGGCCTGGTGGCAGGCGGGGTGAGGCCCCCGTGAAGAGGTGAGGGGGAGGCCCGGCCTTCCCCCGTCTGTGTGTCTGTCCTCCGGCCGAGCCCCCGAGCTCCGTGCTGTTGCTGGTTTCCGACGCTGCATCAGGTACCGTCTCCAAGGGTCACTGCGCACGTTTGCAAGTCGTGTCCTGAGCTCGGACTCAGACCCATGGGCCCGTGTCCGGCACCGAGCTCGCCACACGGAGTCTGCTGCCCAGTCAGTTTTGATGGTGCTGCTCCCTCCTCCCAGAGCTGTGACCGACTGAACAAACGGTAAGTGAGGGGAGACAGCTCACCCACAGTCTCCCCCATGGGGTGTCTCCTCCTCTCCTTGCCCGGCGCTCGGGTCCTGACGTGACCGTCCCCTCCCGTGTGAGCCAGAACGCTGGCCTGTTTCTCGCCCTCGGCGGCTCAGGCAGCACCTGCTGGGCCTGTGTCCTGGGCGCCTTGGCCCCACTGTGAGCTCTCTGGAGGGGGCACATGTCTGAGCTGCCTGGTAGCCCCTGGGCCCACAGCAGTGCTTGGCCACGCCGGACATTCGGTGGCTCTGTGACAGGGACAGGAGGGACGCGAGAGTGGCCGGTGCTTGGATCGGAAGCTAAGTGCAGTTTATCTGACGCTCAGCCCGCATTCTCCACCTGCGTGTGCACGTCCTCGTGTGGACTCAGGGAGCTCTGGGAGCAGAAGTCATGTTCACACACTAAACGTGACAGAGGAGACTCCTGGCACTGCCGTGGAATGGCCCAAGCTTCTGTCCTAGTTCTCGGCTCCTGGGGACGCGTGGGGTGGAGGGCAGGCTGACCGTGGCTTGCCACCCACATTTGGGGTTCCACGCCCCTCTGCCTCGCAGATTAAATCTGCAAACTTCATCTTCAGAGCCGTATATGAAAGTCAAAGTCCTCAAGCCTGGTGAGTGGATGTGCAGTGTAAACTGTGGGACAAAGTTCTAGGAGGGACTTCACGTGAGGTCCATGAACTCACCTGTCTGGGAATTAAATCTATCAGTTGGGTGGACTGCGATGGCCCCAAGGCGTTCGCGCTGCATGCAGGGTGCGTGGGAGGCCACTCTGCAGGTGCCACGGGTCTAGACACACTTGACCTCGCCCTGGACGAGCCTCAAGGGGACCCGTAGCCAGGAGTGCGGCAACAGGGCACTGACGCTGGTGGGAGGCAGACTTCAGGAGAAAGAGGCCGTGATCAGCATAGAGTAGGCACCCGCGGGATACGAAGAAGCCTGTCCACCCTTCTTTCATTATTCTGCTGAATTTACTATGGAAGAGCTGTGAGTAGGTGTTACCGACCCTGTTTGACAAGTGAGGAGAGACACCTTCATACCACGGAAGTCACTTGTTTGATACCACAAATCAGTGAGGGCGGTGGCAGGACTCAAGGCCAGGTCTCCCCAGGGCCCGGCTCCCGGTGTGATGGCCTGCACCGCCGGCCACCCCAGTGGGCCTCGGGAAACGCCAGAGACGTGTGCCCTGATTTTTCAGCATCCCTGCTCATCCTCCCGTCACCTGGTTGTGATGCAGGGCGGCCCTCCCTTGAGGGGACGGGGTCAGGGTGTTGGAGGAGGGAGGGCCCCAGCCCTGAGCGCCAGAGCCGAGCTCTCCAGGAAGGGCATCTGGTGGGATTCTCAGGGATTGAAGCAAGTATTTGGTTTCAGGGACAAGAAGTAACCGAGCCGGTAGTTTGGACACTGAAGTACTGGCTCCCGTGGGCACTCGGATGAGGGTTGCAGGGGTGCAATAGCACAGAACAGGGACAGCATCAGACCCGGGACCAACGGACAACAGGGCACTATTTCCGGCACATTCCAATCATGGCAGCTGCTGCTTCTACGGAGGGGCTGCTGGACGCCTCCCATGGAACGTCTGGTCAGTGTCGTCGGTGGCCCAGCAGGAGGGCTGTCTGAGGGCCAGGCCCCAGGATGAGGCAGCCTCGAGGGTGGGCGTGGGGGGCCTCAGCCCAGGGCCCCTGGACGGCCTGGACGCTGACTCAGCCCTGTCCCCTTCTGTGGATTCCTCACCCCGAAGGAGAGCCAACCGCTAGAGACAGCTGGGGAGGACCCAACGCTGGGGACGCCCACAGCGCCCAGCGGCCACGCCCCTTCCCCGGCCACGAGGGGGAGCTCGCCTCTGCCTTGCCTGCCCCCCTCCCACAGCACAAGACCCGAGCCCTCGCCTGCAGGGAGGATGGGCGCGCGGGGGAGGGGCCTCCCTCGTGCCCCTGGCAGACCTGAGCCTTCCGTCAGGGCCTTTCCCAGAAACGGCTGGAAAATCATGGGTTCCAAGTTACAACAACACCTCACCCTGCTCCGATCCTGAGGACACGTCCTCCCCACACGTATTACAGACTCCCCCCAGGGGCAGGGTCCCTGGGCGGGTCGGCTCCCTGTGCGTCCACACGGGTGCTCCAGGGGGGAGGGCGGCGGGGTCGCTGTCAGGGACCGTGGCCAGCCCTGGGCACCCGCAGAAACCCCTGGCCCCCGGCGGCCAGCCTGGATGAGCAGCCAATCAGAAATGCACGGCTTAGATTTCCCTTAAAATAAATATATGCTAAAAAATTAGAGGGAAATGCGGTCGGCCAAATGCATTTGGGGTTTTAATCAAACTGAAGTTATGTGAAAAACATGCCGAAATATTCGAGTAACAGAGGCCACAGAGGAGCCAGGGACTCCAGCGCCGGTGACCGTGGGCCAGGGGGACCCTGGGCTCGGGTCTGAGCTGCCCCCCAACCTTGGGGCCTGGCCTGAGGCAGCAGAGACAAGTTTATAATTCTAAGCCAGAGATAAACATGCCCATGATAAATGCGGGTGTGTTTCCCCCCAGTTCTCCAAGAGTCCCCACATAAACCTCTGGGAGCACGGTGACAGCAGGCACACCGGGCCATCGGGAGGAAGCAGGAGCTGGGTGGCCCACAGACCCGTCACGTGGACGTGGAGGTGACCACAGACCCACACCACAGATGGACAGGCTGTGGAATGGGCACAGATCGGTGGCCCTGAAGCCTGGGCGCCCTGGAGAACACTCACTCGCCCGTGTCTGCCCTTGGGCACGCAGCAGGGCCATGGGGACCTCGAGGCCCGTGGCCTGCCCCAGCGCTGCGGAAAGGGCTGGGATTCGGTGCCTGGTGGCTCTCGGAGCGAAGCCCATGCCAGCCCCCACTGCACCTCCCCCGGCCACCTTGGGGGGCCGAGTGTGCGGCCCGGGCTCGAGCCCGGGAAGCCAGACCAGCCTCGCTGTTCAGGTTCGGGAGATAAGGACCCTTCCTGTGGGAAAATCGTCTAAACCCACCGGCCCGCCAAGCAGGAAACAGACCTGAGAGGCGGGCGGGGAGAGCGCTGTGTGGGCTGCCAGGGAGGCCCCGAGGTCGGCTGGGGCGGGGAGGTGGGTGTGCCGGCCAGGTGTGCGGCCAGGTGTGCGGCGTGTCTGCACGGCCCTCATCCGCACTCTACCCCGTCCGGCCCCGAGGTTCCGGGAGACACGGAGCGGCACACGAGGGCCGGGGCAGGCCGTGTCCAGGCAGGAGCAGCGGCGTTCTCCCCGTCAGGTCATAAAAGACCCTGACGTGACAGCGGCTCGCGGGCCGCCTGCCAGCAGTCGGCCCGGGTTCCCTGGCAGGTTCCCCGGTCTAGACCCGGATGCTGGGAGGCTGGTCCCTGGGGGCCTGGCAGCGCCCAGGAGGCTGGCAGGGCTGGGAGCGCACCTGGGCTGATCTACAGCCCCAGCGGGGAGCCACGCCGGGCCAGCGCCTGAGCCTCGGCTTTCCTTCCTCTCCAGGGGCGGGTGAGGCCGGAAGAAAAGACGGGTTTGATTTAAAACCAGGTGAACTTTCTGCATTTCTTTTATCCCCAGAATCTGAAGCAGTTCCATGGATGCAAACATTCAACTAAGCCAAACCCTGAGAACAGGAGCACAGAGAACAGGACACAGATCAGGGAGCACAGACAGGGGCCCTGTCCTTTCCTGCCCTGCGGTAAACGGCTTCAGTGTTGCACGTAAAGGCGCATTTTACGCCTGCCTTTAGTGACCTCCCAGAGCAGCCCAGCCTCCAGCATTTTCTGTCCAGTTTTAACTTGTCACATGTACTTTCCTGCACAGCACGGCCACGGGCACATTTTGGCCTCCCATCGACTGTAACGCTGCGCAGGTCCGAGGTGAGGGCTGGACTGGAGCCGTCCAGATGCCCAGGGCTCCATGCACCTTCCCGTCTCCAGCACCAGTGCGTTCCGGGCAGGAGGGAGGGCCACGCTCCTGAGCGTCTCTGGTCGAGGACCCCCCACATGGCCCCGCACGGCGGGGCCCGGCCGCCCGCCTGGGCAGGCCACCAGCACCACTGGCCTTCCCGAGCTGCAGGGGACCGGGAGGCAAGCAGGCCGGTGTCACCGCCTTCCCTTTGCTATTGTCGGCGGCTCACAGGGTGGTGGGACTGACGGGCGGCCCACTGCCGGACAGACAGCCCACTGATGGGGCAGGACACCTGGGAGGCGGTGGCCGGGCACTGCGGCCCCGTGGGCTCTGGTCCAGTTAGTGCTGGCCCCGAGGCTGGCCTCACAGGGGCTCCCAGAGCCTGAGTCCCACCCCGGGGAGGGCACGTGGCAGCCGGCCTCCTGTGCCAGCACGAGGGACGGTCCCACACTCTCTGATCCCCAGGTTTATATTTCCAGGCAAGAGTTCTTTTGAAGAAAGGAATCCGAATCTGCAGCTCGAAACAATGTCTGGAAACCCCTACTTTATTTCCGACGCTTACTGTATACTTACTGAGCTAAAATAAACGCTGTTTGCTCCATTGTGTTTCAGCTGCACATGCACCAACTGACCGCTCCGGCCCCCTGACCGCCGTGGCCTTGCGGGCGGCTGGCCAGCCCGGGAGCCCGTGTGGCCTCGGGGACCCTGCCCAGGAAGTGACTTGTGAGTGGGGAAACCCAGGCTTGAAAACCAATATGAACCTGCAATATTGCAGACAGAACATGCCGGAACCACGTCCGGGGATAAATAGAAACCCGGGCACATCCGACTAACCTACTTTTTAAAACACATCCATCACGTTCAGGCTTTGCTGGCAACACAAATCAAAAACAGGTGTGGTCCCTGTCCTTGAAGTAAGGCAGACGAAAATACTCCTCTGTCCTTGCAAGTATTTGAATCCCGATCCTGGTGCATCTGAAAAGGAAGTGATTGGCCACGATGACTAACCAGGGACATTCTCTCTGGGGAGGCCTCTTCCCTGCCGCGGTGCACACGCTCATGGCGTACCGAGTGCCCCCCCCCCCCGTCTGTCCGGGAGGCCAATCTGCGGGGGCTGCTGGCCCAGCTGAGAGCCTGGCCCTGGCCCGGGGGCTGCCGAGGGGCGGGTGGCCGTCTGTAACTCCCCGTCCGCCGGCCCTGGGCTGGGAGCTGGCAGGACACCTTCTGTCTTGTGTCCAGAGGCCCCAGCAGCTGGGGCTGGTGACTCGGGACATCTCTTCCTTCCTCCCACTTGCACTCCCCCCGCTCTCTGGGGGTCTCTCCTGGCGTCGCCCCCCAAGGTAACCCCTCGCCCCCACACCCTTGTTTCCGGGTCTACTCTCAGCAAAGCCAACGAAGCCAGGTGAATGTGGAGCGGCCCACGGCCTGTGCAGGTGAGCGAGCCGTGTGCCCCGTGGGGGTGCGGGGACAAAGCCCAGCCCCCGCCCGAGCGTGGGGGACGTGAAGCTCACCAGGCACCGCTCCGGGACTGAAGACGCCGTGTCCCACCGCAGAGTGACTCCAGAGCGGCACGCCGTCGCGAGGGCTCTGCTCTGGGGTGAATGCTGGCCCCTGCCGAGGGCTGGAGGCTTCCAGGGCGTGCCCGCGGCCCCTCGCCTGGCCTGGGGCTCCCGGCGGCCTTTCTCCCCCGTGTCTGGGGGGACTCCCGAGTGTCACAGAGTCGGCCAGAGGGCCCAGGTCTCTCGTGCCGTCAGGCCCATGGAGGTCCCCAGGACGAGGTCTGAGCTACACCCCGGATGCAGGGAGCCAGTCTGAGGCCACCCCGTCCCGGCCCACCAGGTCCCTGGCTGTGGAGCCGGGAGTAAAGGACCGTCATCAGCCTGCCTTTGCTGAGCGACCTGGGGTCTCATGACAGAAGCAACGCCGGTTTCTGTGAGAAAAGGAGAAGTTAACACAGGGAAGGAGGGGGGAGGGGGGAGGGCAGCGAGGCCCTTCCTAATATGACACCTGAGACTTGAAGTTTATCCCATTGCTACAACTCACACCTGCACACACCCACACTCTTGCACGCTCACGCAAACACACTCACATGTGCACACACAACACATACATGCACACAAACACGTGCACACACTCACGCATGCACATACTCACACATGCCCACACATAGCACAAATGCACATGTGTGCACACATTCACACACACGCACACAAGCATGCACACTCACATGCATACATGCATATCTACACATGCGCACTCACGCTCACACATGCAGAAGGCAGCACACACATGCGCACACACTCACATTCATATGCACACACATGCACACGCGTGTGCACATGGATGCTCCCACATGAGCACAGGCACACACTCATGCACGCACATGCATGCACATGCACAGTTTACACGCACACACGCTCGTGTGGGTGCAGCATGTTGGAGAGGCATGCACTCACGCGTCTCGGCGTCATGGGCTGACTTGAGGATCAGTGTGCAGAGCACTTGTGGCCCAGAGGCTCATTCTGAAGCCGGGTTGAAATTAAATGAAGGGTGAGAACCTCAGTGTTGAGAGACAGGTGTGAGGAGCGCCGGCAGGGTAGCGGGCGGCCCGTGCTCACAGAGAGGTGTAGACGCAGAAGCGCGTGCGCTGGGCAAACACACCTCACAAGGCGGCTTGGGGAACGCGCTGTTTCTCATCACTGTGTTTTGAGCATTTTCTGCCCTGCGTGCAGCGGGTTTTGTGACCGGCCCCTCGTTAGGGCAGCCTCCGAGGTCTCTCCTGTGCGCTGAGCTCCCAGCGGCCCTGCAGGTCTTCTGAGTCGGGGCTCGAGCGCAGCCTCACCTCGCGGCGGCCTCGTGGCTCCGCCCCGCGAGGGGGATTTCAGACGCGCGTGGTCTGGTGACGCTTCGGGAAACAGCGCTGTCCCCGCATCTCCTGCCGGCGGCACAGCTTCTCCGCCGCTGCCCTGTCCCCCCGCCAGCCCTCCGCCGGGCGCTGTGATGATGGGGACCACGTGTGCGGGGGCCTCGGAATGGAGCAGGAGGTCTTGTTGATCCCGGGAGCACCGTGGACACGGCAGACCAGGGGCGAGAGGAGACCCCTTCCCCGGGCTGAGCTGCTGGACGGGGCAGGCAGCGCGCCTGACAGCAGCCCCCAGCGTGGCCTTGAACTGGGACTCAGGGTGTTTTCCTGTGTGCGTGTGGCCGTGTCAGTGTACACGTGTGTGTGTACGAGGCTGTGCATGAGCGTGAGTGTGCACGCATGCCTGGGGTATGGGACCATGTGTGTGCACAAAAGTGTGCACGTGTGCTCACCTGTGTGAGGATGTAGGTGTGCGTGAGCCTGTGTGTGCATGTGTGTGTGTGTACACGTGTGAGGATATACATGAATGAGTATGTGCATGAGTCTGCACCTGTGCCTGGTGTGTCAGCATGTGTGCGCATGAGTGTGCACACCCACACGAAGCTGTGAGTGCGAACATGTGTGCATGAGTGTGAGGCTGTGAGTGTGTGAGCGCGAGCATGAGCCTGTGTGCGTGTGAGGATGAGTGTGTGCATGTGTGGACACTGTGAAGCTGTGCGTGTGAAGCTGTGAGTGTGCGTGTGTGCGTGTGTGCAGTGAGCTCCGCCCTTTGGGAACCTCCAGGTGGCTCTTAGCAAGGTGGGCAGTCAGGACTGTCTGTGGGGAAACTGGAATCGGGCACACGTTTGCCATGTTTATAATTTCCCTTGAGCATTGCAGACTTTTGGTTTAGGGCCAAAAATGGACTTTTTTGATGTTTTGTGTTTGTTCATACGGGGTAGATCACAAGCTTCTGCTTTTAAGAGAAAAGGATTAAAAGGCCATTAAACGGCCTCTTGGACATGAAAGAGCTTTCGTGCTTCAAGGAGGTAAATGCAGATAAATCAGAATCAGACTTGAGGCTTCAGTCAGGTCTGTGGTACTAAACATTTAAGGGCTGAGGGCACAGGTAGGGGTGAGGGGGGACTGAGGGCACGGGTAGGGGTGATGGAGGCCTGAGAGCTCGGG
>NC_043706.1:144072978-144074506 GCF_006229205.1 Suricata suricatta
GTCTGCCTGGGGTCCCTTTGGTCTGCTTGGGGTCTCCGTGGTCTTCCCGGGTCTCCATGGTCTGCCCGGTGTCCCTTTGGTCTGCTTGGGGTCTCCGTGGTCTTCCCGGGTCTCCATGGTCTGCCTGGGGTCCCTTTGGTCTGCTTGGGGTCTCTGTGGTCTTCCCGGGGTCTCCGTGGTCTGCCCGGGGTCCCTTTGGTCTGCCCTGGGCCTCCGTGGTCTGCCCAGGGTCTCCGTGGTCTGCTCAGGGTCCCTTTGGTCTGCCCTGGGCCTCCGTGGTCTGCCCGGGGTCTCCGTGGTCGGTCTGGGGTCTCCGTGGTCTTCCCGGGTCTCCGTGGTCTGCCTGGGGTCTCCGTGGTCTGCCCAGGGTCCCTTTGGTCTGCATGGGGTCTCCGTGGTCTTCCCGGGGTCTCCGTGGTCTGCCCGGGGTCTCCGTGGTCTGCCCGGGGTCTCCGTGGTCTGCCCAGGGTCCCACAGAATGCCAGCCTGGAGCGTTGCCATGGTGAAGAGGGAGGCATCCTTGGTTTAGTGGGAAAAGGTGGGAGCGTAGGTGCCTGTGGAGAGCAAGGGGGTCAGAGGCGTGTGGCCCCTCATGAGGCCAGACGAGCCAGCGTGGCTGCCCACCCCCAGCAACCGCACAGAACTGCCCACTGGACCGGGTGGTCCCTGCCGCTGACGCGGGACAGGCGACTGCCAGCCGGTTAGATGCGGTGCGGCCCCGCCATCGGCTGGTGAAAGCACTTGAGCCCCCCGGCTTAGATGACGGGATTTCAGCAGGGGTGAACCCGGGCTGGGTGAGGAGACGGTCAGGATGAGTGAGGGACGGGGAGGGGCGGTGAGGGGGGTCACTGGGCACTTGAAAATGATCGCTGATTCTCTCCTTCCTTCATTCAAACAGACTCATGCAGACACCACTGGGGCAGGAGCGTGTGAGGCCGAGACCTGAGGTGACGCCAGGGAGCCGCCCTCTCCGAGGAGCCCCTCCGCCTGAGTGAGGGCGGACCCTGCGACCTGCCCTGACTGGGTCCCTGGTCCGGGGAACCAGACGGAAGGAAACATGTCCTGGGTGGGCCTGGCCTCCGCAGACCAGCTCAAGGCCTCAGACACCCTCGGGAGCCGCACCCTCCCTCCCTTCCTGGGCGCAGGCCACCCACACAGGGGCGCTTCTTAAACTTCACTGAGCCTGTCCCCCCAAGAAATCTGTCTAAAGACGGCTTCTCTGGGACCCCCGCCTCTAGCCTGGGAGCGGGCAGGGCGCGGGGACGCCCTGGTTCCAAGCCCCCGACAGGCGGGCCACTCCCTGAGGAGCCCCGAACGGGGACTCCACGGTAGGGACCCCGGACCCGAGCGCAGACCGCGTTCCTGTCTGAGATCCGCCTCAAATCTGTCATGGGTTAAAAACGTAACTTCTGACCGCAACACTGGGAACGGGGAACGCTCAGAAAGTGGTTATTCTGATCCTAGTTCCCGTGAGGGCGGGCACGGCCTTGCCCAGCGGGGTGGCACAGGCCGGGCCCTGCGTGGCCGC
>NC_043706.1:144074606-144081677 GCF_006229205.1 Suricata suricatta
CTGCTGCAGGACCCCGGGTGGCCCGTCCGTGAGCACCGGGGACACTAGGCAGGTTCGGAGATCCTTTTACGTCCAACACTCTACTTATAGGGACCCAGCCTGGAACGGTCGGGCTGTACTGACCCACGGCATCGGTGCTCGCCCCCTTCACCTCTGCCTTGTGCTCTGCAGGGACGGAGCTTTGGGCAGTGGGTCTCGGACGCCGTGGCGCTGCTCTGCTCCCCCGGCAGCCAGTCCAGTCACGTGAAGACACTCCAGGCAATCAGGAGTGAGCGAGGGGCTGTGCGGCCTGTCAGGGTGCTTTCCTGAGGGGAGGGTGGGGCCCCTGTCCTTTGCTTCAAACCTGAAACACAGATGTGTTGGCTGGCATTTCAGCAGCCACCCTGGACCATGAGGCACTTTGAGGATGGACCTAACTGAGGAAGGAGATGGCCTGGGGCACCATGGATGGCCTGCGTTAATGTGTGTGTGTGTGTGTGTGTGTGTGTGTGTGTGTGTCTGTGTGAGAGAGAGACAAACAGACAGAGACAGAGAGACGGAAACAGAGAGAGACAGAGAGAGAGAAGTACATTTGGATCTTATCTCTTTTCCTTTGGAGGAGAGTAAGGCCCTCGTGCTCCATGCAGCCACAAGAAAGCCTTACCGGCTCTTTGTTAGCTTTATTTGGCCTGGAGGCATCGTGCGTGGGAAACGATGGGGTGCTGTGGGGGGAGGGGCACAGTGAAGGCTTCCTTCCCATTTTGCTGAGAAAACTCAGCCCGTCCTGACTTGTTTCTCACCGGTCCCCTCAGGGCCGGGTCCTCTAGCTCCGAAGCCATGTGCTCCCCTCATTCTGAGTTTCAGGCGTTGCCCTGTAAGCCAGGACCACAGTGGCCAGATGGAGGCGCCCAGAGGAGCCCCAAGCTTCCCATGCGAGGAGCACAGGCTCCTGGTCCGAGTCTGAGCTCCTGTGGCTGGCCTCAGAGCTGTGCCAGACGCAGGCGTGGGAGGGGGGGCCACTCGGTGGGAGGGGCCTGGGGGGGCCTGTTCGCCTGTCCTGCACAAGCCGCGGGGGCCCGGGAGCCTGGAGAGAGTGACTTGTGGGGCCACGTGGACGGTCACTGGTGGCAGATGGGGCCCAGCCCGGCCTCCCGTCCCGGAGCCCGCGGGCGGCATCGGTGGGGCTGGGCTCGGCGCAGCGGGTCAGATGCCCGCAGCGGGCCTTCCATGGCAGCCTCCGGGTGCACTGGCCCTGGCAAGCCCATGTCTCTGTGGATGACTGTGTCTCCTTTGTGGGCCCCCTTGAGGGTCGGTGAGCGAGGGGACCCCCTGAGTGTCGGTGAGCGTGTGAGGCCCTCACGGGGAGCCCACGTGTGAGCAGGTGCACCGGCAGGCAGCCCTCAGATGGCCCCACCCCCGGGAATCACAGCTGGCGCTGCCCAGGGGCACCGCGGGTGTCTGAGGGTCACACTCTGGTCTCCCTGTGGCCGCTCTGCACCTGTCCCTGCCTCTGTCCTCAAGGGCTCCATTCCAGGCTCTTCCAAGAGGCTCCTGTGGCCCCTGTCGGGTCCCCAGGGGTTCTCTCTGCCTCCTCCTTCTCTTCCCCTTAGCCTCCCTCTGGGTCAACACCCCGCCCCTCCCCGACCTTACAGCACCGGGCTGGGACGCTGTCATTGCCCAAACCTCAAACCCTTCAGGGTGCAGGGGAGCCCCCCACAGCGCAAAGTCCATCTGCCTTGGCCGGAAGTAGCTGTCCCCCAAATCCTGTGTTGAAGTCGCAGCCCCCAGCCCCTGCCTTTGGATCCTGGCCTGACTTGGACAAAGGGCCATTTGAGATACAATCAGATAAGAAGAGACCGGCCCCGGGAAGATGCCATGTGAACGCAGAGGCAGGAGGGGGCTGCGTGGGGTGACGCTCCACCAGCAGAGCAGGCCCGGGACCCAGCAGACGCCTGAGAGACCCTGGAGTAGACCCGGCACCCACCATACCCCTTCCCATACTTTGGCCCCTGGACTCGGAGGGAGGGGACCCCTGCTACCCAAGGAGCTTTGTCACACAGCCCTGGGCGCCCTGCGCACCCTTTCCCCACCAGCTCCCTGAGGATGTGTTGAATTGCCCACTCCCTTCCGGACACAGCCTGGGGTTTGCCCTCCTGCTGGGTTTCCTCTTCCTCTTCTCCACCCTTCAGCATCCTGTATCCTCCGAGCCTCGTCCGCTCATCTACGAAGTCTGACACCAAGTCTCCGGGCAGGTATGTCACCGCACGTGTGGGCAGAAGCCCAATTTTGTCAATTCCTTACCCCTGAGTCCTTATCATACCGTCGACAAACACGCTCTGGTGACAGACACTGGGGGGGGGGGTGGCCCTGCCCTGCTGTGTGGAGGGGAGGGAGCTCCCAGGTCCCAGGCAGCTGCAGAGCAGGATCATGGAGCCGGGCTCAGGATGGGACCGCCCAGCCCCCTGTCCACCACAGACTCCGAGGGTCCCCTCCTCGCCCCTCTGCTCCCACTCCAGAGAACAAGCAGACACAGTAGTGTGTGTTCTGGTGACCTCCGTAGCCAGCCTGAAGCCCGGGAGTCCAGACCGCCAGCCAGGAGGCTGCACGCAGGCCTGGACAGCGAGATCCCCGGGCCAGCAGGGCTCCTGGCTGGGGGGCTTCACCCGGAGCAGTGCCGGTGACCGTGTCACAGGAGGCATGGGTCTCAGGACGTGGCAGAAAGACAGCTGCTCAGCGCCGTGTGCCCAGGAAGGCAGCTGGCGGAGTGAGCTCGGGCCATCTGGTCTACGCCCACTCCACCTCTGGACCGCATGGTCTTGGGCAGGTGACCTTGTGTATGAGTTTTCTCCGGCTGGTGTAACAACATACCTCAAAGTGAAGAACAGATCGAACCACAGAAATGTACCCCGCACCCATCTGGAGGCTGGGAGTCCGAGACGCAGCGGTGGGCAGGGCCATGCTCCTCCGAGCTCCGGGAGGGGTCCTCCAGGCCTCGGGCACATGGGAGCCCTCCTCTCTCTCACCGTGCGCCTGCTCCGAGTTCCCCTTCGTGCAAGGACACTAGCCTGGAGGGCCCCCGATGGCCTCGTTTTGACTTGATCACCTTTTTAAAGGCCCTATTTCCACAGAGGGTTGCCTTCGAAGGGACATGTGAGGGTCAGGGCCCCGGTGAGTCTGACTTGGAGGCTCAGAGTTTAGCCCCCAACACCCTCTAATCTGGGGTCAGTGTCCCCAAAAAGTGTAGGTGACAGTCTGCAACTCACACGATTCTTAGGAGCGTTTAATTGGATAAAGGGTAGAAAGTGCTCAATTCTGTTCTGAGCACCAGGGCTATTAGCTATTTTCACAGTGACACGTCCGGTCGGGTGTGGGCCCGTCCGCAAGCTATGTGACCCGCTTTCTGCCTTGAAGACCCAAACTCTAGCTCCGATGCCGGCCAACTGAGAGAAGAGGTGAATGCAGAGAGACTCCTTTAGTTTGGTGTCCAGACACCGGACCCGCCGGGTCCTCCTCAGGGGATTTCTGCTTAAGAAATTCTTGACAGTGTAATTGTTTGCAGACGGTACAGTCACGGACATAAACACCTGCCCAGCTAGGACTGCTGTGTAAAGCACACAGACTGGAGGGAGCACACGTCATCACACCGGACCCGGCATATTGAACCATCGAGGTGTGTGGACGAGCGGGACACGGTAAACAGACATTCTTCCGTAAACGGCACGTTTAAAGGTCTCAGATAGAGTCTGCAGGGCGTTGGCGTGGGAAAATTTCCAAGTGACTTTTTTTATCCAGTCCTGTTGAGATCAGGCACTGGCTATTTCCTGTGAAATAAAAACTTTGGGATGTGCAACCGATTTAGTCAGAGCAAGCCAAAGGCGTTATTGAGGCTGATAACTAATTCTCTGAGGCCGAGTCTCTGTGTAGGTGGAATTCTGACTGAGGTCAAGCGCGGCCAGGCGGTCCCCACGCTCGGTGCTGACGCCAGAGGCGTGTCGACACCGCTGTGGACGGCGGCATCCTTCCGACTGTCCGCGCACACCTCCCGGCGAAGTCTCCGGGCATCTGTCTGAGGTCAGCAGCCTGGACAACAGACTATATTCTTACTTCACCTGCCAATAAATGCAGCCATTTCTCAAGTCGCAAACAAACGTGCTCTAGTTATGCTGACACAGATTCGTCCTCAAACTGGCAGGAGCATCATGGGTTTTTCCAACAGCAGAAATGGATAAATCAGTCTGTCTTTATTTTCTCAACTTACGATCAGTAACGTGCGTTTCCCAGGTGGCTGATTGGGGTCAGGAGGGAACAGAGGGAAGCCATCCACTGTCCTACAATGCGTTCAAGATGTTGCAGGAAATGAGCAAATGCTGATTCGCCTACTCAGAACACCGAATACTCAGTTTTATACTTTAACCGAGGATCAGACTGACAAACTTTCTGTGGAATGCCGTAACATGTATTTCCAGAGAGAAGGGAAAACACTCACACCTCCGGCCTTTGAATCCCGTTCTCTAGATTAAACCAAGGTGCAGCATTTCGAATTCGCTTACTCTGGGCCACCTTTTGGCACGTTTTAGCCAACTAACCAATCAAACTGTTAGAGTCCTTTCCAGCTCCCCGAGCTGCACCATTAATCTCTGCTTGGTGAGCTCACATCCATGTGTTGGGCCTGATCCAACTTTATGTTCTTTCCACTCTATCCCACGTGCTCCCTGGGTTTCTGTGTGTATGATTAGAAAACTCAAAGAGGGAGGAAGGAAGGGGGAGAGAGAGAGACATACACCAGAGAACGAGAGAGACCAGGAGAGAGACAGAGACAGAGAGGATGCAGAATCGGCTCCGAGACCTGCAGGGGCGAACTGTAGGCCGGGGGGCTGACGCTTCCATCTGAGTCTGAAGGCAGCAAAAGGACTGACCGCTGTCCCAGCTCAAGGCAGTCAGGCAGGGGCGTCTGCTCTTCCTTGAAGGAGTGTCCACATTTTCGTTCCATTCAGTCCTTCAACTGATTGGCTGGGGCCCACCCACATTAGGAGGACAGTCTGCGTTACACAGTGTGCCCATTTAGAGATTACTGTCCCCCCAAAACATTCTCACAGACACACTCCACGTAAGGTTTGACCAAACATCTAGGCTCCCTGTGACCCAATCAAGTTTACTCATAAAATTAGCCATCACAGTGACCTTATCTAGCCTCTTGGCTTTAAATCCCACTGGATGTGAAAACTTCCAAATTCATAGTTCTAGCCCAGACCTCACTCAGCTGTGACTTATACTGATTGCTCAACATTTCTCCTCACATGTCTATGAGGCCCCACCCATGATCCCCTCACCCCACCTGTGTCTCCTCCCATGGGCTAACCTCCATCATCTGTGGACAGCTCCATCATCCACGAGGAGACTCATCATCCATGGACAGCTACGTTGTCCACAGACAGCTCCATCATCTGTGGGTAGCTCCATCACCCATGGACAGCTCCATCATCTGTGGACCCTTCTGTCCTCCGTGGACAGCTCCATCATCCGGGGACCCTTCTGTCCTCCGTGGACAGCTCCATCATCCGGGGACCCTTCTGTCCTCCGTGGACAGCTCCATCACTCGGGGACCCTTCTGTCCTCCGTGGACAGCTCCATCATCCGGGGACCCTTCTGTCCTCCGTGGACAGCTCCATCATCTGGGGACAGCTCCATCATCCACAGATAGCTCCATTCTTTCAATTCTTTTTTTTCCTTATTTGAGAGACAGCACATGCACATGAGCAGGGGAGAGGAGGAGAAGGAGGAGGAGGAGGAGGAGGAAGAGAGAGAAAGAGAGAGAAAGGGAGAGAGAGGGGGAGAGAGAATCCCAGGCAGGCTCCACACTTAGTACGGAGCCTGATGTGGGGCTCAATCACACAACCCTGGGATAATAACCCAAGCCAACACTCAACCCACTGAGCCACCTAGGCACCCCTCCTTTCAGTTCTTTACATCAAAAATCCATTACCCATGACTCCTTGCTTTGTCTTATATTCCACATTCCATCAGTTTGGATGTGCACTTGGCTCTGTCTTTAAAATGTATCCAGGCTCCGACCAATCCTCGCCTTCTCTGCCATATCGGCTGGGCTCACCATCAGTTTTTCTGGAACACCGTGGCTCCTCTTGCTTCTACCTCACCTGCTCCATGCCCAGGCCATTCGTCTCCCACTCACCCTACTTTGGTATCGACACAGAAAACAGGATGATATTTAAAAAACCTGTCACATAATGTCAGTCCCCTGGTCAGAGCACTTCCGTGAGTCTCCGTACTGTAAGAATCAGACCCAAAGACCGTAGCATGGCCTACAGAAGCCTAAGTGGGCTGCGTCCTGGCCACTGGCCACCCCTCTCCCATCCCCGTCCCTCTGCAGGGTCCATTCCAGTCACAACAGCCACCTCGCACTGTGAGAGGCAGGAAGGCCCGTCACCATTTCTGGCCCCGGGGCTGGAAGCTCTTTGCCTGATGTCCACACGGCTCTGTCCTTCACCCTCATCGTCGAGTCCTCGCTCGGATGCCACCTTCCAGGTGGGGGCTTCACGGCTGCCTACGCAACAAGCAATGCTCTTGCCTGTGCCAGTGTCTTACCTCCTGCCGCTTTTCCCCTGCACCTGACTGCCCTGAGCGGGCTGCGCACCCGTCCGAAGTGCAGGCTCCAAGGCGGGGAGTCTGTGGCCCCAGCACGCCCAGTTCTGGCTCATCGAAACCGCTCAGTTAATACTTGTTGAGCGAATGCGTGGATGTGTGTAAAGCACGCTACCGTTCAGTGCGGTTTGTGCAGCAGTGCGAGTACACGGAGGGCCGTCTGTCTCACCTCGACGGCGGAAGCGCGCCCCTGCGAGCGGCCTGTCGCTGCGCCCCTCACGCCGCCTGAGCCAGCAGCGGACACGCCGTAACACACAGATTTACATTTTCCAAAATTTAGAATCTTGATGGCAGAGAAAGGGATGTAATGGGTTAAATGTGACCACACAGAAGGTGGGAGAGGAGAAAAGAGAAAGGAGGACAGCGGAGAGAGAAGTGTGGAGGGGGGACTGTGGAGGGAGGGCAGTGGAGGGGGGACCGTGGAGGGGGGAC
>NC_043706.1:144081777-144085192 GCF_006229205.1 Suricata suricatta
GGGGGGCCGTGGAGGGAGGACCGTGGAGGGGGGACCGTGGAGGGGGGACAGTGGATGGGGGGACAGTGGAGGGGGGACCGTGGAGGGAGGACTGTGGAGGGGGGACCTTGGAGGGAGGGCAGTGGAGGGGGGACAGTGGAGGGAAGATAGTGGAGGGGGGACCGTGGAGGGGGGACCGTGGAGGGGGGCCCGTGGCACCCAGTGGAAGACAGACAGGGAGGCCGTGGAGATGCACGCATGCACACAGGCAGGGAGGTCGTGGAGACGTACTCATGTGCACAGCGGGGAGGCCCAGGCAGGTGCCGTGCATGGTGGCAGGTGGACTGTCTGTCACCGTAATGAGGACGGTGATCAAGGACTGGCTCTGGTCTCTCTCTTTCAGGCCTTGCTCTTGATTATACCTGAAAGTTCTTTTTCAGATCCTGGCCTATTAAACACTGAACAATTCCCGAGGATGTGCTGACCCGTAATATGATGAGTCATATGTGCTTTCATACAGATTTAGCTTAAACACTTGTAAGAGGAACTGATGGAGGGGCACCTGGGGGCTCCGTCGGTTACGCGTCCGGCTTCGGCTCAGGTCATGATCTCACGGTTCGTGGGTTGGAGCCCCGTGTCGGGCTCTGTGCTGACAGCTCAGAGCCTGGAGCTGCTTCGGATTCTTTGTCTCCCTCTCTCTCTGCCCCTCCCCTGCTCATACTCTCTCTCTGTCTCTTGAAAATAAATAAAAAACAGAAAAAAAAAAAGGAACTGCTGTAGTGTGTCTTTGACCGTTGGCCGGGAGGGCGGTCCGAGAAGCGCCCCGTGCCCCGTGGGCTCGTGGGCTCGGGGTCAGCCTGTCATTCAGGAGTGTGTCTCAGGGGCTGGAATCCCCCCCAGGCCCCAGGAGGCCAGCGAGCAGCCCCTCGTCCCCCCGGTCTCACACAGGGCTCTCTGGCTGAGGCTGTGTTCAGGTCAGACGGCCCGGTGCCTGTGAGGCCGCAGATGGCATCTCTCTCTCTCTGGTGATCTCCGCCTCTGTGCGTGTCACGGAGAAAAGCCTCACTTGCTCTTTGTGAAAGGTCTGCTCCAAAGTGCCATCTGACACGTGTGTGCGGTGAGATTCGGTTTCACGGCTGTCCTGGGTGGGACAGAAAGAGGGCAAGCTCCCAGACAAATGATTCTCTCTCTTCTTTATAATCAAATCTCTTCTCATTTGGCCAACGTCCACTTGAAAATGCATGAAGTGAAGGCTGCTTCCCGTAAAGACTGAGCAGCAAGCCCAGAGCCTGGGGGCCAAGGGGCTGGTGACCGTCCTTCGGCTAAATGGGGAGGCGTAAATGGGGTCTGGGTCACGCTGTGGTCTCAGGCCCAGGAACGCTGGGGAAGCCTTGCTAGAACGCTCTTGGTTGGGGCACTGAGGAATCAGTGACTCGCAGGGCGTCCCTGGGGCTCGACCCTGAGCCAGGCACCGGAGGCTGCGCCTGGTGACAGACGCTGTGTGGTGCCCAGGGACACAGGGAGTCTTAGGAGGACACCAGTCCCCAGGCTGTACGGTAGCATCGGGGCCCACTTCCATGACCTTGCTTAACCTTCCCGCCTCCTTAAAGACCCCATCTCCAAACACAGTCACACTGGGACTCAGGGCTTGAACAGGTGAACACGGGGGGCACAGATGGGTTAGGCAGAGATGATGCCTCGTGCTCACTGGTGGCGCCGCCAGTGGTCTAGCCGGGCCTGCCGGGGGGACACCGAGGACATGGGTGGAAGACATCCGTGGGGGGAGCCTCTCCCCTGTGCTGCCTCCCCTCCCCTTACTGCCCTGCCCTGCCCTCCCCCACGGTTCCCTCCCCTCCCTCTTCCCGTGTCTACCTTCCCCTCGCTTCTTCTCCCCCTCCCACCCTTCCCTCCCTTCCCCTCCTGCCCCTCCCCTCCCTTCCTTGTCCACCCTGTCCTCCCCACTCCTGCCTTGCCCCCCCCATTCTCCCTGCCCTGCCCTCCCCTCCCCGCCCTAGTCTGGGTGAAGGTCACAGAAGTAACTGTTTGGGGACCTTGCACACCTGCTCACCTCACGGGCCTCACACTGGGTGTGACCCCGTCAACTACACGGTTCCAGGCAGGAAGAGGCTCCCCCCCGACACTCAGAGCCATTTCCCCATTTCCTGTCCCTGATCCCTGACTGTAGGGACGCTGTGACTCCTCCGAGTCCTGGGTGTCCTTGGGGGCTGTCTCCTTTTCCCACTACCAGGTCTGCCTTTCATTCCTAACTGGAGGGTGCGTGAACCCATAGTGCTGTCCTGACGCCCCTCACCCCAAGCCGGAGGCACCTACAGGGTCAGGGTTCCAGTGCTGGGAAGCTCTGTGGCTTGTCTGCCCAACGCTTGGTCCCTGTCACTTCCCGGAGACCCAGCACCGGGGTCTTGGGGTTTCTCCACCTGGGCTGGCCACTGTCCAGGGAAATGCCAGCCACCAGCCTCCGAGAGCCAAATGGGAGGAGACAAGTCCCTGTCCTCGGTGTGACCCCAGCCCAGTGACCCCTGATGTCCCAGCAGTGCCCAGGGCACAGAGCGGGCCCCAGATGGGTACCGCGCAGTCCAGCCTTCCTCTGCCCCCCTGTCCAGAGGTGCCCGGGCCTCCCAATTCGACCTTTCCGGAACTCCAGTGTGAGAGTCGGCTGGGCCTCCAGCCTTGCCCCTCAGCCTGAGGCGTCCACCTGCCATCCGGGAGCTCGTCACCCTGGGGTTCCCTCCTGGTGGATAAAGCCTCCCCCGTGTGCACGAACTCCGTTAGGAGGTCCGGTGGGCTGAGCGGGCCGTGTGTGTTCGGGCTCAGCCGTGGTCTCCAAGCCCCAGGTCTGCAGGGCCCGTTCCCGCTGGTTCCAGGGTTCCGACTCCACGACCGGCTAGCGGTGCCACGTGGTGCCCTGCGGACGTCTCAGTAAGAGCTGAGCGTATTTTCAGGCCAAAGCTGTGGGTTCGTGGAGAATTGGTGGCCCCTCACGGTGACGGGCGGCTCTGAGCCCTAGTTTAGCAGCGTGGTGCTCGGAGAGGGGGGGTCCATCCAGTGTGCGAGGTGTGGGGGTCCCGTCCAGGGTGCGAGGTGTGGGTCGGGCAGGAGAGGAGACCCGGCATCGGCTGAGGGGAGCCCTGCCTGAGGGGAACCGGCCTGGATGTGCAAGACCCCTCCTCCCCGAAGTCAGGCAACGCAAACCGGTAAGCTCCGCCTGTGGCCTGGAGGCGGTTCCCAGAGGAGGGGCCACGCGCCCCAACGGGAGGAACCGCGTGTGGGCCTGGGCGCCCTTTCTTCTCCCGTTTCCCCCCATTTTTCCTTTTTTATTTTTAGTTATGGTGAAAAAAACCCCACCACAGCATAAAACTCACCCCTCCACCATTTTTCAGTGTGCAGTTCAGTGGCGTTGACGTGTCCTTTCCTAGAC
>NC_043706.1:144085292-144088767 GCF_006229205.1 Suricata suricatta
CGCCTCCCCTGGCGGCCTCGTGGACCAGGGGGCGCAGCCGAGCCGCGGGCATGGCCCGGACCCTGTCCCAGGCGCTGCGGGCTCTTCTCCGGTCGTACTCGCCAGGGTCCCGCCGTGCTTGCCCGGACGCGGGGACGCGGGGACGCCAGGTGGCGCGCCAGCCTGCCCCGGGACACCTCCAGACGTGGGCACTGCCGCGGGGCAGGGCTCTCAGGGGGGATTTGCAAAGCAGACCCTCCAACGTCCAGCGCTTCTCGGATCTTCGCCACCACGAGGCGTCTTCCCGGGAACTGGCTGGAGGAGCAGCACCTTCCCCGAAGCAGCCCGTCCAGCCCGGGGCGCGAGGAGGTCGCGCCGCCAGGACGCTGCGCCCAGACGTTCCTCGGAGGCGTGAGTCTGAACAACGTGCCCCCAAACCCCAGAAGTCACGCCGAAAAGCAGAGATGCCTTCTCTAAAGTTCTCCCTCATGACCCAAAAATAAAACGCAATTTTGTCCCGCCTTAAACATTCACACAAAATCGCCTCTTTGGGGGAAAAAACAAGACTAAAGAGTTTCAGCCACAAAGTTTTCAGAGACTGATGAGTCCCTGGACGTCAGGGTATAAGGAGGGTCTGTGGGCACCGAGTGAGGCACAGTGTTGTGTGCCGGGCCCACCCCGCGTTCCCCTCCTGCTTTGCCAGCTCGGGTCTGTTGCTTGAAGACTAAGCTCGAACTCCAGCCTGCACCCCGTCTCTTCCACCCCTGCACCCCGTCTCTTCCCACCCCTGCATCCCGAGCCCCTGCAGCTGCTGACACGTTGTCCTGTGGACACTTTCTCCAGTGTGCGCCTGATCACTCAGACTTATCATTGGTGTCTTTGTGTCCCCTCCTGCTGTCCCCTGCCCCATGCCGGGGACCCTGGCCCCCTGAGTGGGCACTGGGTGTGTCTCTACCTCCCCTGCCCCCCACCATGCCGGGGACCCTGGCCTCACTTGGATCTGCTCCCGGCCCAAAGTTTTGCAGGGAGACAAGCGGCCCCTGCCTGTTTCCCATCCACGCTGCACGTCCTGTGAAGCAGAGATGTGTCTTTAGGATGAAAATACTAACATTTCTTGCGCACTTGACGCCTTCATCATCAGACACTTTAAACGCTGGCTTGGAGCGATGTCTGAGCCGTCCTCAGTGCCGCTGAGAGAAGGAAGAGGCCACCGAGAGCCCCCCGGGGCCGCCGACCCCCACACGGTCTCCCCCACGGCCGCTGCCTGAGCCTCCGACAGACGCTGGGCGCAGAGGGCGGCCTCGTGGACACGGGCGACCCTGGGCCGCCTCGGTGTGCCGGCAAGCACGCTGGGCTGTGTCCCCGTGACAGTGTGGGGCCCTCTCCAGCGCAGGACCCGTCCAGGGTCATGACGCCCAATAACTCAGCAAAGGTAAGGCTGAAGTGCGGACGTGAGTGGGCTGTATGACAGCACTGTTCTGCCGTTTAAATGGACCCCTGTTGCGTCTTTCTCCTTCACCTTGGCAAGCACAGCTCATCTGTCTTAGAGAAGGCAGTGTTACCCAACGCCGAGGGATAATTCAACGTTTATTTTTGAAAGCCGCTGTGAAAACAGGGAGACTGGGGCTTGCCAAAGACGCTGAACAAAATTCCTGGAGGCCTCCATTAGAGTCTCAGGCCGCCAGGGTGCAGAATCAGAGGGTGGCGTCGGAACATTCTAGAACCCCGGTGCAGTGGAGACAGCAGGCCTGATGTGGCGGAGGGCCAGTGCTCTGTGGCTCCAGCCTTCCATGCTCAGCTGTCTGGACGGACTTGGGAGCTCGGGGCGCACAACGAGCGCTCAGGAATGCTGTGTTTCTCCCCCAGCTCCCATCCATCTTGCAAAGCAAACTTTCTCTAAGACATGTCAAAAGCTGTATGCTCCCAGGTGGGCCGAAGAAGAGGCAGAATTGGTGTAAAACGAGCCAAGAATTTCCATTTGTTGATGAAAGGTAAAATTAGGCACCTGGCGCTCACCGCCGGCAGAGCTGCCGAGAGGCCCGTTTGCTCGGCCTTTCTCTGGATGCAGCGGCTTTGCTGGGCTCACACAGACACGCTATTCACATCTGGCCGCGCAGACCTTACTTCCACTCTCCCTGGACGGGCTCCGAGCCTGGGCTGAAGGTGCTCGTCCCGCGGGCCCGAGCTCCGATTCCGAGGAGACTGCGAATATTTTAAGAGGGAGTAAACATCTTCTGAGGTCTTTTGTTGTCTGCAGCCAAGAGGTGCTCTTGAGTGTGCTGACAGCGCGGACTGGGCACGGGGGCCTGACTGACAGCAAAGTCCGGGGGCGGCGGGAGCGGGGAGGCTGCGGAAGCACAGCCTGGCTCCACCCGGAGCCTGTCCTGGGCAAGGTCGCCTGCCCGAGTGACCGTGACTCTGCCGTGGCCTGTGTCCGAGGTGACGGTTCCTTGGGGCCCATCGGCTGCTGGACGCTTTCCTGCCTGGGGTTTAATGATGTGCTCTGGAAAGTTCCTGACCGTGTGGCCCTCAGCTCTGCAGGCCAGGCAGCTCCTCCGGCGTCCGGCCACCAGGTGGCTGTTCCTTGGGACGAGAACGCAGCAGAAGGTCACGACCACGGGTGTGCGGCGCTGGCCAGTGCTTGGGGCCTTGGCTCCACCTCGAGTGGGAGACGGGCGCGGGGGGGAGAGAGGAGGGTGAGAGCAGAGAGCGGGCCGGCTGCCGGCGGCCCCAGTGTTCGTCCCTCCACAACAAATCTGGGGACAGCACTGGGGCGGAAACTGGCGATGAGAAGCATCAGACACGGAGCCGTCCGTGCGGCCGGGCCGGAAACGGGCCCGTCTCCATCCGTGCTGGCTGCTCACCCGGACGCGCCGCAGATCGGGCGGCTTCAACCCCGGACACAGGTGTCTCACCCTCCTGAGGCCACGGCGCCCGCAGAGCCCATGTCTGCTGAGAACCTGCTTCTGGGTTCAGGGACGCGGGCTTCTCCTGTGCCTGCACGTGGGGGAGGGGCCAGGCTTCCGGGCTTTCCTAAGGGGGCTCCACCCACGACCTCAACACCCCCAAGCCCACCTCCTAACACTGTCGCATCGCACCCCCCCCCGTTGGGGGTCAGGATTTCAAGACAGGGATTTTAGGGACCCGTGTCCTACCAGGGGCCAGTGAGATATTAAAAGCAGCGGGTGACTCTTCCGGAAACAACAGTGCTCAATTTCATAATTTACGATGAAACTGTCATCAGAGTGGGGACCTGTCACCTTCCCACAGTGGGTCTGTGGGACAGGGCCACACGTGGACCCGAGGCTTTCCCAGTGCGGACACGGACAGGACTGGGCCTGAATGTTGTCTGGGCGGCGGGGGTGGCGGGTGCGGGGGGGAGCTTGCATCTCTGGGGCCATAACTGTGTGCAGGGCTGGGGGGAGAAGGGGCATGTGGGCTCCTCGCAGGGCCTGGTGAGACAGGTGTGACCCCCAGCCCCAGGCCCTGCCTCCCA
>NC_043706.1:144088867-144092284 GCF_006229205.1 Suricata suricatta
GCGTAGCTGGCCCGGTCCCCTCGAGGGCCACGGGGACGCCCCGAAGTGTGCCCCGCGCCGCCGCCGGTGCTGGGGCCGCCTCGGGCTCCTGGGCCATGGCTCCGCGCAGGCGTCTGGAATGCAAACACCGCCCAGGGCTGGGAGCGCAGGGGTGTGTGATGCAGGGCGGAGATAATGGCCCAGGAATACCTCCCTGGTGGTTGGAGGCACATCTAGAATTTAAACTTCCTTCCAGGGATTGGGTCTCTGGCCCTGGGTCTGTCATCCCACCTGCAAGGACAGGCCTCCTGCTGGCCTCCCCTGTTCTCGCTGCTGCCCGGCCTCCACTCTGTAGTCTCCGCAGAGACTCCGTCTCTGGGGAAAGGGTCTGGGGCCCCGGGGCCGGAGGCCGCACTGTTTGTTGTCGGGTTGTCTGGGCGCTCACGCAGCTCCAGGCCTGGCTGGGCTTCCCCAGAGTCTGGCTCCCCGAGCACCTCTGACTAACACGTCTGCTATTCTGTCTCCCTGAGCTGGACCCACGGGCCCACTGGCACAGAGGGCGCCCCAGCCCTCCGGGCGGCCCATCTCCCCCACCCCTGCCTGCTGCCGGGCCAGACCTCGTGAGCCAGCACGACTCTGCCCGCAGCTTCCCCCTGCGCATGCGCGGGTCCCGCTGGCCCGGTGCGCACGCTCTCTGCCCGGGCGGCTGAACTGTTACTGGGGCACTGGGGGGCCAAGGTGCCCGCGGACTGGGTGCAGTCGCAGACGACGTGGGGCAGATGAGTCTCAAAGGACAGGGAAGATGCAGCAGGAGAGTGAACCGGAAGCTCTCCATCTGCAGGGTCGGCACCCGGAGGCGCGAGCTGAGCCCCGAGAAGATGCACGACCCGGACGGACGTGCCCGTGCGGAGGTGGTGGTGGTGGATGCAGCCGTGCAGACGGCCAGAAACATTCTGGTTTCACGGCAGGCGGCAGAGAGTGGCTGCGCTGTCCGCGCTCTCCGGCCACGCAGGCCGCTCTCTCCATCTGGGAGGCTGACTGTGGGCCTGGGCTCCCGGGGCTCTCTGAGGTCTGCAGCGGACACCTTTCCTCCTCGGGAACCTCAGCTCTTGCCTTCAGGCCTTCGGGTGATTAGACAAGGCCCACCACCTGCGGAAGGCCAGCTGCTCTCTTCAATCTCATCTAGAAGTAGCTTCCAGAAGCATCTAGACAGGTGTGTGAACCCCCGGCCACGGTATGGCCAGCCACATCCGTCAGTGTGTGCCCTGGGGTGGAAGGGACGTCCCCCCCTCCTCCGGCACGTCAGAGCACGGCAGTGGAGGCTCTTTGGTGGGAGGGCCCTGGAGCCACATGAGGTCCTTGCTACACGGGGACCCTGCCTTCCGGGGGAAGACCAAACAGAGAAGATGCGTCAGCACGCGCTGCAGAGGACGGCTCCCTTCGAGAACCGTCTGGGCCCTTTGCTGTGTGCTGTTCTGACATTTCCTGCTCCTGATGCACTTGGAGAAGCGGGGACAGACGGTGAGAGGGCTTCAGTGAGGCGGCAGTCTGGCGGGGCGTCTCCCGGCGTCCAGCGACGAGCCTGACCCGACGAGAAACACAGAACTCAGATTAGGTCCCTGTCACTTTCAGCACCTGGGCTCCGTCATGCCTGTGCCCCTTTGGAACACGTAGGCAAGTCTGGCCCTGGAACCAAAGAGCAGTGAATCCAACACACCGTTTCCAGTGCGTGAGGATGAAGGCCCTGCAGGGAGGCAGCGTCTCGTAAGGACACGTTCAGAGAAAACAGCCCATGTTCACCGGAGACGTCAGAGCCGCGTCCGCTCCCAGCCGGAGGACGGAGCAGGGCAGGAGTCGTTCTGCGGACGGGGACGCCCAGCGCCTTCGTCCGGAAGCCGCTTACGAACACGCTCCCTTCACGCACCTCCAGCCGCTCGCACCTGCTGTGACTCGCGCTGAAATTCCCCCCAGGCGGGGGGTCCCGGGCCCCGTCAGGACCCGGCCCTGTCTGGACGCCTCGCACGTGTAGGGGCCCTTCACAGCTGGCTTTTCACATGTGAGCGCTAGGGGGTCGGCTGTTCCAGAAAGTCCCACGTCACTCATTTCTATTTACCAACTGGAGTTTTATTTAGTGTTTGAACGTTTTTCCTTGGGGACATTGTGCTGGTGGTGATTTACCACAGAGCGTAACACAGGTTGCTCCCCAAATACCTACAAATCACACTTCTGACAAGGGAAAGGGCTCATAACCGGCACACAGACAGCTCGCAACACTCAGCAGTTAAAGCAGAATTCCAGTTAAAAATGGGCAAGACGCATGATCAGGTGTGGTACCAAAGATATGGCACGCGGCGCAAAGAAGCCCACGGGAGGACGCCCAGGGTCGTCAGACGCCAGGGTCGCCGATGGGCACCATCAGTGCGGGTGAGAGGCCCGTGGCGCGGCGGCAGCGAGGGCTGGAAGGAGACGGCCCCCTCCGTGCAGGAGGCAACGGCGCGGGCAGGTGTCCGGGCCCCAGGGGGACCAGCACAGCTGTGACCTGCTCGTCTCCCCCCGGCGAGCGTCACATCTGGGGCTCCCACAGCCCAGCACACGGAAACCACGCTCCCTGTGCCCTCTGACCTTTCCTCTTCGGGGTCACCGCTCATACCCAGGTGACTTGCTGTCCCCAAATCGTCCCACACGCCAGGGTCTCTGCGCCAGCATCCACGCTGTGTCTCCACTGAGTTCCCCGTCATCCGCGTCCCGTCACCGAGGCCCAGATCCAGGGCCTCCACCTGCCCGCCGCCATGGACAGAGCCTCGCTGCGTCAGCGCAGGGATCGGACCAATAGGAGCCAGACTCAGGACCCAAGCGCCTCTTTCCTACCTGCTCTGTGTATGTTTTTACTATTCACAAACAAAAGAGAATAAATGTTACATCCAGCGGAGATGTAGGAGTCAGGGATGTTCCTTCCAAATGTCTCCTGAGGACTAAAGACTTTTCGAGTCAGCTTGCCGGGCTCGCGGGTTCTCTGTGGCCCGCACATCTCTCCACGGCGCACTGAGCTCCTTCCGGGAGCCTCCCCACCGCCCAGTCACAGCCCTGATACCAGAGCCACCGCCGGGACCAGATGTCTCTCTGTGCCTCTCGCTGAGTGCCCTGCCCCTTCCTCCGAACCGAACCAGCAGCCCCTAGCACTTCGTGTCCATCCAGGCAGCCGGCGACAGGTGCAGAGTTCCGGAACCAGCCCCAGACACGGTGCTCATTCCGGGCTGAGCGAGGCATCTGCCTCTGGGACGAGGACTTCCACAGGGACCTGGCAGACCGCCCTCGACAGACAGGGTCCCAGGGTCCTGCGGGGAGGGTGGTGGACACGCCGCCAGGCGGCACTCCGCCTGTGTGGTCACCAGACGGCCCAGCCCTGGGCCAGCGCGCTGCAGACCCCCACGTGCATCC
>NC_043706.1:144092384-144100857 GCF_006229205.1 Suricata suricatta
GTGGGGAATTATTTAAAACGCTGTTTTCTTCCTTGAGACCTGCAGCCAGGAAGATGGACCCTCTTCTGTGTCCTTTCCTTGGCATCTGTGACGGGGGCCGCGGGGTGCGGGCCACCCCCTGGCCGGGTGCAGACGCTCTGGGGACAGCCCGGCATGCTGGCCATGGGCCTTTCTCAGGTGATTGAGCTGAAAGGAATTTGGAGGGTATGTGAGTGTGTGCACCTGTGTGTGTATATCCGTGCATGCGTGCACACATGTGCAATGCGTATGTTGTGCACGTGCACATATGTGTATGCACGCACACTTATATGTGCACCTGTGTATACTGTGGGCTGTGGGTGTGCACGTGTGTGCACCTGTATATGCATGTGCACTCGTATGTGTGCACATGTATGCTGCACGTGCATATGTGTGTTCTGTGAATGTGCATGTGTGTACCGTGTGTGCGCATGTTTGTGAGCTCGTATGCACACACTTATGGTGTGCGTACATGTGTTTGCTTTGTATGCATGTTTGTGTGGGAGCATGCACACTCATATGTGCACATGTGTGTGTGTGTCCACACATGCTGTGAATGTGCACCCAGGTGTCTGTGTGCATGTGTATACTATGTGTGCGTGGGTAACTCTCCTGTCCCCACCTGCCCTTCCCTGTGGGTGTTTGGTTTGGTCCCCGTCCCGCTGGCCCCTGAGGACGTGCCCTGAGTTCAGACAATTTTCCTTCAATCCTGAAACGTGTTGTCCCTGTTTGGGAATGTTCCAGGGTTGTTTCCTGGGGGTTTTCCCTGTGCTGGATGGATGGCCTCCTCGAGAATCACCATGATGCCCATGTTTCGGGGTCATGGTGGGGAGCCCCCTCCCTTCCCGGGCGCTGGGACCTACAGGCCGGCTCAGGACGAGTGGAGCCAGAAAGGATAGCTCTCACTCTGAGATGGGGCCGTTCGGGGGCCAGTCTTCCCCTCGGGGGGCCGTGCGGGGGCCCTGGCGGCTGCCTGCTGTACGTCCTGGGCAAAGCACAAGTCCTCAAGGCCATGTTCCTGGACTGAGGCTTTGGGCGGCCGGCTGCTGGTGCAGGACAGCCTGCGGGAAGGTCAGTGGAGGCGCCACCGGCCGGAGAGCAGGGCCTCCAGGTGCCCACCAAGTCAGTGGTCTGGAGAGCGTGCCCTTCCCGAGCCTCTGTCTCGGGAACAGCGTGTGTAGCCTGAGCCCTGGGGAAAGGGGGGCGGCGTGCGGCTCTCCGACTTAGGTGCCTGAATTTGCTTCCATTTGCTCAGAAGCCCAGGACAGAGAGCCGGGGGCTGTCATGTCCCTGGGAGCTGTCTCTCAGAAAGGCCGTGACGGAGAACACAGCTTGCTGTCACCACGGTCACACCGGCCCTCTCCTAGCGGTGGACCAGAAGGCAGGCTTCCTATCTGTGGCCCTCCTGCCGGGCCTTGGGGTGGAGGGACGGATGAGCCGGTCAGCGAGCCTGGGCCAGACCCGGGGGCTTGTCCCACGTGGCTCTGCCTGTGGCCGTTCTGGACGCTGTTTCTTCGGGCCATGTTCCTCAAGGCCAGGCCAGGCTTCTGCACAGATCTGGGGGGCAGCTGGACTCCCCTCCCAGCCCCGGAGGGGCCAGCCAGGGGAGGGCAGCCTTCCCAAAGGCCTGTTCCCAGGGGAGCAGGTGACAGGGGCCGGAAGAGGCCGTGTTCTCGGCCTGGGTCTCTGATCACCCTGGTTCCCCTTCCGGTTTCCCAAGTGGCTGCGTGTTCGCTTGGTTTTCTTCACCTTTATCCTCCACCACCGTGCTGCAGCCTCCAGTTCTGCTGAGAGTATTTATTATCTTTTCCTACTTGAAGTTGCTTTGAAAAAGACCCCAAAGCATCCATTCCTGCCTGTTGGATGTGTAGACTGGTTGGAGGCGTGTGTCCGAATGCCGCCGGGGACCCCCGCTCTGGCCTCTCCGGCAGGGGTGCCTCCTTGGGCCGAGGAGAGGCTCCCGCCCCCGCCCAGCCGCTCGCTGGATGTCCTCTCGCACAGCGGACGACGTGTGAGCAGCAGCGTGTGGTCCTGGTGCGTGTGTGAGGCCTGCCCACCGTCGTCCTGAGGGGCTGCCTGTCTCCACCGCCGTCAGTGTCTTCACGCTTCCCTTCATGCCCCAGGCCACGCCGAGAACGCTCTCCAGACCCCTCCTCAGAGGGCACAGGCCTGCCTGCCGTCCCTCAGGGAGCGCGTCGGGACCAACACCTTTTCCAGCATCTGTCACACGGCCCTGCACTCCATCTGCACGTGCGCCCCGGGGCCCAGCCATCCAGGGGCCCGGCCCTCACTGCCCAGCTGCGAGGTGCGGGGGGGACAGGGGCTGTCTCTGCTCGTCCGTCCTTTCTCAGGCGCCGGATGATTCCGTGAGGGGCCGGGCTTCCTCCTGAGTCGTTTTCCACTTGTGTGTCTGCTTTCCAGCTTCTGGGACTTTCCTGCCCCTCGCCCCCTCTTGTGTTCTCTTCCTCTTACGCTGCCAGCCTCGCTTGGAGGCGTTTCTGTAGAAAGGAGGAGAAAATGTGCGCACCCCAACCACAGTCACTAACCAGAGAACTCTGGGTGTTGTTGGAATTCGTCTTTTCTTTACTTATCTTTTGCTCTAGTGGGCATGTACTTAAGTGACTTTGAACAAAAATGATAAACCTAAGTACAAAGCAAGCACCATTGTTCCTGCAGAGAGAGGCCGTACTGCCCTGGCCCGAAATCCCTCTGCGCCGCAGCGTCTCCCGGGGCACAGACTCGTGAGACCTGTTGTGACTTTCGGAGAAGCTGTGCTTCCTTTCATGGTGGCCTGTTTCCAATGACAGTTTTCTGTGTTCCAATATTTTACAGGTGGAAATGAGTTACAAATGGAAAAAATAAAAAAGCCGAGGAGTCATGAAATAACCTGATGGTTAATTTTTTAAATGTTTTTGTTTATTTTTGAGAGACAGAGAGAGAGAGAGATCACGAGCAGGGGAGGGTCAGAGAGGGAGACACAGAATCCGAAGCAGGCTCCTGACTCTGAGCTAGCTGTCAGCACAGAGCCTGACGCGAGGCTCAAACCCATGAACCATGAGATCATGACCTGAGCCAAAGCCGGATGCTCAACTGACTGAGCCCCCCAGGCGCCCCTAACCTGATAAATTCTTAAAATGGTAATGAAATCCTAAAAATAAAGGGCTGGCAAATGCCTCTGATGATCCTGGTCACTAAATAATAAACAAGGAAATTCAAGGACTTGGTTTTTTTTTGGCTAAGAGTTTCAACCACACTTTCATGCTGACTGGTGTTCCAAATGACTGTAATGATTTTGTATCCAGCAACTTTGCTGAATTCATTTATTAAACACTTGTTTGATGGAGTGTTTAGGGTTTTCTATAGACAATACCATGTCGTCTGCAAATAGTGCCCTTTTATTTCTGCCTTTCCAATATGAATGCCTCTTCTTTCTTTTTCTTGCCAAGTGCTCTGTCTAGTCCTTCCAGAACTGTGTTAAATTAAAGTGCTGAGAGGGGCATCCTTGCCTTGTTCCTGCTCCGAGAGGGAAAGCTTTCGTCTCTTCCCCATCCAGTGTGCTGTTAGCTTTGGTCAAGTTGGGTGTGGCCTTTCTCTGCACATTCCCCCTAAACCCGTGTTCTTGGGATGGATGTTAAATTTTTCAGATGCTTTTTCTGCATCTGCTGAGTTGGTCATATTTTATCCTTCATTTTGTTAATATGCTGTATCATCTTGGCTGATTTACAGATGCTGAACCTTTATCCCTGGGATAAATCCCACTTGAACATGGTGTGATCCCTTTAATGAACTGTTGAATTCAGTTTGCTAGTATTTTGTTGTTGAGTTTCGCATCTGCGTTCATCAGGGATATTGGCTTGTAATGTTCTTTTCTTGCCGTGCCCTTGTCTGGTATCTGGGTAATGCTGGTCTTGTGAAATGAGTTTCTAAAAGGTCCCTCCTCTTCTATTTTTTTTGGAAAAGTTTGAGAAGGATTCGTATACATTCTTCTTTGGATGTTTGGTAGAAATCAGGAAATCCATCTGGTCCTGGACTTTTGTTTGCCGTGGGGTTTCTGATTGATGATTCCATCTCCTTACTGGGAGTTGGTCTGTTCAGATTTTCTTTTTCATCCTGATTCGGTCTTGGTAGTTGGTGTGTCTCCAGGGCCCCATCCATTTCTCCAGGATCGTCCCCTTTGTTGGCGTGTGGCTGTTCACAGCACCTCTCAGGGTCCTTTGTATTTCTGCCGCACAGACTTAAGTCTCCTCTTTTGGGATGCTATTTATTTGAACTGTCTTTGTTTTCTTGGGGATCTACCCAAAGATGTGCCCATTTTGTTTATCTTTTTAAAGGACCAGCCTTTACTTCATTGATCATTTCTCTTGTCTTTTATAGTACCTATTTCATTTATTTCCACTCTGATCTTTGTTATTTCCTTCTGTACTAAGTTCGGGCAGACGCATTTTAATATTCTGCTTAGAGCCTGGCAGCACACAGGGTTTGGTGGAGTGTTGTTCTGGAGCGTGTGCTGGGCCAGGGAGGGGGTCCGGAAGGAAATTGAAAGGTTTCTTTATCGGGGTGTCTTCTTACACTGCGTGGTCCACATGCCGCAGAGTATTCCTGGGAAGCTGTATTTCTGTTGCCATTTAAAATCCTTGTCCGTCCTAAAGGCGGTTCTCATGTGAGGAGGGAGGAAGGGCCCCCTAGACCGTGGTTACCAAGGAAGGGGATTCCGGCAGTTTCCATCTGAGTTAGGAGCCGCTCACTGGCTCGCGGCCTCTCTGCGCTCACACCTTACGCCTTCCTCAGTCCTGACGGTGACGGACCCTTCAAGTGATCATTATTTTTAGCTCTGTAACCGATGTGTTCTGCAAGTCTTGTATACTAATAAATGTAGTTTCACGAATGGCAAACACAGTGTCTGGACATCATGGAAACAGGTTCCAGAAAGCCCGTGCCCTGCTTGCCGCGGTGGTGGGGCAGTGGCGTGCTGGGGCCCGAAGTTAGGCGGGGTGTTGGATTGGGTGGATCTCCGGCAGCAGAAATGCAGCCTTTTGGAGCAGCCCAGGCATCCCCTGTCTCGTAGGAAATGTTCTCACTGGGAAAGTAGCAATTTTGCATTTGGCTTTGTAGCAAACTTGTATTTCTTTGGAAACATTAAGTCTTACCTTTAGAAAACACTCTAGTTGGGGTTGAAGTATTACTGTTAAATCAAGGACAACTGTGAAGAGCTTGTTTCCCTGGGTAGGTGGCGGGTCTTCAGCAGTGCGCGAGGTGTCGGGGTTCACCTGCGCGTGCCCGCTCGCCGGGGGGCAGCCCGCTGAGGCGGAGCGGAGATGTGGGGGAGGCTGGGCAGCCTCTGGGGTCCTTACTCCTCCCATCCGGAAAATAATCACTTCGCAGAGTTTCCGCAAGAGTCACCTGGATAATATGTATAAAACACTCCGTACATCCCAATTTATTTAGAATTTCCATAAAGAGCCTGGAAGGTGTCATAAAACTTGTTATAAAGCAGCTTGTGAAGGAAGGACACGCTCGTCTATGTGATTTTATTGAGAACAAAGACAAGTTCAAGTCATCTGTTACTTTAACGGACAAAACCAAGGAGACAACCTCTGAGCTGGGGGAGGTGTTTGCACAGGGGGCGCTGACCGGTCTCCAGCGTGACCTCGCTGCGCCCCTCGTCCTGCGGTCAGTGCAGGCCAGCTCGCCCAGGGCTGCCCGCCTGCCTGCCCGGGCTGCTCGGCCTCTCCGTGCCGCTGTTTAGGCACATGGGTTTCTGGAGTCGAGGCTGGGGCGGAAAGCCCAGACATGAGGTGAGAACATGTCACCTAGAGGCTCCCCGAGGGAGGGACACGGGGTGCTGGGAAGACCTTCCTGCCAGGGTCAGGTAGAAACTCGGACAAGCGTTAGTGAAGTGAGTGACCAGAGGGCCCAGTGACGTGGGGTCTGCGCCCTGACACTCGTCCGCTCCAATGCAGCTGACCGTCCGCACCGGGCTCCGCGGTGCACCAGGGGGGACATGGCCGGAGACCTCTGGTCCACGTGGGGTGGACGAGCGCTGGCAGGAAGTGGCCCAACACAAATTAGCCAGAAATAATAATGAAGTTATATCGTGTCTCCGACAAGAATGAAATCCCATTGCAGTGTTAGCAGGGCAGAAGATATAAACAGAGTGAGCCGGTGTGGCCGATAAAGCGCTTTGCTAACGGTCTAAGTGGGCAGGAGATCTGAGCGCGGCCGGGACACTGGGCCTGACTCTCCCTCGCTCTTCCTGCCGTAACTGTCATCAGTGACAGGAATTTAAACTCTGGATCCATAAGGCATGTCTTTGAATGACCTCTTGTCACTTAGGATTTAAAAATCCCCGTATTTCCAGGAGAAGGGAACCCCTTCTACAGACTAGTCTGTCCTCCAGGAGCTGTTGGGAAAATGTTGAGTTATTTCCTGTGTTAGTTGTGAAATACTTACATGTATGTATGTCCTGACTAGTGGGGCGACTACCTGGTTCTCATTCATGCCAGTGATGGCTTTCTGGAGACTTAAGAGTGACAGACAGACATAACTATGACCTAGTGTCTTCAATACGTGTGCTGTTTTTCGGCCAAAAAAAAAAAAGGAAGCCGACCTTGTCTCCATGAGAGTGATGCTTGGCACTCAGGCCCGCGCTGTCTCCCCGGGCTCAGGGGTCTTTGAAGGACCCAGCCCTGCCCCTGCTGTCAGAGGCTTAGACAAACCACTGCGTCCACCTTTCTGGAACCCCCAGACGGTCTGCGGTGACAGCCGTGCTGACACCTCTTTCTGGAGGAAGAGGCTTTGAGAGCCACGTTTTCTTCTGCTCCCTGTGGTGCCCCCAAAGAAAGGGACGGAGAATTTCCAGGACCGCAGGCGTGGCACCTCAGCTCTGGTCCCGATTTTGTTGCTTATGGGATTGGGCTCCGGCATTTGACCTCCTCGCCTTTATTTCTCCTCTGTAAAATGGGAATAATTCGGGCTTCTCGCTGTCGTCAGTGACGGTGACAGTGGGGTCATGTTGCCGGCCTCGAGTTCGCTAGAAAAGTGCATGGCGTAGAGCAAAGAGTCGGCTGCGGTCCCCGAAAGAGAGTGGAGAGTAAAAACAGAATTTTTAGTAGGAGGTGCTTTTCAAAGGAGCTATGTCAGCTCCCAACGTGATGTTCGTTGGGTGACCTGCCGTGGCATGCAGTATTTCCTTCCTTATTTCTGCCTTAAGGTCCAGTAATGTTTCCTCACCGCGCTCCTCATTTACGTAACCATGTGCAGCTGCTTGGCTCACCTGCTTCTGGGGCCCCAGGAGTGTTATTATAATTTCCTCTGTGTCCTCCGGCCGGGAGGAAGGTGTCTATGTACTCAGCAGATTGTCGGGGCTCTGGGATCCGAAGGGGACTTCCTTGCATATCCCAGGAAGATACGTCTCTTCCCCGTCTTCCCTGGCGCCGTGTCCATCACTTTCCTCGTTTGCAGAAATGAGAAGCCCTCTCTGTCCACACTGTGGGACCCTGTGCCTGGAATAGCGAATAGCACGCTATTGTCTCAGTGACCGATCACAGAATTTGCTGAGACAGCCCCGCTTCTGGCCAGAGTTCTAGATTAAACATCCGATTAAAAATCAGATTTGGATTTTCTGTTTTGTTCTTTTTCCCAGTGCCCCCGACAAGTCAATTGAGGCATTGTTCTTGAAAATCCTCACTCTGGTTTTCTGTGTGAGCCAGAATTAGGTTTTTTTTCCTCCTGTAAAGTTGTAAGCCAAGGCGAAACTATTTCAGCAATGTGGTCTGCAATGGATACTATGCAGAGTCTGGGTGCACAAGGTTCTGGGTTTCCAGCCTGTCCCCCGTGGACCTTGCAGCCTCTGCAACCACCGTGCTCCTGCACAAACACCGGAACCCCTTGCAGAGCCACTATACGGGCGGCCACATTCCTGCCACACTTGCCTGGTGTCACCATTGTCAGACCCAGAGGGTCTACTCCAAACTTCGCCCCCAAGTGCATTAATATGCTAAACATGCCAGAGGCCCCGCCCTCTGTGAATGTTCTGGACCTTGTGGTGTTGATGGTGCCTCTTGCTGAGAGCCAGCTGATCCATCAGCAAATATGAGAGGCGGCCTGAGGGACTGGATGGGGTGGTCTAGGACAGCCATGGGGGGCTGGGGACTGCCTGGGGGCCTGAAGTGGTGGGTGCCTCAGGGCTGTGGTGAGTGGAGCTGGTCTGTGCTGTGAGATGCGAGGAGGGGAGGAGGCATAGAGCCCTGCGGCTGTGCCCGGCACTCTCCTGGGGCGCGCGCGCGCACGTGTGTGTGCACATATGCATGTGTGTGCGCCTATGTGCACGCGTGTACGCGCGTATGCATGTGTGCACGTGCGCGCGCGCGCGCAGGGAAGCCGGCACCCACGCGGCACTAACGTGCGGTGCAGCCCCCTCTCCACCTCCGGCCCCCGCAGACCCGCGCCTGGGGCG
>NC_043706.1:144100957-144102352 GCF_006229205.1 Suricata suricatta
CCAATGCCCTCGCGCCGAAGGACACGGCGACACGGCCGACAACTGGTGTTTAAAACTACCACCCACGGACCGCTGCCTGGGCGCCACCAAATACTCTGTGAGCTGGAGAACCAGAGTCACCGCGGGCTGGTCTTAGCTCTCACCCTCACAGCACGCTAATCCCACGGCCCTTCACCCACGCCTCTCCGATAAGGCCCCTGGAGATTTGGGAAGTTAAGGACCGTGTCTAGAGCCAGTTGCACGTCCGAGGACACCCCTCCAGGGCACTCGCGCTGTCTCTTGGGTTTATACAGATCAGAGGTAAACCCTGCAGAGGAAACAAAAGTTCCCGAAAGCCAGACAGCGATCTGAAAGGAGGTGATCACCGCAGGGACCATCACCCATCTGACACTTGCTCCCCTCCTGACCCGTGGCCACCTTCTCAACTTCTTAGACTGTGGGGTGGCCTGGGGGGAATACGCCAACATATTTCCGGGGCTTTAACATTTTCTCCCGGATGGAAAAGACCAGGGCACTGTGTTTGCAAATGTCCATTTAAGGGAAACGGTCTTGGGGGGGGGGGAGTGCAATGAAGGGGCCACTGCTTCTCCCGCAGCCAGAAACCCCGCGGAGCAGCCTTAAGGAGAGACAAGGGGTCCAAAGTCAATGTTACACAGGAGGGCGGCCGTCGGAGGAGAGAACGGAGACATGTCTTCTGCTTTTCCAGGAAGCTACCGACAGACCAAGGTCCCCCGGGAAGCGGGGACACGGGAGTTCACGCTTTGCACTTTGTGAAAATCACTGCAAGTGTAGGTAAGCTGCCGCCAAGACTCGGAGGGAAATGCCAGGTTCTCCTTTTGAGAAGTGGTTCTTTCTCTGCGGCCTCAGCGTGCTCCGGGGGGAGGGGTGCTGTGAGGACACGTGTGCCTAAGCGTGTCCGTACCGGGAGGCAGAGACACAGGATTCACACAGCAGCGGCCGCCGGCCTCTCGGGGGGTCAAGGGCTGCAGGAAGGCTGAGCCTGGGAAAGCCTCCTCCAAGTTTTCAGGGAGCAGCTTCTAATCTACAAGTCATTTGCAAGACACAAGGCAGGGACCCAAGGACTGTTCCAGAAGAATTTTAGGTATGAACAGTGAACACACTAAGTCTTTCCCCTCACACACGGGGGGGGGGGGGGGCCTCACAGGCTGCTTCGAATTTTTGCTGAAAAGCAGAACCAGAGCACAGCCCCTTTCAAACCTCCGGGATTTTCGAGGACAAGTCCCGCCACTTTCAGGCATCCCTCCGCCAGAGGTGTCCTCCCCACCTTCGTGTTTTCTCAAGCACTTGTTCAAAAACACATTTAAGTGGAATGTTTTCGTTTCTGCAGATTGCATTAATGACGGGTTTGCAAGCACCGCGGAGCCCGCGCGGGCC
>NC_043706.1:144102452-144109207 GCF_006229205.1 Suricata suricatta
CTCACTTACTCAGGACTCCCTGGCCTGGGGGGTGTGGAAGGACAGTCGAAAGGGCGTTTTCTGCCCCGGGTGAAGGAGAAGGAAGGAGGGAGAGACCGCGCTTGCTCACTATACGTTTAGGAACGGCTCGTCATCAGCACGTCCTGAGAGGGTCTGACAGCACCCTTACCGGAGTAGCGACATCTCTGGGCCCCGGTGGGGGGGAGGTGTGCACCGACTCGGCCTGGATGTTCCCCGAAGAGCTTCTGGCTGTTTTCTCTTCCCATGCCGCCCACGCTCTGAGTGGACGGTGCTTGGGGAAGCCTGGCTTTCGTTCATCAGCCGACGGCCACGGAGGTGGCGAGGGGCAGGGGGACAGTCACCACAGTGGACAGTCTCCAACCTAGAAGCCCTGCCTCCAGAGGGCCACTGCAATTGTGATTCCACATCACGACCACAGACGAACGCGAAACAAGCTCAGGCCTGAGAGGGTGGGCAGCACAGGGGCATCGGTGTAACCGTGGGTCAGCACAGATTTCTAGGCGGTTCTGTCAGAAGAAGCCCCCCTGAGCCGCTGGGGTTTGAGGGCGGGCTGTTATTACGATGGGGGAACAGCAGGGCGGAGCGAGCTACACGTGTATTTCTGAGTTAAAATTTCACCCTTCTCCACGCACCAGACACGCTGAGGGCGGTGAGCTTCCGTGGGATTTTGGCATTGGAGAAGGAGAGTCAGGACTCGGAGTTAGGAAATGAGAACTCCCCCTGTGCTGCCCCGGTGGATGGTGCTGGTAACGGGGCAGGGTCCCACTCTGCGCGCCTGGAGTCCGAACAACACTCCGTGCGCATTTAACCGAAGCCTACGGAGGAAGGAATTCAGAAAGTAAAACCCTAGTTTCAGATGGGCTGAGAAGAAATTATTCTGAAAGTATGTCTAACAGGCATTTTAATGTGGTTTTGCAGCCCCAGGCTGAAAATCGAAGAGCAAAGATTTGTAATAAAACACAAAATATTGGAGCCGAGTAAGGTGCTAATGCATCTAAGTTGTCAGAATTAAGAAAAGAAACAATAAACGGAAGCCTGTGACCTGTAACCCGCGGCTCAGTCGAACGGGAGGCCGGCAGGAGGGCAGCCTTAGATCCAGGACTGGAACGCTGGTCCTGCCCAGGTGCTGGTGGGCGTGTGACCCCCGCGGCCGGCCGCGCAGGGCTGGCCGGGCGGTGTCCCTCCGGGGAGCGGGTTCCTCCTCCTCCAGGAAGGACCCTCGGTGTACTTGCTTTTCCCTGGTGGTCCTTCTGGTTCTCCCTCCGCCCACATCACAGCGACGCCCTCGGCGTCCGTCAGCAGGGTCCCCGCCGTCCAGGCGGCCGCTGTCGCCGGACCTGAACTCCAGGAGAGGCTCTGAGTGTCTGTTCCCCGCGTCCCCTCCTTGAAAGCGCTGGTGACCCCGCCCCGGGTCAGCCTGCTGCGGGGGCTCGCCTGCCCTCCCGTCCCGCAGCCTGTTACCCACCCGGCCACGAGCAAGCCCCGCGCCTCTGGGGTGCGAGCCAGCTCTGCAGGGCTGAGGTCGCTGGCAGGGTCTCTGCTGGTAACAACGAAGTTTCCAGAAGCATGGAGAGCTCGGGGGAAACACGGGTGTTGGGTGCGGGGTCGCTGGTGAGCACTTCAGGGCCGCCCGGCCGTCTTCTGCTGCGTTCTGGATGTTCTCAAATCTGTTGGATTTTAGTCATTTCTTAAAAAGCGGGATCTTCGGTTTGTTGGTAAAACTGTGCCTGGTGGGCCCCGCCCGGCCCAGCCCACAGCGGGTGGACAGGCCGACGGACGTGTCGCGGGGCCGGGCCGGGGAGCCCGGTGCCGCGGGCGAGCGAGAGGACCCCGGGCCTGGCCGTGAGGGAGGCCGTCTCAGACCCTGTCCCGTGAGGGCTGCACTGGGGAACCCTCGCGGTGGGGTCACAGCGGAGGGCACGGGGTGCCGGCCTCTGCCCCGACGGCGGGGCCGTTAGCCAACGAGCCGATCTCCTCCTGCACCAGGAGCCGCCTTCTCCTGTCTGGGCGGAAAGTGGCCGAGCAGTGTTTGCACACGCTCTGAGCATGACAGAGAGCGCAGCACCGGGGGGCAGACTGGTGATTTTAGTTTCTGCGGGGGCCTAGTCAGCCCTGTGGGGCGACTTTGCCATGACCTGATTCACCTCTGGTTTGGCAGGCGCCTTCACCAGCAGGTTTCCAGCTGGCTTGGAGCTCCGAGCGCGGGGTCCGGGGCCCCCGTGCGCCCCAGGACCTGGCCCCCGCGCGGGGCCCTCACGTCTCCTCCCCTTCCTTGCATTGACTCTGGCTCACCCCGCGCACGTCAGCCCCTCCCCGACTCTGCCCCGAGGACTCCCAGAGCCCTGAGCAGTGGCACAGCCTAGGGGCCCTTCCTGGCATTCGAAATCAAAGTGACACAAAGGCTTCGTGACATAGTCGCCCGGTGGAGAAGAGCCAGTCACTGAAATGAAAGGGAAGTGACGCGATCAGATAATGAGGTCCCCGAAGCTGTCATCTTACAAACGGTTCGCCAGGTCTGAAGGAAGGCTTGAGGACAGAGTCCAGCGCAGCGCCGGGTCTCCGCTGCGTGTGGGGGTTCCGCATGGGCCTGTGTGATCGGGAGGTCCGGGACTAGAACTGAGGGAATGGGAGAGAGAAGTGAGTGTCCCGCCAGTCTGTGGCGGGCAGGCCGAGGCCCCCTCATGCGTGGGAGCGGGCGGAGGGGGTTCCTGGTCGATGGGGGTGAGCGATTCCGACAGGGGGTCACCCACGTGGGGCACAGGGGTCCCCGCGCGCCGTGGTGACCTGCAGGCCCCTTCGCAGCAGTGAAAACCGGTGCTACGCTTTCCCTTCGTACTTTCTCCTCAGAGATCAGGCGCGTTAAGGGCTTATTTAGACTGTGCTGTTCTTCACGGTGGAACGGGGGCGGGGGGGGCTGGGGGGGGCTGCCCAGGGCGGGCTCGGCTCCCCCACCTCTGCCCCGCCCCCCCGGCCGGCCGGGGCAGCTCTGCGTGGGAGGGAGGAAGGGGGACGGGACGGGAGGCCCCCCTCCTGCGGAACCGGCGAGGGCCAGGACACCGCGGCCAGGCGTCCCTCGTCTTGGGAAACAGACTCATGTAAAGTCTTCAACGCTGAAAAGAGAGAGAGACAAGCATTCCACGTCCTGCTCTCATGCCGCCACCTGGAACTCGATACGGCTCCAGGAGGATCCGCTTGGGCCTGCGGGGGCCCTGGAAGGAGTTTGGTCTTCGTGCGGGCTGAGACACGCACTCTTGACGATTTTGTGCATATCCGCATCGACAAGAATTTGCGTCATAGGTTTTCCGCCGGCCACTTGCGGCGGTGTTTAGAGGCGGTCACTCGGTCTCCTGGGGCCACACCCCTTGCTTCTCAGGCCTGTCTCTCCCGGGTCTGGAGGACTCTGAAGACAAGGGGACTTGCCGCGTGCCCCAGCACTGCTCCGAGCGCCATTGTCCCTTCCGTGGGGATCCGCGGGGGCCAGGCTCCCAGCTTCCCCTCTGGACAGGGCTCCGTTCTGGGCCCTGGTTGAACCGTATGCTTTTAGGAATGAGGCCCGCAGTCCAGATGCAAGATTGCAAAAGCGGTCGGTCACTAGGCAGCAAAGCATAACTGTGTGGGGGGCACGAGTGCTGCTGTCCTGACGTCTCTGTGGAACTTTCCAGATCCGGGTCTAGGTTCTGTTAAGCCAGTCTCCCCTGTCGTCATTGGGAGTCGTCTTTCCTATGAAAACTAAATTTGCATCCTGTTCCCATCATCCCAGATGGGGACTGTCTCCTCTGGCTTGTGCAGATTTGTTGAGCACTCTCTCCTCCATCTTCCTGTAAGAGGGTTGGCATCAGTGCCCCGAGGGATAGGCTAGGACTCCCTTCTGGGAGGTGACACTCGGGGACATGTCCATTTTCTGTGTTGACCCACCGAGCCGGGAAACAGCCCAGGAGGTCTGGTGTGTCCTCCTCCCCCCCCCCCCCCCCCAGAATCAAGCCCTTAAGAATCAGCAGAACCCTGCGTCGGACGCCCACGCTCACGCTGCTGTGACCCTCGCTCTGCCCCCTCCCCCATAGCTGACGGTTTGGGAGTAAGGTCTTCAACCAGCTGCGAAGACTCCAGAATGTTCTGTTTCTAGCTCCCCGTGCGCAGCATGGCTCCCGGAGCGTCGTGCTCTGAGTGTCGGGGTGACTGTCCCTGGAGGGTGTCCTGTCCTGGCCCTGCCAAGGCGCGGTCACATTTCGTGGGCGTCTATGTGGGCCCCGGGGCATGGAGAGTGAGTCACGGCCCGACCTGAACCTGCACGTTTGCCGAGCCTGCAGCTGTGGCGAGATCATCAGTTCTTCATTCTGAAAAGATCTGTCTTTCGGAGGGAGTTGTCACAGATGGATCATTCTTTTCATTCAGAGCTTTACTCCAGGTGGAGGGTGCGGAGCGCTCCCTGGGCACCGGGCACCTGGGCAGCCACGACTCCTGCTGGGAGCACAGGTGTGGTCCCTGGCTGGGTTTTGTGCTGCCGGTTCTAACCTTCCGGCATCGGCCACAGGAGGGCGCCCAAGGGCGGCCAGGCTGCGGCTCCAGGGTGGAGGGGAGATCCTGGGTGGGCTTTGGGGTTTGACCCCCAGCAGAGCCTCTGCCACCTTGACCACGAAAGACCCCACAGGGCCGCTGCCACCTGGTGTGAGTCCAGGCCAGTTTTAAAGATTTGACTGGCAATGCGGAGACGCTAAATCAGGGAATGAAGAAACAGGACGTTTGTATCTGAAGTTTCCTCCGCTGGATTCGGAGGTCTGGGATCAGCCTGTTGAAGTCGGGGCTGTTGCGCAGCTGCGGGGGGGGCACACCGGTCACCGGGGCGAACGGAGGCCCGCAGGACGCTGTTTCCTCTCTCTCCGCAAGACGGGTTCACTCGAGCGTCGCGTTGTGTCTGAAGCGGTGGCCTCACTTACTTTCGCTGCCGAGTTTGTGTCCCCTGCGCCTGTGCCCCAGGCCTGCGGCTCCCAAGCAGCCCACCTCTGGACGGACGCTCTCCGGTCCCCAGCTCCGCTGGCGCTTTGCCCCCCGCTCGCCGCACCGGGCTGGGGGACCATTTACACTTCTGTGCTGCCAGAAATCGGAAGGACATTCAGAGAAGTCCGTGTTGACCCCAGTGCCATTCCCATCTCCGCCCCTTCCCCTTGTGTCTGAAGCTCTCCTCTCCCTCTGCTCCTGCTGTGCTGGGTGGCCGCAGGCTGTTTCTGGAGGCCCTCAGGCCACACCCAGTGTTCTGGGGTTTTCCAGACCTCCACAGAGCCGGGTGCTTGCCCCAGGCTTCCTGGGGCCTGGGTCATGGTCGAGGTGGTGCGGGGCCGCTAGCGCAGGCCCTGGACGCTGGGGTGGGGTGAGGTGCCACGTCCTGGAGGGCCCAGGCTATGCAGCTCCGGGTCCTGTGCCTCCCGGGGGGCGAGTGCCCCTAGGCGGGTGTCTCCTCCCCAGCTTTTCGTGTGAGGCCCGGCAGGAGGAGACCCAGCCACCTCCCAGAGCCCGGGTCCAGCCCCGGGTCAACCAGCAGCCCAGGCCGCGTGCCCCCCAAGCACCCCTTCTTCCCGGTGGTCTGGTGCCTCAGCCCTTTTCCCTCATCCGCGCTCTTACCTAAACCCCAAATGTGACAAAAAATGACAAAATAATTTAATTGGCAAAGCAGAGTTAGAGGTTAATCTCTGTCTCTATCTCTCCCTCAGTCTCTTTCTCTATCTTTGTGTTTCTCTGACTGTTTCTGCCCTTTCTTGAAGTCTGCACAGGGCCATGGGTCGCTGCCCACCATCCGCACCCTGCGCACCTGCTGCCCGCCAGCCTCCAGCTTTGCCGCCTCCTTCCAGCAGCGGGGAAGCCAGGCCTCCGTTCCCCACGGGGAGCACCCCCGGGGAGGCCGGAGAGGCGTGTAAGTCGTGGGCCCCGGGGGCTGGAAGGTCCGGAAGAATGTGTGAGCTGCCCCAGAACCTGAGCAGCCAGACCCTCACCAGGGTTTGTTTTAGAAGAATCACCAACTTTTAAAGTAGCTTCTTTACTTTTTGGGTTTCCCGGTTTCGGTGACAACTCAAAACAGCCCTCTGTGAGTTTGCGGCTGTGAGGGCCAGGCTTGGGGGTTCCCCCAGCGCCCCGGAGCCGGGGCCTCGGTGGGGGAGCGGCCCCCAGCTGGGCGGACGCCAAGCGCTCGCGGGATCCAGGGCCCGAAGACCCCGCTCCTCCCCATGCGCCGCCCCGGAGCCGAGGGTGCCCCGCAGGGCAGCCCAGCGCGGTGCCTAAGGAAAGTTGCGACAGAGTCCTGGTGTCGGACGTGCTTGAGGGGCCCGGGTTGCGTGACAGACATGACGTCTTCCCTGGGCGCCTGGTGCTGCCCCCAGGCCACTGTCCAGCCACGGGGTGTCCACTGTCCGGCAGACATGACAGCTGTGTGTCACGCGCCCCGTGTCCTGTTGGAGGCGTGGCGGGGGGCGGGTGCCACGGGAGGGGGTCATCGCTGTCAGAAATGCTGTGAGGGGGCGGCAGGGGTGGGGATGGGGAGCCATGCAGTCACCTGGAGGCAGGAGGAGGCCTCATGAGCCCCGCCCCCCGGGTGCAGGGGTGGGGGGTAGAGCAGGCTGGGCCCCTCTGGGCGCCTCCCCGGGTGTCAGCAGGGGTGCAGCCGTGCTGCTGGGCGGGGTCCCCGGTTCTGGCTCTTCAGCTCTCTCTTGGTTAGGGCAGGAACTCTCCAGGCCAGAGCCTGGACG
>NC_043706.1:144109307-144132967 GCF_006229205.1 Suricata suricatta
TGGGGTGTTTAGAGGTGTGTGGGGGTGGAGGGGAGTACAGTGGATGTGGGGGCGCAGGGGTGGTGCAGGGGCGCAGGGGGGTGGAGGGGTGGTGCAGGGGCGCAGGGGTTATGAGCTCCGGGTCCCCGCCAAGTGGCTGCAGAAGCCTCAAGGGGATCTCCAAGCTGGGAGGGGCAGGCAGAGCCCCGGCGGCCCCTGAGGGTGCTGATGCCAGTGGGGGACCGCGGGGCTCCGGGGCGCCTGGGGCTTGGCCTCCCTCACGGTGTCACGGCCGGTCTGAGTGCTGCTAAGCCTCGGACCGTTTGAAAGCTGGTCCCACACGTCACTCTTGAATGAGGAACTCTTTTTTTTTTTAATTTTTTTTTTTTTATTTCTGAGAGAGAGACCGTGTGAGCAGGGGAGGGGCAGAGAGAGAGGGAGACACAGAGTCCGAAGCAGCTGCAGGCTCTGAGCTGTCAGCACAGAGCCTGACTTGGGCCCTGAACCCACGAACCCTGAGATCATCCTTAGCAGAAGTCAGACCCTCCACTGCCTGAGCCCCCCAGGCGCCCCTTGAATGGTCACAGCTTGTGCCCAGGGAGATGGCTGGGTCGGTGGACCCAGGGAGCCCTGCAAGCCAGGGGCAGGGGTGGGGGGGGTGGGTGCGTGGGGAGGTGGGATATCCTGGGAGGTCGTGGAGGCCTGATGGATGGGCCTCTGAGTGGGGTGTGGGTGGGGCGTGGAGGAAGGCTGTGAGGGATTTTGGGGAGTGCGGTGGTCTGGTGGAGAGAGGGGTGGAGGAGGGTGGGGCTGGGGCATGGAGGGGATGGGACGGGGTGGTGGCGTTCCTAAGGGACGGTCCTCCCCTGGTGTTACCTGTGTCCGGTGGCCTGGTGTGGGTGCACAGGAAAGCCCAGCGGCGCCGGGGTCCCTCCCACACCCCCGCTCTTTCCGTGGATCGGTACCCTCCTGGCCCCCTAGCAGGGCTGCTTCTGGACACGTTTTTGCTGCTGCTCGGGGTGACTCGGGGATGACAGGGACTTCCGGGTCTGGGCTTCTCATTTTGGCGATGGTGTGGGAGTCTCAGCAGGGCGCTCGGGCTCCGGGGGACGTGGGCAGCACACGGCCGTCACCAGAGAGCAGAGGAAGGGGTGGCGAGGGGCCCGTGTGGGAGGAAGGTCCCTGAGCTCAGGCCGTTCCTGTCCCCTCCTGGAGACGTGAGCTTCGGGAGCGGGGCGGAGGGCCCGGCGGAGGGGCTCGGAGGCCCGCCGGGAGCAGGCGCACACGCGTGAGTTGGGGCGTGGGGTTTTCGGCCCAGCAGACGATGCCGGTGTGGGAGAGCTGGGCCCCGCCTGACACCCTCGGTGTCCCCGAGACCCTTGCTGGCAGCTGGACCCCTGATGCTCTGTCCTGTGACTTGGACCAACCCGTGGGCCCGGACTTTCACGTGAGGGCTCAGCTGGGGGACGTGTAAATACAGAACAGAAACGCAGTGTCGCGAATACCACTCTTTACGGAGTATAGATTGGAATGGGGCGCCTGGGGGGCTCAGCGTCTGACTTTGGCTCAGGTCATGATCTCAGGGTTCGTGGGTTGGAGCCCCGTGTCGGGCTCTGTGCTGACAGCTCTGGGTCTCCTCCTCTCTCTGCCCCTCCCCTGCTCACACTCTGTCTCTCTTTCTGTCTCAAAAATAAACATTAAAAAAACTAAAGAAGAAAACAGAAGCAGTATAAATCGGAGCCAAGCTTCAGGGCAGCACGGGTCCCACCACCGCCCCTCTCCCCCAGGAGTGACTTCTCACTGGGGGAGCGCCAGGGGACTGACGGTCACAGGCGGCCCCTACGTAGGGCTGACAGCAGGTGCGGAGCCGGTGACCGGGAGGCATCACGTGTCAGTATGCAGCCCAGGAGCTGAGCTGACGTGCGCGGTGAGAGGCACCAGCCTCCTCTGCGACACGGGCCGAGCAAGGCGCAGGCTGCCATCGGGGGGCGGGGCCCTGGCCTGTCTCTCAGGACGGAGGCCCTGGAGACCCGTCTGGCCAGGCGGGCAGAGGGTAGCAGGCCCGGCAGCGGGAAAGCCCTGGTGTTTCCACGTTTTTCTTCTGTCCCTTGCTGGCGTTCGGGGTGCGACGTGGCCCACCCTCTTCACCTGCCGAAGAAGCGGACACGGGCCCCATCACGAGGCGGACCCTGGCGTGGGCTTCAGCGCTGCAGGGGCATCCTGGACGTGTCCTGCAGGGGCCCAAGGGGACAGTGTCCCGCTGCAGGACCCCGCACTCGGCCCTGCGGTCAGTGGGCAGAGGGACGCGGTCTGGTCGTGACCCTGGCTTTGCTGCTCCCGGTGGGCGGGGCCCGCCAGTGGGTCTCAGTCTCCCCAGCTGCGAGATGGGCAGATGCCCTTCTTGGTCACCGTGCTTGTGGTCGCTGTCCCTGTCAACTCACGCTTCCTCCGCTGCCGGGGCATCGAGGGCAGCTCTTTGAAGAGAGACGGGGCGCCTTGGGCTAGGCTGGGGCCCTCCGCGTGTCCACCCTGCAGTGCGGCCCCCACCTGCCGCGCCTCCTGGACGTCCGTGCTAGCTTGCTCTGGCTTCCACTGCCCACCAACACTCGCCCTTCTTCCACGAAGCCTTCCCGACCCTCGGGCTGGTCCAGGGCCAACTTTGCCTGGAGGCTGTGCAAAATCTGGGGGCGTCAACTTAGGCATGTTGTTACTATTCCTCTCATTTTATAATAAGTAAAAGCTAATTTATGAGGTACAGCTTGGAAACCAGCAGATTAACTGAAGAGAAACAGCAGAGTGCCCCGTGTGCTGTGACCGCTGCACAGGAGTCACTAGTTAGTGGGGTGCTTCCCGCTCTCAGGGCCCTGCCCGGGCTCCCCCTTCCCCACGGCAGCAGGCAGTGCCGCTGTGGGGGCCGCTTGTGGGGGGGTGGGGGCGCAGATGGATTCGGGGTCAGCAGCCCCGTTGTGGGTGGGGGCTGCTGCTGCCCAGGGCCCAGCGTCGTGGAGGGACCGTCCAGAGTCCCCGTTGGGCTGCGGCCGGACGCTGTCCCCGTGCTGCACCATGCTGTGACTCACCCGTGTCCCCTAAGTGGCGGTGTCGGCTCAGAGGAAATGGGGGGGGGGTCTCTGGCTGCAGGTTTGAACGCTGCGGCGTCCCTGGGAGACCCCTTCGGACATGATGCAAATGGAGTGTGATTCAGTGGAGGTGACCGGCTGATGGGCTGACGCTTCCCGGGGACGTGAGTTACGCTCACATGACCCTTGAGCACACGTTTCAATGGCCAGAGGCTGCCTGCAAAGGCCTACGTGCCCCTAGTCCAGCCCAGGGAGCGGCTTTGGGAGACGTGCCGGGGTGTCCTGCCTAGAGATTAGGAGAGATTCTAGAAGTGACGTAACCACATAACAGACATCTTGGGAGACAGCCCTCCGACCCAGGCGGTGCCTCGGGACACGTCTGCTCACCCTGCTGCGTCCTCTGCCAGACTTTCCCACGTGATTTTGAGAAACGCTTTTGTGATGAGAATTTTAATCTCTTTCTTCGGTAGCGTCCGGGGGTCGGGGGGGGGGGGGGGGGAGAGGACGGGGCCTCTCAGCAGCCTGCAGGAGGGCTCGGGGTCTGCGCGCTGCCGCCCGGGCGCTGGGTGCCCCGCTCGGGTCCCCTGCTCACTCCGCCGGCTTCCCTCCACCCTCGTCGCTGGGGGAAATCGAGTGCTGAGTCTTTACCAGAGACGGTTTCAGTGCCCAAACCTTCACGGCATATCGCATTCATTACCACGAAGGGGAAACGCGTTAATAGACAATAGAATCCATTTTAAAAATTAAGGATGCAGAACGATGTGAATGCCCGCCCTGTGGCTTTCCTTCGCTTTAAATTAAATGCTTGTTCACGGGAGGGGGAGGGACAACCCGTGCATGGGGGGTGGGGGTCCGTAGGCGACAGCGGAGGCCCCGGCCACAGACCCTGGAGCCCCGACGCCCGTCTGTCTGTAGGACGGCCGTGCTGACGGCATATTTTGGTTGGAAGGATGGGGAAAGTCCGAGCTCATCCCCTGGGTGTGGGGCACACTGTGAATTCAAAATGAATTACTGGCAGTCTTTTGGGGTGTATTTCAGAGACTACCTAAACTGGCGGTGTGCAAGGTAGGGTGCGCCCTTTCTCTTACAGCAAACGGAGTAAGGTGTAGTCTTCCGGTGGCTTTTCATTTCACTGTTGTGTTGGTTTTTCTTTTAATATTTGCTGAGAAGCTGGTGGTGACTTTCGGTGTCGAAAGCCTTCTGGCCGTCCCCTGGTCTTCACTCTGCTGGCGCCCTGGGGAGGCAGGGCCCGTGCAGACACCGCTTCCCGTCCCCGAACCCGGTGAAGCCACCCGGCGGGGGTGAGGACGTGCTGAGGCTCACGTTGGGACCCCCAGTGGGCTTGGCCCTCATGGGCTGCCAGGTGGTGTTCACGTCGTCCTAACGCTCTTCAGGATGCTGTCATTTAGTGCGCGGCCTCCTAGGTCGGGGCTTCGGCGTGGTCAGTGGACGCCCCGGCGAGGAGACCGCGCCCCAGCGTTCTGGGGGCCTGGCGCTCACGTAACAGAATCCGTGACGGCCGCTCTTGTCCAGACCGACGGAGAGGCCTGGGCTGTGCCCTCCCCCACCCGCCAGCTATTGTCACTTCACTTTTGCCACTTCTGGGTCAGCAGAGCCCACCACCTGAGCCCGCTTTGTGGTGACTTGGGCGTTCCGATTCTGTCGAGGATAAGGAAGGCCGTTGCCCGTTCTGAAGTCCGTGCCAATCTCGGGCAGACTGACCTCGGGGAGATTTCACACTCGCAGTGGAGTCGTAGATGCGCCCGGTGCCTGTGGATGAGGTGGCCCCTTCGGAGCTGGGGCGCACACTCGCCGGCCCCTCCTGGGCGACCTCCGCTAGGAGGACTTCGGGCTCCTCTGGGCTCTCCGGGTGTTGGACATGCGTAAGGCCCCCGTGCTTTCCAAGGGTAGCTTCCGATGACTGACTCGGAGGCGCAGACCGCACCGTTGCAGAGGTGCTTAGGGAGGGGGCGAAAGGTGAGTTTACAAGTCGTAGGGAGAGAGGAGGCTCCAGAGATGGGCCGTGTCAGCCTTGGAAACGACCGGACCTCAGGGGCTCCCAGAGTGTGTTGTGTGCCCGACCCCTGCCCCTTGCCCCTGCTCGACCCTCCTCACCCCTCTCCCGCCCCCCTGCCCCCTGCCTCTCCCCCTGTCTGCCCCCTGCCTGCTGCCCTCAGTGCTATGTGCCCCGGTGAGACTGAACGGTGGGGGTGTCCCTGGGAAGAGGGCTAAGTGGGTCACCAGGTAGTGGGGGAAACTTTTCTTCCAGTCACTTCCAAGATTCAAATGACTTTCAGCCATGTTGGCTGTGATCTGTAAGATACTAAGCAGGTGTCTAATTTGGAGGTCCCCACGTTTATCTGGGGACACTTTTGGGGTCTGGCCGTGCCGGACAGCGGGGGTGGCTATCACAGGCTTCACTCCACATCACTGCGTCACCAGGGACACCACCGCCCCCCTCGCCCACCCAGCTCTCAGACGCTGTGTCCCTGAAACACCCCACTGACCCAAACTCAGGGAGCAGAAAATCATAAAATGCCACCTCGCCCCCCGACCTGGAAAAGTACTGCTGTCCCGACGCCTCTGGGATGGCCTCAGCGGACTCAGCGCAGGGCCTGCGGGGCCCAGGGCATTGCCGTGCTCCGGGGTCAGGCGCGCCTGTGCGGAAGGCGTTTCCGTGGAGGGAGGCGGGCTGGAACCAACGGTGCTGGGGTCGGGTTCCGCATCGCGACCCTGGGTCCACGCAGGCGACAGCGCTGGCGGCTGGCTGGCTGGGTGTATCCTGTGCCCTGGGGACATGCCAGACAAGCCCTCCCTTGGGGACCGCCCAGACGTCACCAGTCCCACGCGGGGCTGGGTGTTTTTGCCCTGTTGCCTTCCCACACCCACGCACCCACGGTTCGGAAGTGAGCGTCAGATCCCACTGGTCATGATGTTCCCACAAACCACAAGTGGACAAACTTGAAGGTATCATGTGTCACAGACTTTCAACATGCTTGTCATTGAACTTGGAAGTAGTGATGTTCCCAGAGTTTCCAGGTTTCTCTCAGGAGCGTGTTGGTGAGCTGTGCTCTGTAGGAACAGCGATCTCTGGGTCGACAGTGGGTTCCAGAAAGGCCTGGGGGGGAGGGGGAGGAGACAGAGTGAGGTGCCAGGGAAGGGGGAGCCGCGCTGGGGGGTGGGGGGTCATCCATGAAGTCGCCTGGGAGCCTGAGCTGCCGTATAAGCCCGGCTCCGGGCCGTCTCCTGCCTTGACCGTGCGCGCCCCACGGCCACGGTCACAGAGGGACCCACGCCCCAGCCTCGCGGGGAGGGCGAGGCCCCGGGAGCACAGCCCACCCAAGCGGGAGGGGGCACGGATTCCTGGGATAGACCCCCCGCCCTGGGCCAGACTGTGTCCCTCCAGCGTGGAAGGAAGCCGGCCGGCCTGGGCGAGCGCCTGCCGCTCCGCCTGGGTGCTGCTTCTTGCCAAAGCTCAATGCGTTCTTTCTGGGCCACTTTTTTAATGAAAAATGAATGTCCTCGTTGGTTTATCTGGTCTTTTACTGACCAAAAATAGTCATTGATCCTCGCGTGGTGATGTTCTATAGTTTTCTCAAATTTAGTTTTTTAGTTTAATTTTTATTATTTACTTTAAACATTTTTAGTATTTATTTATTTAAAAATTTTTAATGTTTATATATTTTTTTAGAAAGTGCTACAGTAAAAGTCAGGGAGGGGCAGAGAGAGAGGGAGACACAGAATTTGAAGCAGGCTCCAGTCTCCACTGAGCTGTCAGGACAGAGCCCAGTGTGGGACCTGAACTCAGGAACTGAAGGATCCTCACCTGAACCGAAGTCATATGCTTAACTGGCTGAGCCCCACGGGACCCCTCAGATTTAGCTTTTATATCTTGAATTCTTGGTGCAGACAGAGTCCTGCCCTCGCTCTGGATTTGTCCACAGTCAGAGAGCAGCCAGCAGGCCCTCCTCTGTGCCCAGAACTCGAGTGCCCTCCAGCAGGCGGGGCAGCTCCAGGTCGGGAGGGTGGCCATGGCCGAGGGTCAGCTGGCTGCGGGCTGGGTCTGTAGGCGAGAAAGGAATGTCCACTAGAGATGGCTTCCAGAAGTCTCCAGAAGAATGCATACTTTGCATAGCAAGTGTGCACACGCATTTGTCCCGGAGGACAGATTCTCCAGGCCCGGGCCGGAGGCGGGGCGCACCTGCCATGTGTTTACATCCCTGCGAGGCAGGGCGGCGGCAGGGGGAGGCTGACACGAGGAGGTCCTGGCCTGGCCTGGCCTCCCCACAGGTGCTGGGGCGGTGCAGCGGGGAGGTGAGTCGAGCCAGGCCTGGACCCGGGGCTGCCCTCTGCCCTCCGAGGAAGGGGGCTCCGGCCGGGGACTGTCTCAGCAGCTGCCATGGCCCTGGAGTGACGGGTCGGTCACTGAGTGCTGGGGTCACGTTTCTGGGACTGGCGGCTCCTGGCCCCACAGCCTGGACTCGTGAGCCCCAAACCCACGTGATGTGGCTGAAATGCAGACCGCTTCTGTCCACGGGAACTTTATACCATGTGGGCTGTGTCTCCACAAAGCTGTGAAAATTGTGTCTTACTTTCCGTGTCTTCCTGAGCTTATTCAGACGCTTTTCCTGTCGATCAAGGATACTTCCTTTCCTTTGCCAGCTCTGCCGTGGGTGATTCTTTCTTCAGGCTTTTCATAAATCCAGTGTAACACCTGTTACATGAGATGATACTGTACATGTGAAACTGGCAAAACGTTGCAGGCTCCCGTGTTCCGAGGAAGCAGGAATCACGTTTTCTGCGTAAATAACGCCTGCACGCGCTTGAACAGATGCTTCAGAGCGCCTGCTGTCCCGCAGCGCAGCGGGCATGTGCCGGTCGGATCGGTGCCAGCACTGAGCAAAATCGGAGGCTGGAGGCCCAGGCCGTGAACGGAAGCCTCCAGGGTCCTCCTGCCCCACGGCGCCGAGAGCAGGTGAGGAGGTGCCGTCGGCCTCGCTGCAGCCCCGCTGTGCTTCCGGACAGGGCATCACGCATGCGTGCGGGCTGTCAGCTTAGTGACCTGCGAGGCCCCGCTCTCCGCGTGTGGACACCCGGACCCGCCCGGCGTCTCCCCAGCACACGGACGGAGCCCGCCTCACAGTTGCTCCGAGCGCCGGTTGACTGTGGAGTCCCTGAGCCGGCGCTCCCTCCTCGCTCGCGGCAGACGTTTCTGAGGCGCCACGTTATTGTAACTCTCGAGCAATCTCACCGATAACGTAGCTTTCCCGTGCTCGCAGGAGACCTGGAGCCACGGGGTCCCCAGCCGTGACAGTGAGGTCCTATGGGCTTGCGGCCTGGATGTCTGTGCCAGGCAGCTCCGGGGCCCTCACCGACAGGCCCCTTCCCTGTGATGTGCTCCTGGAGGACCACTGCCAGGCAACGTGGCCTTTCGTGGGCAGCCACGCCCCAGTCGTGGGCGGGGTCTTCCGTGGGCAGCCACGCCCCAGCTGTGGGCGGGGTCTTCTGTGGGCAGCCACGCCCCCATCTGTGGGCGGGGTTGTCCGTGCCCCCCCTCCCCACTGGTAAATGAATCTTTAACCTCAGCTAAGGGTTTTTGGGGCGTTGTCTCTGGATCTTGAAGCAACATCAGAGGGAAGTGATTTCAGTGGCGCCTTTGGAAACCCTCATCCTTCTGGAAACTCCTAAGCAAGCAGTGCGTCCCCAGCAAGGAAAGTGGGCAGAGCCCACCGTGGGTGGGCCTCGCTAGGGGTGACCGAGTGTGTTTTGTAAACAGATGCGGGTTCGCTGGTTTACACAAACACTAAGGTTTGGCTGGTTGAGGGCAGGAGAGCATTAGAATTCACAGGGTCAGAGTTTGGATTCAGAAGCGATTTTCTAAATCTTTCTGTTTGTAAACGGTGTCCTAAAATCTCTAAATGTTAGCCACTCAGAGCAAATTCAGGCCCTGCACCAAAACCCACATCACAGGCCTTTGTGGTAAAAATCAGCGGGGCCTCAAGCTCCCTCCCAAAGTAGCTGGTCTGTGACGTGACATTTAGGGAGACAGAGAGCATCTCCTGTGTCCGCGCTGCAGATTCTTGATCTGCAGTCTCGTTGGAAATGCTGCTTCCTCCCTCCGAGAAAGCTGAATGGGAATTACCAGGTCATTGAAGGAAATCCTGCCTGTGTCTTTTTCCGGGTCCCTGAGCTGGAGGGTTACGTGCGCCGGTAACTGCTCTGAGCTCCATGTGCTCGTGAAGAACAGACATGTTTTGTGGACGTTCGTTTCCTCTAAACTGGCCCGAGCAAGCACGTGTTAGAGATCACGCAGAGGTGCCCCCAGTGTGGGCGCGGGCTGGCGGCCACCAGCCACAGGGCCCCCAGCGTCTGGGGACAGAGGCGGGCCTGCGCCCACGCCGGCGCCCCCGAATCAGGGTCCGGATGCAGGGGCCAGACCTTGAGAAGAGTTTCTCAAGTGGGGTCTCCGGGACCCCGCAGGCTTCCCTTCGGATGGCGTCTTCCTTTTGAGAAGAAGCCCCTCCCCCCGCAAGGAGCCCCTTTGTTGCCCGGGTAGTTTGTTGTTTCACAGCATCCAGTGTCTGAGCGTGGCCACACCTGTGACAGTATTTTGTTCTCTGTTGAACAAGTAAAATCAAAGTTTTGAGAAATGTTTCTATTCCAGGATCCCACAGAGTGTGTCTCTGACATTTTATTTTTCAATGAAGTCATATTAAATGCATCTGAGGCCACGAATCCCCAGACGCTGAAGATTAGCAAGAAATCTGGACTCTGTCCATGCCGTTTGGGGCTCTTCCAGGATGATTGTTGCCAAAACATAAAAAAAGGCAAGAAATAGGAGATGTGAAGTTCTAAGGGCTCCTTACACGCACGCCCTGTCGTCTCTCTTTAACTGTGTGGAAATGCTGCACTTCCGTGCAAGTGGTGTTCGGAGGGCCCCCTCCAGGGCGGAGGAGGTGCTCGCGGGCTCCGGGCGGGGCTGCCGGAGACCCCCCAGCGCTGATTTCAGCAGAACTTCCCACCCTGTTATGACGCTGACTGCTGGTGCCCGTGACTGGACGATCAGCCTTCCACCAAATGAGGCTTCAGATTCCAGCCTTCGAGCCGTCGGAGGGGAGGCAGGCCCTTTCCCTCCAGGGCATGAACGCGGCCACACTGCAGAAGGAGGGTGGTTTCTTAGGAACAAAATCCCATTTTGTGTTTCGTTTTTTAACCAGCGCTGGAGGGCACGTGGGGGCAGTCCCCCGGGGAAACCCCGGACGGGATGTGTGTGCCGTCCCGTCCCCCAGCCCCACGCACGGCTGCGGCCCCCACGCCGGCCCCTCTCCTTCGCAGGTCTCTGAGGGAGAGCTGGTGATTCCAGGCACGTCCACCCCAGCGGCTGTGGCCCCAGACTGGGGGCCTCTGTCCTCTGGCGGAAGCGTGTTTGGCGCGTAGGGTCTCCAGTCCGGTCGTCACGCCCCGGGGTGACTGACACCCAGATCCTGCCCCCAGGCCTGATGGGGACAGTGGAGAGAGACCGAGGGCACCGCGGCCCTCTTGGGAGGGATGAGCGTGGGCGGTGTCGCGGGTTTGGGGCGCCCCTTGGTCAAGGCTTCAGTGACGGCAGGAGGAGCGTGCTGCGGGGGAGGCGGCTCGGTGCCGGCGGGGGCCCCTCTCCTGGGTCCGCTAACCATGCTTGTGCCCATGGCGAGTCTGATGCCCGCACTGCCAACCTTTCTCCCCCCTCTCTGAGCATGCATGAGCGTGAGCATGTGCATGTGAGTGTCTGAGGGTGTGAGCATGTGAGTGTGAGAGTGTGTGTCGGGGTGTGTATACCTGGGTGTGAGCGTGTGTCTGGGTGCAAGTGCGTGAGTGTGTATGTCCGGGTGTGAGGGTGTGATTGTGAGCACGTGTCTGGGTGTGTGTGTCTGGGTGTGAGGGTGGGCACATGTCTGGGTTGTGAGTGTGTGATTGTGAGCATGTATCTGGGTGTGAGTATGTAACTGGGTATGTGTCCGGGTGTGAGTGTGTGGTCGTGAGCATGTGTCTGGGTGTGAGGGTGTAATTGTGGGTGTGGGTGTGAGTGGTTGTGAGTGGTCGTGAGCATGTGTCTGGGTGAGTCTAACTGTGGGTGTGTGTCTGGGTGTAAATGTGTGTGTCTGGGTGTGCGTGTGAGTGTGAGCATGTGTCTCAGTGAGTCGCTCTGTGCCCTACAACACACACAAGCACACTCGCTGTCGGGCTGGGTCACCAGCGTGCTCGTTCCCTCGTGTGCTGCTTGTTCCTTCCTCCCAGAGCCAGCCCCTCCCTCCCGGCGCCGCCGGCTGGTGGTGGAAGGGCGGCCCCAGAGCTCCTGCGCGAGTTTTGCAGTGGACAGCCAGCTCCTGAGCATGCGCTCTGTGCATCTGTGTGAGTGGAGGGCGGTGCCCGGCCCCACGGCACCCTAGCCGGCAGCCAGGCTGAGGCTTTGGGGTGGCTTTAATGAGGTTTCCCCCGGGCCCCGCGGCCACTGCCCTCTCCTGGTATTTGTCCCCATGCTGACTGGTTCTTTCCAGCCTCGGGTCCAGCCCCTCTCCAGCGCTGAGCCCTCTCCATCCTTCTGTCTGTGCTTGGTCCGGGCCCTTGGCCCCTGCACACCCTGTCTCTTTGTGATGCCACAATGTCCAAGTCTTTAAACACCGTCTGCAGTCTGGTGATTTCCAAATTTATCCATCCAGCCGAACTCGACACACCCGCAGCCTCCTCCTAGTTAGCTCCATGGTCAAGACCACTGTTCACGGCGGCACGGGCTGCACGGAGCCATGCCCTGGGCGTCATCCGCACACACAGCGACACACAGTAGCCACTCCAGCGTCACGGCTTAGAGGTGGCGGTTGTTGCGCCACCCTTCGGTTTAGAAGACCTGGAACACGCGAGCGGGTTTTCAGCGAGCGTCTCCGCTTCTGCGCACTGAGCACTTCCGCTCATCAGCAGGTGGATGCGCCCGAGCAGTTCGGGGGTGTGGTCTCACGGCTGGGGTGGGCTCCTGCGCGTTCCACTCACAAGTGGTGCTGCGCTGTGACCGCATAGAACGCCAACGTCTAGTCCTGGGACTAAAGATTCAGACACACTTTTAATTAAAAAAAAAGAAAGAAGGACATAAACTAGATTTGGCGGTAATTTCAGATTGGACGACGCTGTGTTGGGGGGACACTCATGATACAGAGTTAGGTAAGATCGTGTCTCGTTTTCGAGGCCCAGGGAGACTGGAGACGTTGGGGCCAAAAAGGCTGAGGTTCCCGTGCTGGGTCTGCCCCGGGGGCCTTCAGACGAGGTGGCCCCTCGCCTTCTTGGTCTCCTTGCGGGAAGACCCCGTGCGCCTCTGGGTTCCGGAGACGACGACACTGTGCAGACATCCCGCGTGGGCGCCGTTCTCCCTCTTCCCGTGGAGGCAGATCGAGCTCACGGTTCACGTGTGTGGTTCGGAGGCATCTGTGGAGCAGCGGTGCGTGTGCGCGCAGATCCCCGAGAGTAACACGGCTCGTCCCCCCACGCCCCGCCCCGCTCCTGATTCACGGGGAGGGCGCGTCAGCTCTTCGGACGGAACTCGGTTCCATAAAAGCCCGTGGGAGCCTGGGGAGCAGAGGAGGAGTTGAGGTCCCGCTGGGAAGGCAGGCGCGTCCTGGGGGTGGTGGGCGGGCGGCTGAGGTCGGCGTGGGGATGGGGGACCAGCACCCCGGCTGGCCGGGGGTCCCGGCAGGAGGGACGCTGGGCCAGTAGGAGAAGGTGCAGCCCAGGGCAGAGGCGAGGGCGGGCCTTGGAGGGGGTGGGCCGTCCTCTCCCACGCTCAGCTGTGTTTGTTGAGCTGTTTGGTCTCTGCTGCGCCCGACTGTGGAGGCCGCTGCAAACACACGGAGGAGTCGGCTGTGTCAGACGTGGGGGCCGCCCGGGCCCGGCGGTGACAGTGGGGACACACTGTCCGCGACCGGCATGTTTTACACATGTGATTAATCACGCATTAGCTGAGATTGTGACTCGAGACGTATTCGAGGGGCACAGAACACGAGCGGCCATGGGTCATGGGGTGTGTGCGGTATTTATTCCCCGCTGTTGTTTTAGTCACACTTTTATCTTACTTTACTATCGACACATGTCCGTGGGGTGATGGGCACATCCATATGCATTTTCCAGAGGTTCGAGGTGTTTTACAAGTTAAAAATGAAATGCAGAAAGAATGATTTTGTAAAGGAAAGGGAGCCCAGATCCACAGTGGGTGTTTGGAAACAGAACAATGCTTGGAGCTCCTGACTTACCGTCCCCCGGAGACTAAATGTGGACGCAACTTGGCAGGCCTGACATGTTGCAGTCTTGTCTCGTGCGTGTGCATGTGTGTGTGCACGTGTGTGTATAGTGCATATAAAATTAGGATCCATTCTACACTTCCATTTTAAATATTTTTGTTTGAAAATATTTTCTACGCCTTTATATGATTAAAATGGATTATCATATTTTTGATGTGTGCATTTAATAGCGATTTATTTATCTATGCCTCTATTGATGGATATTTAATTCTTTCAGGTTTATTTTGCTGTTAGAAATAATTTGCCATGAGCAAACCTTGCCTACATGTGTGCTTTTCTGGTTTTTTCCTTCATATACCTTGTGGTGTAGAATTGCTGTGACTGACATTTTGAAGGCTTCTGATGCACGTCCTAGAATTAGTCACCGTTTCTGTGTCTGTGGAGCGCTTGGCGCTATCGGATCTTCTTGGAAAAGGTCACTGCTTAAAGCTCAGAATCAGCACATCTGCTTCCCTGGGTCTAAGAATCTATGCCTCTTACAGACCTTAGTGTGCAGGGCCGCCAGGACTTTGCACCTTAGCCAATGCCGAACTGAACCCGGGGTGTTTCTGGGTCTTGGGGAAGGTCAGAGCGCTTTAGAAGTGCGGCCCCCACAGCTCGGTCTCACGGGCCCCGCACTTTCCCATGCTGGGGTCCTGACGGACCGGAGGGGCTTCGACCCCGGCAGAATGGTCTCTCCGGTGGACACTCCAGGCCGCTTGAGGACGAGACTGGCCCAGGTCGCTGTCCAGATCCGTATGTGTGGACCAGATCCGAGAGGCCGCTGACCACACGCCTGCTCAGTCCCGGCCTCAGGCCTCGGGCTCCCGGTCACCCCTCTTCCCCCGCCCACCCCATCGGCACCCGTGCAAGCCTGGGCTTTGGGCTTGTCACGGGCACTTCGTCACGGGCTGTGCACTGAGACGAACTTCCAGTCGCTTGTTTCTCATTTGCACGTGTTTTCTCTGCCGAGAGCGTTGACAAGGACAGTTGGAGGTTTTGGACGTATAACCGAGTGCTTTCTCTTTCTCCTGCAGACGTCCCCGGGCTGGTCAGGAAGGAGGTGAGGGGGCAAGAGCCCGCCTGAAGCGCGGAGGTCAGGGCCCTTTGCCGAGTGCCTGGCTGTCTGCGGTGGGGAGGTGGCCTGGCGGGAGGCAGTGACTGTGTGCCCGCAAGCAGGGGGGAATGTTCTAGACGTGATGTCCTAAAGTGCTGTCCCCACGGGGCCCCTTGGGGGCTCAGTCAGTTGGGTGTCTGACTCTTGATTTCAGCTCAGGTCAGGATCCCGGGGACTGAGCCTCACGTCCGGCTCTGTGCTCAGCATGGAGCCTGCTGGGGATTCTCTCCGGATTCTCTCTGTCCCTCTGCCCCTCTGCCCCTCTGCCCTGCTCGAGTGCACTTTCTCTCAAAAGAAGAAGAAAGGAAGTGCGGTCCCTGCATACGCTTGCTGTTCTGAGGTGAGATGAAACACACTGAGTAGTGACCCGGCGGCCCCGCGCTCCCCCAGCAGCCTGTGCGCTACGGGGCTGTCACGTGTCACGTATCACATGTCTCTTGGCCCAGATTCTCCGTGAGACACACATCTCCCCTCCACCCTGCCACACTCATTCCACCCCTGCCCCCAGAGGAATAACTCAGCATGTGGGACATTCATCATTTTTCAGGCTGTGGCTCTAAGGCCGCCACGCTGGCCCCGGCCTCCAGGGCCTGGGAGGCACAGTGGGACCGTGTCACCTGGGGGCCTCACACCTGTGCATGCCCGTGGTCAGCTGTGAGGAGTGATGCACCGAGTCTTAAGCCGCTGACCCTGGACTTGGAGACCTTCCATCCAGCTGGGAGCAAAGTCGTAAGGACGTGGAATGACCAGAGAACAGTCTGGAGTATCTTTCTGTCCTGGGTGGTGTGGACGGTGACCGTTGAAGGAATTCGGACAAAGGCGGGGTGATTGTGGTTGGGCTGGTGTGCCGTGGCATGGGGGTGGGCAGAGGGTTAGCGGAGTCGTCCACGCAGTGTGGAAGGTCCGCGTGGATGGAGTGGCTTTCTGACGCAGGTCGGAGAGTGGCCTGGAAGTAGGTGTTTCTAGAACACGGTGGAGATGACGCACTGGGATCGAGTGTCGGTGTGTGCGGTGTGGCTGCAGGCTGACAAAGAGTGGGGTCCAGCTGCGGCGAGAGCCCCGCTGTCCTTGGAGCAGCGCGTGCCGTCTGCGGGACAGCGAGCGGGTTGCAGGGGGAGCTCGCCGTCTGTCTGAGCTACGAGGAAGAGCTGGGCGTCCGGGGCTGCACGGCGTCTGGTTTCGAACCGCTCGGTGGTCTGGAGCACGAGCCTGCCATCGACCGGCGGTTAGAGATTCAGTGCTTGGTTTCTATCTGTGAGAACTGCAGGGCCATCGGGTGTAGTGGATCATTTATACTACGATGTGTTTATACACTACATTCATAAGGCACCTCTGCTCCAGGGAGTACAGAGAATTGAGAAATGGAGAAAGCTAGTAGGTTCCGTATGTTAGTAATAAAATTCAGGAGTTTTCCGACAGGCTCCTCTGACCCTTTGTCAGATTCAGAAGCAGTTCACGTGAGACGGATTCTGTGATGTTCCGCATAGCACTGAGCCATGGAACGTCTAGGAAACGAGGACAAAACCTAGGACGTTGCTCCCCTCCTCAGCGGATGGTGCTGGGCCATTAGATCTCCGTCCTCCCCGAGTCCCGCAGTCACTCCCCATGTCTCGCGGCGCCCCGGGGCCAGCCTGGCGCTCACCAGAGGGACACAAATAAAGGAATCGTTTGCATGTCCCAAGTGGCTGAAAAAACCTGATGGCAGATCAGGAAAACAAAATCCTAGCTGTCGACTCGGAAAGCCGCATTTCACCTTTGGCCTGCGACATTTGTGTCCCCTCCTGTGGTCTGCGCTTTGCTTGTGAGGACAGGCAGCCGAGGGGCTGGCAGACGGCTGAGGCCGGAGGTCTGGGCCGGAGAGGCCTTGGTCTGAAAGTCTCGGACTCCTGTCCTAGAGTCCCAAGCGCGTCCAAACCCTCGGTGAGTCCAGAGGGAGTCGGCGACAGTGCTCAGGGCTGGTCTGTGAAAACCCAGCTCCCTGTTTGGTTTGCTCCGATTCTGTTGAGTCGACAGAGGTTGACCAGAAGAATCGCCCAGGTTCCAGCTCCCTGCCATCCAAACCCACCGTATGACTTTAGGGGGGTTGGGAGGGGACCTCGGCTGGCGCCCAGTGCACTTCCTAGCGCCTCAAGGTCCCCCCCCTCCCACGACCCAGACTTCTGACAGCGGTGTCCAGGCCAGGACAGTGTGCGTGACACCAGGGGGCGCTTGTGTTTCTGTTGTGTCTCAGTTAACTGGCGTGTTCTTCTGTGCGCCACGCAGGAGCCAACAGAGGCGGCCGTGGGGGACGGAGGTCGGGAGGGGCAGGGACTCTATCTCCTGAGACACGCAGGGCCACCGCCTGTGGGGACCCCGAGTCTGCACCTGCTGGTGGGGGCAGGGTTTACCCGAGGCGACTGTCACACTGTCCCCGTGCCACGCCGAGCCTTGCTGGGGTCTGACAGGAGTATACGGGGGAAGTGCGCCCAGGACATTCTCCTGAGCCGCTCTCACGTCGTCGGGAGGGTGGCTCCAAGGGAGACATCACAAGTTGGAATAGAGACAAGTGGATGGAGTGTTTCGATGCTCAGAAGCGTCTCTGTGAGGGACACGGGCCGAAACACTCATCCTTCTTGGCGGAGACGTCTTAAAAACCCATTCCCATTTCTCTGGCGACAGCCAGTATTTTGTGAACAGTCTACAACTCTGGTCCAAGTGACAGCTTTCCGGAACCAAAGGAAAACTTCAGAAATGCATTCCAAGTATAACGATATCTTCAGGACGGACACCGCTGTGGTAGGGTTTGGCCCTATAATACTGTCACAACTTAAAATTATACAGAGATACTGATATCAAAGTTTTAGGTATATTACACCTTGATTATTTAATTTTTTAAAGTGTTTTACTTATTTTTGAGAGAGAGAAAGAGACAGTGTGAGCAGGGGAGGGTCAGAGAGAGGGAGACACAGAACCAGAAGCAGCTCCAGGCTCTGAGCTGTCAGCATGGAGTTTGACGCAGGGCTTGAACGCACAAACCGTGAGATCATGACCTGAGCTAAAGTCGGACGCTTAACCCACTGAGCCACCCAGGCGCCCAACACCTTGGTTACTTAAAATCAGCGCTAGACAAGCAAGTTGATGACGTGGGTATAAAAGTGAACACATCCTGGTGTTCCTGCCCCGGGCAGCTAAGAAAACCTGTCTCACCAGACACGAGCTCTAGTTTCTAAGTGCCTTGTGGGTGCTGCCGTCCAGGATTGTGTGACAAGAACTCCTAATGGAATCAGCCTTCGGAAAACACAGCTGGGCCCCAGCAGCGGTCACGTCTGCGGGTTTGCCCCTCAGCAGCCGTGGATCACAGCGGCAGCCGGTCACAAGCCTGGATCCGTTCTGATCCTCTCCGAGCAATCCTAAGTTAAAGTGGTGTCTCTGTTTCCAGTGTAAACCTCACTGTTTTCTTGGTTTGACACGACCCCAGGCATTGGGTCTAACTCTCAGCGGCGGGTCTGCTCAGTAGTCCTCACAGATGCTGTTCCGCAGCAGCGTTTCCTGGGAGACCTTCCCAGGGGAGGTCGTTTTGGTGCTGATGGCAGAGGGCCGCGGCGGAGCCACGGGGGGTGGAGCCACGGGGGGTGGAGCCACGGGGCGCCTGGAGCAGTCCTGTCTTACCCCCTCATCAGGAGACTTTTGGGGCCATGAGTCTTCCCTTCCTCCCTCTCCTAGTTTTCCGAACTTAACACCTACCGTTTCTCTGAACTTTCAGTGAAACTGAACCCGTCAAAATCTTTTTGAATAAACAAACCCACACTAGAAATATTTCCTGGACACGTCATCACGGCCAAAAAGATGGGAAAAACTTGATAAGTTGTTGGAATGTAGCAGTGCCTCTGACTTGGGGTGGAGGTGATGGTCTGAGGCGGGGAGCCCAGGAGCGGACGTAATCTGAGGGTGTCAGTCTTTTTGCACCTCCCGGGAGCATCCCGATTCCCCATCCTCGGGACTCTGCACATCAGGGAGCACCCCGACCCCCGCCCTCAGGATTCTGCACATCAGGGAGCCCCCCACCCCCATCCTCGGGACTCCGCACATCCAGGGAGCACCCACCCCCTCCCTTGGGATTCTCCACATCAGGGAGCACCCCTACCCCCACACTCAGGACTCTGCACATCAGGGAGCACCCTTACCCCCGTCCTCAGGACTCTGCACATCAGGGAGCACCTCAGGCCTGCTCTCGGGACTCTGCACATCAGGGAGCACTCCTGGTTGGAAGATGTGGGCTCTGGGAGACCTGTGGTGGTGAGTTTGATTCTTTTCAGGACCTTGCCTGTCTGGTGCTGCTTGACATTAACCCTGGGCACGCTGGCTGATTCCAGTCAGCACTGTGGGGCAGGCCTCGGAGTTCTGACGTTTTCCTCCCCAGAGGAACCCTAACTTTTCTCTGTGTCTCTTTGGGACCTTTAATTTCTCTGTAAAATGTAAGTGATGTTCGTGATGCTTTGAGTGCCTAATGGGGAAGATGCCTGGTCGACAGCAACCCCAGAAGACCACAGTGCCTCAGGGACTTCTGGGTGTGTGTCCCCTCGTGTCCCCGTGCTCACTCAGACCCTGCAGGCCCCCGCTGCCCCCCGCTTGCATGCTGCACCTGCACCTTCACCTTGGCCCTGAAGTGCCCGTGCGTCCTTCAGAAATGGCTTTACTCCCCAGCAAGAACTTTCCACTCCCTTCCCTTGTGGTTAAGGCGTTTCTCTCCACTCCGTAATTAAAGGTGTGAATTTCAGCATAATTTTATCAAAAGAAGATTCTTTCTTTGGCATTCTGGATTTGTGGCTTTACTGACATAGCCATGAGCTGATTTTTATTTGTCTTTTTGCAACTGTTCAGAACATTGGGCTTTAGGGGGCCAGGCAAGGGGGGAATTACGCCTTAGTCCTTGCTTCTGGACGGCACTGTCGAAAAGCACTGTCCTCAGAGATAGGAACTGTGTCAATTGCCATCGGCCCCACACACAGGTGCCCTCGGGAACTCACAGCTGCTGTGCAAAGGAGCCCCTGAATTTCAAATCCACCCTAACTTTGATTAATTTCAACACATGTGCTGCCCACGGCTGAGGGTTTCAGGGGTGGGTGGTGCGGCCCTAGAGGAGCCCGGGCTGCGTGTCCCCGAGGTTCTGGATGAGCTGCGGGTTCCTGCTTCCCAGCCATCAAGTTCTGCTGAAACGCGGTGGGCGTGTCGGAGGCCCGCGGGCTGGAGCAGGGAGGTGACCCCCGCGTCAGCGCCTCCAGGAGGGGTGCGGGCACCCAGGCAGAGGTGTCAGGTGACGGACTGCAGAAGCAGCCAGCAGGGCGAGCGTGGGGTGTCCAGACCATCCCCATCTATCTCAGAGAGTGCACTTAGCATGTCAGTGGTGACGATAATTTTCTGGACGCTGTGACTGCACTAGAGGTCTCAGATGCCACATGGCCAACAACTGAAGAGAATTCCCTCGGCGGGATTCCATGCCTTGGTTATCTCCTAACATAAACCAAGACTGCTAAAAAATGTGAGGAATCTGCTCTAATGTGTCAACCAAGGTGAGAGGGGAAAAGCCATCTTCCACTTCTGACGATGCCCGACATGAGCCGGCACCCGGTGCCCGTCAAGCCGGAAGATGAAAACCACGAGGGAGCCAGGAAGGCAGACAGGAGGGCCACTTTGTCAGCGCCCCTCCGGCCCCTCCTCCACCCGTCCTTCCGAGTTTTCTCTCAGACATCCCGCGCCTGTGCCTGCACCTGCCGGGAGAGCCCTGGGGACCGTCAGGACCGTGTTAGCCCGCAAACATCCCGACCTGCCGAGTCCCTGTCGGCCCACGGCTTGTCCCGGGAAGGCCGAGGTCGCGAACACAGGGAGAACGGAGGATTGGAGGCAGCAGGGCACGTAGAGGGTATTTCGGTCACGGTGTGGGTCTCGCTGTACGTCAGGAACCGGACCCGGCTTGGTCTTCATCCGGAGATGGGCGGTCGCTGCCCCTCAGACGAGGCGATGATCCCCGGCCCTCCAAGAACATGAATGCGGAGGCTGTGCGCGGGCTTCCGGGCCCTCCTGTTCCGCACGCCTGTCCACGCGGGCTTCCGGGGGCCACGAGGGCGGTTGTGCCCTGTCCCCGGCCCCCCTGTGGCCATGTCTGCAGCGGAGCGAGGCCACTGCAGAGCACGTGGTCTCCGTGGAGGCCTGGCTGGGGACCCCGTGATCTGGCATCTCCGCCTTTGGACGCCTTTCCCCTGCTTTGCAGGTTACTCCTTGTTTTCCACCACATATTTCAGTGTAATCTGCTCTCAACGCTTTGAAATGAGCCTCACACAGGAACGGGCCGCAGGCCTGTGGAAATGAGGTTTTATCAGTGAAGTGCGTCTGATCGTCCAAGGACGCTGCGGCCGTCTGTCGCCCGTCCGGTGGAGACCCCTGGGGTTCTGGAACTTCTAGAGCCCGTCCTGGGACACTGAGGGTGGTGGTGGTCAGGGCTGGGCGCCAGCGGCCCTGGCACGTGCCCACCAGCTTCCGCGCCACCTGTGCCGGAGCACCGCCGCCAGCGCTGCCGAGGAGCAGGCTTGCCCCCTCCCCCCACCGCCCCTGCACGGTCACAGCCAGTTCCTGGGTCTGCCCGGCCGGCAAAGCCGGGTCTCGGGCCAGCCAGCTGCCCGCCGAACGTGGTGCCCCCCGACTGCAGGGTCCTGGCCTGCGGCCACCGAGTTCAGGACACGTGTGACGCGGGCGCCGCCCCTCTTTCCCAGGTTAATGTTTGTTTGAGATCCAGAAACACATATTATTGATTGATTGATTGATTGATTGATTGATGTTTTGTTTTATTTAAATCAATGTTAGCTGACATATCTGTGGTGCTGGTTGCAGGGGTGAAGTTCAGTGGCTCATCACTCACCACACCCCTGCTCACCCCGACAGGTGCCTCCTCAGTGCCCATCCCCCACCCACCTCCATGCCAGGAACCCTCTCTGGTCTCTGTATTCAAGCATCTCTTACGGTTTGCCTCCTTTTATTTTATTTTATGTTATGGTATGTTATTTTATTTTATTTTCCCCTCCCTTCACCTATGCTCATCTGTTTGTTTTCTAAATTCCACACATGAGTGAAATCATATATTTGTCTTTCTCTGACAGATGAATTTCACTTAGCATAATAGGCTCCAGGTCCATCCACGCCGTTGCAAATGGCAAGATTTCCTTCTTTTTCATCGCGAGTAAGACCCCGTTGTGTGTATGAACCCATCCTCTTTATCCGCTTGTCAGTCGATGGACACTTGGGCTCTTTCCATACTTTGACTATTGTTGGTTGTGCTGCCCTTTCATTTTTAGATACTTCTTGTTTAAAGGATTTTAGTCTCTCACGGGGGATTGCCCTCTTGGTGCCTCCACGGGATCGCTCTCCTGGTAGAAGGGTTGGTTTTGGCGCCTCCACGGGGCAGACCTCATGTCTGGGCTTCTTTGAGCCTCGGTCCGGAGCTGCAGGAAATGCCCACGAAGTTAGGAGTGTGCCGCCGAGGCAGGTGGAGAGACCGTGAAGCTGTCAGGCGGGAGCCGGGCTTGTGTGTTCGGGCGCGGGCACGGCGCACGCGGGCACGGCTCACAACGCCCAGGGCATCTTCCCTTCTGAACTTCCGCGAGTGTCCGTCCGCGGCCTTGGTCCCCATCAGTTCTGCGCCCTTACGTCAGTTTGCTCAAACGCCTTCTCTTTCCTCTGCAGTGTGCCCTAGACATTCCACGGAGAGTTTCACCGAGTTCTATCGCTACAAGCCTTTATTGAGCACCAAGTGTAGACCAGACACAGCGCCGGGTCGCCAAGGCCACGCAGACGACCGTGCATCTTCTTAGCCCTGTCGGGGTTGTGGCCCCAGGGGCTGGGCGGCTGGCCGGGTGTCCACTGTCAGCGCCCCCTTTGTCCCGGCCTTGCACTGTGTCAAAAGGCGGTAGCCCAGGAAAAACGTGTCAATTGCTGTGATTTCATTTGGCACGGCCCTTGATTCTACTTGGGATTCTGGACAAGAAACTGGCACTTGTAGCCTAAATTAATGAAAGGAAGGTCCAGCGGACCTTCTGCGAGCACTTTTAAGTGGTTGAAAGTGTGGTGACTGCGGTTAGCAGGGCGGGTGTGACGTCTGAGACTGGGGGTTCGGCCCTAACGAGTCTCCTACGGGGTGTTTGTCGAATCCAAATCTGCGTGTGCAGGCAGGTCAAATCTGATTCCTGGGGATAATGACGAATGTTGGCTAAGGTGATTTTCTTTGTGGTTGCCACAGTCTTGCATTAAGGTAACACCATCTGCATAATTTTATTAAGAAGAATTTTACAATAACCAAGTTCTCACTGAATCTCAAACAAACATAAACCTGGAGCACTTAATAACCCAAGAGACTTCTTGAGTTACCTCCAAGAAGTGCTAAAATGAAGGAAAAATACATGGATATAGAAATTAATACTGATGTGGAAGCAGACAAGGAAAACAAAAAAGAAGGAGGTGTTTGGGGACCGAAGAGGGGACAGGGGAGGGGCCAGGAGAAGGGCCAGGGGAAGGGACAGAGGCGGGGACAGAGGAGGGGACAGGGGAGGGGACCAGGGAGGGGATTTGCAGAGCAGTCGGTTCAGCAGGACATGTGGCCACTGAGTTGGGGCCTGGGCCCTCAGCCTCCTCACGCAGCAGGTGGGCTCCACGGAGGGGCCGAGGGGGTCCAGGAAACAACGCATCTGGGGACCAGAGGCCATCGGGGAGTCTCTACAATCACTTAGAGAAAGTCCTATGCCAGGGACCCTGCGTGGCTCAGTCAGTTGAGTGTCTGACTCTTGAATTTATCTCAGGTCGTGATTCCAGGGGCACAAGATCAAGCCTCGTGTCGGGTTCTGCACTGAGTGTGTGGAGCCTGCTTGGGGTTCTCTCTCTCCCCCTCTCCCCTACCACCCCCAGAAGAGTCTCTGTCCGCTCGGACAGTGAAGGCACAATCCAAGGGGGATCACGGTCTCCGGGCCTCCTGCTTTCATCACAGGTGTCCCCACAGTCCTCCCCCCCAGAGGACGCCTCCAGAGCCTGCGTGCTGTGTCCCCACAAGGTGGTGGCGTCCCCGTGAGGCGGGGCCTGCCTTTCCCTGCTGCTTCAAGCCCCCAGGGGTCTGTGGTGGTCCCACACCAGGCGAGAGCTCTCCGGGGTTTGCTGCTCAGAGACATG
>NC_043706.1:144133067-144136796 GCF_006229205.1 Suricata suricatta
CCAGCTGAGTGTTAGCAGAGGACGTTGGTCTTTTTGGAAGGACGCGTGCAGGGCAAGGCTCGGAGAAGCTGGAAGGGACATTTCGGAGGGCATCCTTCCTGAGGCACAGGCCGAGGTGTGGGCATCTCCCAGGGCTGGGGGCCCCCAGGGGGGACGGCCTCTGGGGCTGGGAAGTTAAAACACATTTTGGGCAAGGTGAAAACACCGGGTCCTGACAGAATTCAATCAGAGACAGAATTCAGCCAGATGTTCTTATTGCTTCTTTGCAAGAACCCCCCCTCCCCCAAGGAAAGCGGTGACGTGTCTCCACTCGCCTCGGGTTCAGATAAGCACGGAGCCACGCTCCTCCCGGAAACGGAGCAAACCCCACGTGTCCCCAGGCCCCCGCCTCCCGCTGCTGTCACCTGTCCCTAGGCTCGAGCCTTCCTCCAGAAGCCGGGGACACGACCTGGGCACCCCCCAGCCCCTCCGACGCGCAGGGTCAGTGCCCCACCTTCGAGGCCACACTGTGCTCCAGGGTCCCAGCATGGCCGGGCGCAGGGGCCTCCCCGCCTCCTGGTGAGGCCCGTCCGGCTCGGCCCAACCCCTCCGCTGCTCTCGGCCTCGGCGCGTCTTGAAGCAGCGCCGTGAGGACCCCGGAGCTTCAAGGGGAGGATTCGGGTGTCTTTTAAGGAACCAAGTATCTTAAAGTTGAGGATTTCCTTTTCTCTCTTCCTGATGAGGAGGCAGGCGGGCGGGGTCCCTGGGCTTCTGGCCCTGTCCCTGCTCCTCCTCCAGCGCGGACTCAGAGGGAGTAGGTGCCCCGGTGGGGACCCAGGCGGCTGGCGCTGCTGGGCCCCCTGCCCGGGCTCCCTCCCTCCGTCCCCTGTTGGCAGCCCCTGTGGCCCCGGGTGGTCGCCCCTGACTGCCAGGCGTGTCCCGGGAGCAGGCACCCCCGCCCCGGGAAGCCTAATGTGAGCAGGTGCTGGGAGGGGGTCGCCGGGTCGGGGGGGGGGGGGGGGGGCCCGTCAGTAGTTATCGCCTCCTGGATCCCCCGGTGTGCTCCGGACCCTCCCTCTAGACGTCAGGGTGAGCGTGAGACACGTGGACACGTGACGTCACCCCCCAGAGCTCCCGCACCTCCCACCGCGGGGTTGACCCTCTGGGCAGCGCTGAGCTCAGCGCTCAGGGATCGGCCGCACGCCCTGATGGAGTCCTCGTCCCGACTTCCCCGCCGGCCCTGGCTCAGCGTCGGCCCGGTCCCCGCAGGCCAGGACTTCTGTTTTCCGCTGCTCTGCAGAAACGCCCCTTTACGTTTGTCTGGCCTCTCTTTCTTGTCTCCCCAAGTTTCTGCGTGTGGACCAGGACAAGGACAAGGACTGCCAGCTCGCGTGCTCGGGCTCCTCGCAGAAGCCGCTGTGCGCCTCCGACGGCAGGACCTTCCTGTCCCGCTGCGAGTTCCAGCGCGCCAAGTGCAAGGACCCCCAGCTGGAGATCGCCCACCGGGGCAACTGCAGAGGTGAGGCCGGGAGGCTGAGGCCGCGGGTTTTATCTTCATCTTTGCTAACGTTTTAATGCGTAAAATCCCGAGGGTTCCAGGCCTGTGCCAGGAAGCAGGGTAATTCCGGAGACTCCCATGGGCGGAGGCCTCCTGTACCTTGCTTCCTGCTCTTTTCCTAGGCTGGTTGAGGCCCTCCCGACACGCGTGTGTCCGGGAGGCTCACAGAATACTTTCTGAGTCTTCTCTTCTCACTAACGTTAGTCCTGCTTCCGTCAGCCCTCTCGTGTCCCTCCTTCCAGCGGACGGGACGTCCCCCGGCACCTGAGGGGTTGTCTGGGACTCCTTTCGTGGTGATTTTACCCATGTAATTTTCAATTATCCTGATCTAAGACTCAGACTTGGCTGTACCCAGCGCGCCCGCACTGAACCGCGTCCTGTGCAAACCAGGGTGCGGCTGGCAGAGCGGCCGATGCTTCCAGCGCCAGCACCGTCCGTTTCAAACAGATTCCCCTCCTTCCCCGCTGCCCCAGAGAGAGGACCGCACGGAGCGGAGTCGCCCTCGGGATGAGGCTCCCCCCTCGCCGCGGCCCAGCACCCCCTGTGGGGCAAGGCCGCCGAGCAGTGCGGTTGTTTCCCCCGGTGCCAGGCTTGGCCAGGTTCTCAATAACCGGCTCCTTCCTCCATCACGATAAGATGCGCCGAGGTGAACAGATTCGAGCCATTTGTGCCCGTGACAGAGGGGGCCTTGCCTGGTCCCACTGCACTTGCGGGACAGCCAGCCACGGGGACCAGCCCTGCGGAGCTGGGGCCCCAGTCTGCCCGAGACCCTGGGCGGGCATTAGTGGCCATGCCCACGGGCACTGGGAGCCTGGCTCCTCTTGGCGGACACCTGTGGTGTTGACTGTCACCGATGATGTCATGATCGCAAGGGCTTTCTCTCCACCACTGTGGGGTGCCCCAAGTCTAGGTAGTTTAGGGCCCTTAGCACTTAAAGGCCACAGAGACGTGGAGGCCAGAAAATGAGCCAATGAACAGCAGGCCCTCTGGCCACACTAGCTGGGAAAGTCCTCTCTGTGGGAGGGACAGCAGAGCACTGTGCACCGAGTCCCTTTCTCATCCTGTGGACAGACGCTGCTGCCCCAAGGCGAATCGCAGGGAGGGTGTTTTCCCCCTATTAAGAAGCATCCTCGGTAAGGGAGCCGTGACCGCAAGGCCGAAGCGGGCAGAGGCCGTCGTGGGGGACGTGACGGGGGGGTGGGGGTGAGAGGTTGGTTGTGTGACGGAGAGCAGGGGCCTCGGGTTTGGAGTTTGCTCTTAACTGGCGGGAAGTGGGGCCCACAGGAAGTTGAGGCAGAAAAGGGATGGAAATGAGCTGCTTTGTGCGGAGACTGTGTCCAGTCCAGACCACCCTGCTCCTCCTTGCCTCCAAGGGGCCTGTGCCGGGTGCCCAGGCTCTGTGTGCCACCGCCACCAGGCGTGGTGAGCTCCCCCTGCCCTGCTCTGTACGGGACACAGGAAACGGGGGCCACAGCCAAATGGAATGTGCAGGCTTGGTTACTTTTTAAATGTTTAATTTTGAGAGAGAGACAGAGACAGAGACAGAAAGAGACAGAGCATGAGTGAGGGAGGGGCAGGGAGAGAAGGAGATACAGAATCTGAAGCAGGCTCCAGGCTCCGAGCTGTCAGCACAGCCCGATGCGGGGCTCGAACTCATGGACGTGGAGGTGTGAGCTGAAGTCTGAGATAAAGTCAGACAGTTAACTGACCAAGCCCCCCAGGCGCTCTTGGAAAGTGCGGTTTTAATTCAGTTTCGGTGTCACTGAGTCTATGAGAGAAAATGCAGTGAACAAAGGATTTGATCATAGTTTAAATGGAGGCGCTGCAGGGGGAGCCTCATACCGGACCCCAGAGACACGGGGGTCTGAGGAGAGCAAGGCCCCCTGAGGGGGCCGCGGGGAGGGGCTTCCAATAGCTCCGCCCAAACCGGAAACGATGCCCCGAAAGTAAGGAATTACACCTTTTGTTGAACAAAAGCAAAATGATTCACAAATTAAAATTTACTTTAGTAGAAAAATAGTTTTTAAAATGTTAAAACACAGACCTGAAATATCCTTCCACAGAAAAATTCCATCAGAGAGGAGATAAGTCAAATTCGCAGCATTCGAAATCATGCTGTTGCGTTTCACACACTTGTGTCCACGTCCACAGTAAAAACCATGTTGAAACATCATGTCCAGAGGCAGCGAGCC
>NC_043706.1:144136896-144143057 GCF_006229205.1 Suricata suricatta
AGCTACAGAATGGGAGAAGATATTTGCCAATGACATCTCTGATAAAAGGTCAGTATCCAAAACCTATAAAGAAGTTACACAAGTCAATGCCCTCAAAACAATCCAATTACAAAACGGGCAGAAGACACGAACAGACACTTCTCCAAAGAAGACATCCAGAGGCCAACAGACATGAAAAGGTGCTCAACATCGCTCATCATCAGGGAAATAGACACCAAAACCGCAGGGAGATGCGACTTCACACGTCAGAGTGGCTGAGATGCACAGCACAGGAAACAAGAGATGTTGAGGTGGAGAAAGGGGCCCTCGTCCTGTGGGCAGGAAGGCGACCTGGTGCCGCCAGTCCGGAAGACGTGCGGCGTTTCCTCAAAGGTCTGTTTCCTTAAAAATAGAACTACCCTATGACCCAGCAGTGCTCGGTATGTACCCAAAGAGTACATGAACACGAGTGCAGAGGGACCCATGCACCTCGATGGTTATGGCAGCACTATTTGCAACAGCCACATTACGGAAGCAGCCCAAGCGTCCGCTGATAAGTGAACGGATGAAGAGGTGGTGTATCTACAGTGGATCATCACTCAGCTCCAGACAGAGGGAAACCTGGCTGTTTGCAACAACGTGAATGGAGCTAATGAGTATTCTGCTAAGTGAAATAAGTCAGAGAAAGACAAATACCATATGATTTGACTCTTATGTGGAATGTCAGGAACAAACCAAATGAACAAAGGAAAAAGATGAACCAAGAAATGGACTCTTGACTACAGAGAACACCCTGAGGTCACCAGCGGCGAGGTGGGCGGGGCATGGGGGACCAGGTGAAGGAGACAGTGAGGTCACCAGCGGGGAGGTGGGGGGGGCATGGGGGACCAGGTGAAGGAGACAGTGAGGTCACCAGCGGGGAGGTGGAGGGTGATGGGGGAACAGGTGAAGGAGACAGTGAGGTCACCAGCAGGGAGGTGGGGGGGATGGGGACCAGAGAAGGAGGTTAGCAGGAGGACACGGGCCGGGAAAAGCCCCGAGTGATGATGCATTTGCAGAATCAGGACTCTGCGCCCCTGAAGCACCACACCGCACGTTTGCTCTGCGGGAATTGAAATGAATGCCCTGCCATGGGCCCGGCAGCAGCAGCACGCTCACATCCTACAGAACGTGGGATCAAGGAGGAAGCATCCATGAAGGAATTCTGTTCCTTTCTGTTCTGTGTCTAATTTGTGTGCTCTTGTTCTAAACTCATCATTGGGGAAAATTTGGATGCCTTGATTGTACTTTCACACATTTGCTACCGGTGCTGAGAAAGAAGAGGTGACTTAAGAATAGGTTCAAATATCAGGTAATTTAGTCTTCAGGGAAGCTTCTAGAAGCCGCTTTCTCATGTCATGTCCCTTTAGATAGCAACAATCTGCTGTGCCACTGAAAGGCCATGGGGGAGCTGCCGGGATCGGCCTCTGCCTTAGAGATGCCTGTGGGCACCTGTGGGGGGGGGGTGGGCCAGGGCCCTGTGCTCTCTGGGTGGAAGCCCCACGCAAGGGCCTGCGAGTCCACAGCACTGCGGTCACTCTCCGTGCAGGGGATGGGCTCCTTGCTGCAGGCAGGCGTTCTGTGCCCGCTGTCCAGCATGTAACACGCCCTGCCTGCAGGGGAGGAAATGGTTCACGGGCAGGGGGAAGAGGGCAAGGCGGACCCCGTGCATATGGGCCCAGAGACAGGACCCCTGCGGGACTGGGGAAATCAGGCTGCCGCCTCTGCCCATGTAGGGCACCAGTGCGGCAGATTCGACAGCTCGGCCGGGTCGGAAGCCTGCCTCCCTGAACGGGCAAGAGGGGGCTGGGGGCGGGGGGGGGGCGCAGGACCGAACATCCCCTTCCACCGCTTCACGCGATACAAACAACCATCCGGAGTTTTCTCAGATCCTCCCTGGTGTGGAGATGGTCTCGTGCGCCCTAGTGCCAGTCTGGCAAACGGGACATTGCGTATTCTGAGGATGTGGGGCAGGTGGCCGTCCCACTGGCCTGTTCTGAATGTACTGGTTTGAAAACAAAACATTTTAGTCCACATTTAATTAAATTGGATTAACATATTTTATGCATTTGATGTCAGGATCTAAGTGTGGCCCTTGAAAACAAACGCAGTGGTTCGCACTGATGGATTCTTCTCATATTTTCTTGGAAATTTGTGGAGTTTGGGTTTTCAGAACTTAGCAAACACATTAATATTTTCCTTTTGATCTGAGACCATTGGAGCTGTCTTTCTTTTCAACAAAGTTTCTGGCACCAAATAAAAAAGCCAAAAAAAAAAAAACCAACCCGATTAAGAAGGGACAAGAGTGGTTCAGCGCCAGGAGGCCTGGGTGCTGCTTGGGATTTCTGGAAGCAAAGTCATAGCAGAAACAGGAGAGAAACCGCCCCTCGGGGATCCCAGACCGAGGAATTTCTGAGGAGTGCTTACAAAATGCCCCGCGTCGTGCCGTTGTTGTTTGCTGCCAGCCTCTCGTGGTCCTGCCGTGACGGCCCAAGCGAGGCCACCGAATCCGCACCACCGCGGGCACAGGGACACGGCCGGACTGCGCGGCCCAGCAGCGGCCCTGTGGGGACAGAAGCGCATCCCCACAGCAGGGACGGATGAGTGGTTATTATCCTTAATAACGGCTGAGCTGCGTCAACCCCGAGTGCCACACACCCACAAGGCTTTCTTGGACAAGTAGCGCCTGTAAGTGGCAGCGGAACGTGTGCCTGCGGGCCTGCGGCCGAGTCCGGCTCTGCGGGGACAAATCCGGGTGGTAGCGCCGTCGTGGGAAGCCCGCGGGCCGGCCGCAGAGGCCTCCCACCGCCGGAACCTTCCCTTCTTCCTGCGGAGAGCGTGGCCCAGGGCCTGGCGGTGGCGGTGACAGTAGCGCCTCCCGTGGCACCTTGGCGAGTGCTACCGCGCAGCTGGCGAGCGGCACCAGGGGACCCTCCGCGACGGGAACACCGGGTGCGGTCCACGGGCTGCCTGCGGGGGCTCCGCGCCGGCCGGGGCTTGGACTGGCCCGGCCCAGGAGGGCAGCCCCAGCGCTGTGCACCTGCGTCCCGGGCCCCCTGCGGGCAGCCACCGCAGGGCACAGTGTCCCTGATGATTTCTGTGCAGCCGGAGGCGTCGGTCGCCCCCGCCGGGCTTGGCATCTCTGAACGCCCTCTACTTTTCGGCTAATTTTGGTAGAAATGTGACGTAACCGGCCTGCAGCATGAGACCCCTCCGTGTGGGCGCTCGGAACGCGCAAACCTGCGCCCCCGCGCGGCTGGGCTGGGGGATGCCGCGAGGTCCCAGCACCTGCACCTTCCTGGTGCTCTGAAGCCCACTCAGGGGTGAGAATTGCAGACCTGACCTCAGTTTCTCTCACCAGCTGGCCGGGGCCGCAAGTCCACACCAGCCTTCCCGTCTCTAAAACAGGGCGGCCGGAGCAGATGAACACTAAAGATTCTTTCAGTTCAACCACTTTCCAGATCGTGAGAACGTGCTCCTAGCAAGCCTTGTAAAGAAACAGGCTCGAAACTGCCCCGCCCCCGTTTCCTTTCGCTTCTGGTGGCATTGCCTTGGGAAGCCGGAGGCTGGAGTCGTTTCCTGTAGCTTCGCCGGGAGGCTCTGTGAGCCCACAGAACGCGTGCAGTCCCAGAGGGTGGTGGGGCTCCTATAAATCAGTTCTGAGCCTATTGTTTTCCTCAACAGAACAGAGATTTCCATAAAAGAAATCTTTTCAGGATGTGTGGAATGTGTGTGCATGCACCACTGTCTCTGCGTGCATGTATGTGCATGCATGGGTGTCCATCTCTGTGTGCACATGTGCATGTATATCTTTGTGTGCATATGTGTGTCCGTGTGTGCATGTGTGTATCTGCATACATGTATGTGTACGTGTGTGCATGCATGCCCATCTCTGTGTGCACATGTGCATGTATATCTTCGTGTACACGTGTATATCAGCGTATGTACATGAATGCGTGTATGTATGTATATATAGCTGTGTGTATTGTGTGTGCACATATGTGCACATCTGTGTGTGCATATGCGTGTATATCATGTGTGCATGTGTGTGCATCTGTGTGCATGTGCATGTGGGTATGTATCATGTGTGCATGTGTGGGCATAGCTCTGTGTGCATGTATATGCAGGTGTGTATCATGTGTGCATGTGTGTGCATAGCTCTGTGTGCATGTGCATGCGGGTGTGTATCATGTGTGCGTGTGTGTGCATATCTCTATGTGCATGCATGTATATCTGTGTCTATGTGTATCTGCATGTGTGTGTGCACATGTACCTGTGTATCTGCATATATGCATGTGTACATGTGCATGTGTATATGTGTGTGTGTGCATGATACGTGTGTGTATACGTGTGTCTCTGTGTGCATGTGTATATACATGTATATATCTGTGTGTGTGTGCCATGTGTTTCGGTGCATGCCCATGTGTGTGCACGTGCCTCCCTCCAGGCTTCCGCACCATGCCTGAGCTGCACCGTCTCCACCCAGGCGGGCTCTCCGAAGTAGCCAGCACATAGAGCGGTGTCCCAGGACTTTCTCATCGTGCCTGTGTGTCTCTCTTGCAGGAGAGACCTCTTCCAGGTGTCCTGATAGGTCCTTCCCTATGGACTAACGTGGAGACGGCAGGGGACCGCCCCATTGTTGGCACCTCCCGGCCCCCGTCAGAGGCACAGCGGGCCTCCGTGAGGTCGTGTGGAGAAAACCCTCCGTGGCCTTCCTCCGCACCTGTGTTCCCAAAGCGCTGATTGACCACAGAGCGGGGCGAGTCAGCGTGGCACCGGGCCGTCTGCCCCGGGGGGTTGCGCTCAGACTCCGATAGGGGGCATGGTGACGGTGGTGCGGTGGTTCGGTGGCCCCTCTTGACGCCCTGCTGCTCACGGTTACCAGTTACCCTACAGAAGGCTGTGACCGGCTGTTTCCTGTAGAAATGTACACACTCCGGATACTTCAATGTATTCTTGCAACAGTTTGCAGGGTATTTGGGTTTTTTCCTGTATGACTTGGCAACCCCAATTATGTATTCAAGGTTTTCCTATTATAATTTGTTTCCATCTCTCTGCATTTAAAATGATAATACTTATTTAAAAGGGAAAGTGCTCCTTCTCCCTCCCGCTCTGGGGCGCTGAGGTCACGGGATGGTGCTGGCGGGCGTCCAGTACCGTGGCCCTCGCTGACCAGCGGTGGCTCAGAGGACGGGTCGCTTGCTCGCCCTGCTGGCCTTTTATCAACGCTCACCCACCTATGTTAAGGAGGCCAAGAATGTTCTATTTATGCAAAGAGCAGAGTGGCGCAGAATCCTCAGTTTTTCTGAGTCTGGCCTTCGAAATTATGGGTGGATGAAATATTACAACCTTTGAAATACAGTGTCTGCCTTCATGGGATGCCAGCAAAAATAAAAGGCACGGCTCTCATAGGGCCATCGTTTCTGTGGCCACCGCCCAAGGAGAGTAGCCGCCTTCGTTTGGTGGCCTTTGCCAGTCCAGCCCCCTGCCCTGAGCCAGCCTCGGCCGGGCCGTGCTGGGCAGGAGCACGGAGCAGTGAGGGTCTGCCCCTCAGAGAGCTCGCGGCACCGGGCACACGGTCCTAACCACGTAGTAGGTGCTCCAGACCAAGTCGGCGGCCAGAAAAATGTCTAGCCCAGCCCTCAGCCTGCTGGGCTTAACACTTGGATTTCTGTAGACGGGCATTTGATTTATCCCGAGTGCGTGTGCATTAACCATGTAATGGTGTAAAGTGACCTTCAGGACACGAGGGAGAGTGTCAGTGACACAGGGTCACCTGTCGCACAGTGTGGAGCACAGAACACAGAGGCTCAAAAAGGTGGATCTCATGTTCAGTGTTCTGACCACAATAACTAACACACTAAGGAGAACACAAGGGAGATGTTACTAATTTTGAGTGAAATCCCTGACATTTTGCATATTTCAGCCGCCTCGATCTGGTGGGTGCGGTTCAGACCCTGCTCAGTAGTGAAGACCCTGATTCAGACGGTCTAGAAAAAGGGTAACAAGCAGGTGGTGTGAGACACACAGCACTTTCACTTAGGAGGTGATTGCGGACTTAATTTCAAGGGGCGGCTGATGCCGACCCTCAGTTCCGGGCCTCGGATCCTGCTTCCTGTGGCTACGTAGTCGGCCGCGTGCCC
>NC_043706.1:144143157-144152351 GCF_006229205.1 Suricata suricatta
GCTGATGGACGCGTTTGAAGAAGCAGTTCTCGGAGTCCAGAGGGCCTCTAAGATCTAGACAGCTGTTATTTAAATCTGGAAACACTTTAGAAAAATTGAGACAGCCATTCTTTTCAAGTTTAAAAACTCAGATGAGCTACATGGTACGATGGCCCGGAGAAGGGAAGTGAACTCGTGGTGGCGTGTCTGAGGACAATGGGACCGTGGACGACACACATGGGGGCTCGGCCGGCCGTGCTGTGCTGCGGGGTCCCAGCGGCCGGCACCCGGAGCCCGTGAGGGGCGCCACAGCAGGAGTCACACGCGCACGCTGGGCCCAGACGTCATGCGCGGGCTGGTGCAGGCTGTGGGGGGGACAGAGGTGACAGGTGGCCTCTCTCCCGAGCCACCACGTCCCTCCTGCACATGTGCGTGTCCGTGATTGGGGTGAGGGTCTCCATCTCCCGACTCATGTCCAGACAGGGACGAGACACTCTGGTGTGTCCCCTGCTTCCGTTCTCACCAGCTTACTGGGTCCGAGGGGCAGCTTCCTAAGGAGCGGTGGGAAGGAGGCGCTTTCTTTAACGTGAACGCCCGAAAATCTGGGACAGAGTGGAGGGAGGGTGAAGGACATTTGACGTTTTATCTGACTTACTGTCAGATTTTCCACTTGGAGGGGGAGGGGGCAGGACCTTAGTGTCACTGTGAGACCCTGGGACACTGGGACACACACGAGGGCCATCGTGGATTTCCTGCCAAGGCCGTCTTCCGATGGAGCAGGTGCCCTGGGCCTGCAGCTCGGGCCCGCATTGGGTCTGGGCTGGGCGTGGGACGTGGCCGGTGCCCAGGCCAGGCATTGGGTCTGGGCTGGGCGTGGCCCCCTCCAGCGGCCTGGACGCATGAGAGCCGTCCGGCGCCCAAGTGCCGCGGAACGTCTTCATGTTCCCGGAAGCGACGTCTGTCTCTTAGCAGGACAAGCAGAGGGGCTTCTCTGAGCGTCAGCTTCCTCGTTCACTAAGCGCAGAGAAAACCCTGCCCTGGTCACCTCCCGGGGGACCCTGCGGGCCTGCGCCCCCACGCGGCCCGGGACTGGCGCGCTCGCAGGTCCCGGATGCGTAACTGGCGCGCGCGCTGCGCTCTCCCTGCAGACGTGTCCCGGTGCGTGGCCGAGAGGAAGTACACCCAGGAGCAGGCCCGGAGGGAGCTGCTGCAAGTGTTCATTCCCGAGTGCAACGAGGACGGCACCTACAGCCAGGTGAGCCCTCGTCCCTGCCCAGCCCCCGCGGTGCCAGCCAGGAGCCAGCCAGGAGCTGGGGGGAGGGGCGGCTACGGGGGAGGGCGGTGTCCCTTGGGGGGGCATAGGTGGGAGGGGCCTGGGCGTCCCTGGGACTGGGGCGGACTATGGGGGTGGGGACCCCATGTGGCCCTGGGGAGGGGGCTACGGGGGAAGGGTCCTGATGTCCCGGGGAGGTCCGTTCCGGGGGGAGGGGCCAGTGTGTCCCTGGTGGGGGCCTACAGGGGAGCGGCTATGGGGGAAGGGGCCCGGGGGCTATGGGGGAGGGGCCCGGGCATCCCTGGGGGGCGTCCCGTGAACAGCTGGAAGGGAGTTCCTGGCAGGGCTGACTTCCACGGCTAGTGGTGATAGTGGGGAGCTCACTCACGCCCCTCCCGGCGCAGGCGCCCGTGTCCGGGCCGCTGCCCGCCACTGTCCCTGAGGCTGGCCTGGCCCAGGCGCCCGGGAGGCGGCTCCTCGCTGGGGAGCAGTCCCGGCTCTCCCTCGCCTCCTGGAGCAGGTGCGGGAAGGCCAGGCGGCAGGAGCCGTGCGCGCCTGGCGGGTTCAGGACTTTCCTCCCACCTCGTGGGTCAACGTCAGTCAGGAAAATAACCCAGTCCTCCGTGTTGAGTCTTGGCCGCGTCATTCTGTCAATACTACCGTTCCCCCTTAAGGAGAACAGTCCTGAAGTGCGGAGCTACGGGACACAGCCCTCTGTAGAGAAACAACCAGGACCTGCTGTCCGATAATGACACGAACTCTGTGTTTTTACATCCCTGGGCCTCCCAGGGCCTGGCAGGGGGAAGCGGGGGGAGTTGGCAGAGGTGCCGATGGCAGGAGGTGCCCCTCAGGTAGTCTCTGTGGAGGGGGGAGTGGGGGCAGGATGCGAGGGAGACCCCGGGGCCGGGAGGTGGGCGGGATTCGGGGGAGAGACCCCCGGGCCAGCAGGTGGGCATGCGGGGGGGGGCCTGGCGGGCGGGGGAGAGATGTTGGGGAGACCCCGGGGCCTGGAGGTGGGCGGGATGCATGGGGGAGACCCCAGGGCTGGGAGGTGGGCATGCAGAGGGGGGGGCCCTGGCAAGCAGGGCAGGGATCTTGGGGAGACCCAGGGCACGATGGATGCTGTCCCCCCCAGTCGCTGCGGGCCCAGCGGGGGGCTTCTGAGCGTGTCTCAGGCCAGCTGGGGCTCCTCTGGGGTGGCGAGCTCCCGTGGGCACAGGGCGTAAGTGCCCAGTGCAAGCGCCCAGGTCTCCTGCAGACCTGGGTCCCGGGGCCGCAGCTGCGAAGCCCCTGGCCTCCCAGCTGACCCTGCCCCGCCGCCCCGCAGGTGCAGTGTCACAGCTACACGGGATACTGCTGGTGCGTCACGCCCAACGGGAGGCCCGTCAGCGGCACGGCCGTGGCCCACAAGACGCCGCGGTGCCCCGGTAGGTGCCCCCGAGCGCCGTGGTCCTGACCCTCCGCCCTGCGTGCTCGGGGTCAGGAGAAGTGCAGAGTGGGTGGTGGCGAGAATTACCGTAGGACCAAGACGGTTGTAGGTTCTCTGATTCAGGATTCTTAGTCTTTTAGGAATGACCGCAGGGCTGTAGTCAGCAGTGCACGGCGCCACGAGTTTTCTTTGGCAAAAAAGAAAAAACTAGAAAAAGGAAAGTTCTGGTTTTATGTGTACATGTTCGCAAGGAAAACGCGGCCTGCGCTTCACGGTCCCACCCCAGGGGGGGTTGTGTTGTTTTATTCCTCATGGGAGGGCCTGAGGCACGAAGGCAATCTTCCTGACAGGAGAGGCTATGAAATCGTCCGTTTTCCATTAATATTTTACCAAAAATGATACAAATGATTCACATCATTTTTATTTCAGAATGTTTTGCAACTTGAATTGTGATTTAAAAAATTTTTTTAAAATATTTGTTTATTTTTGAGGGAGAGAAAGACAGCATGAGCAGGGAAGGGGCAGAGACAGAGGGAGACACAGAATCTGAGGCAGGATCCAGGCTCCGAGCTGTCAGCACAGAGCCTGATGCGGGGCCCGAACCCACAAACTGTGAGATCATGACCTGAGCCGAAGTCGGACGCTTAACCTACTGAGCCCCCCGGGCGCTCTCTGAGGCCACAGGGACTTGCCGGGGCAGCTGTGGAGGGGCTTCATGCCCTTTGCACCGAGGTCCCTGGATCAGACTGTGGTAGGACGTGACCCCAGTGCAAATAAAATACAGAGCATGGTCCTGATTTTTCATAGAAAATGTTGGAACATTTGCATTCAGGACTTACTTTTAGACTTAATTTTTTATTCAAGGATCAGGCATCTTCTAGTTAGGAATTCTGCTCATGGTTCCGATGCTTCCCAGGCACAGGCCAGAACTCCTCACTGCCCCTGCTGCCGCCATCTGTAATTAACAGCAGCCCGAAAGCTAGTGTGTCCAGGGGCTGGCGGGGTGTGCATAATGCGGGATTAAAATATATTCATTTCAAATAGCTGTTTTGTTACCCAAGAGCTAGAAATTGCTGACAAATATTTTTAGTGAGCTAACATTTGCACCTAATAACCCTTGTGCAGACTCATGGAGTAAATGAAGGAAAAGAGAAAATGAATGCCCACCACTGGCCCCGTGTGTCCCTCGCTGTGGGTCACACTTCCACAGACTCCCTTCATCTCCGTGTGCGGTGCCAGTTTGCCCTGAGCCTCACTGGACAAAGGAGAAAGCCCGGGGGATACCCGTTTTCTGCGATTTTTGTGACACCGTTTGAAAAATTAAGCTGTGTCTGAAAGGTCTTTATTGAAAATCATGTGCCAAACTGGCTGAATTTCTTACATTCTCCAAACAGTCCTTTGTTTCGGAAATCAAACCACCGTACTGTGACTCACAGGTTTTTCCAGCAGGTACCAGTGATTATCATTTGACTACGTAGACAGGCCCCGTCTCCTCACTGTCCGCACGGACTCTGTGCTCCCCGTGATGGGTTCCGGAAGACAGTGTGCCCCGAAGTCGGTGTCTCTCGTGTGGGAACCGAGGGAGAAGCTCTGTGTTCCAGGGCAGGGCTGGGGCGAGGATGGGGCCGGCCTCCTCTCAGACCGGCCCTCCACTTCCGCGGTTTTGGGGCTGTGAGCCCAGGGCGCCCGCCCGAGCCCCCTCCGGCCTGCTGCTGGCGAGCTGCGTCGCTCCCGGGGAGTCGTGGAGAAGGCCCCTCCGGCCACACTCTCACTCTGCGCACACGCGGGCGCGGAGCGGGTGCGGTGCTCAGGCTCTGCGGGGCCGTGGGGCCTGCTGAGAAGGTCAGAGCAGGGGGTGTCGGGGCGCTGGACCTCGCGCGCGCACGCACTGAGCAGTTCATGACGGACTCTGGCATAACAGGGTTGGACTTCTTCCCAGATCCCAACACCACCTCGCAGAGCCCGCCCTCGGCAGGGCCGTGACCCGGACGCGCATCGCCGAGGCTCGAGTCTGTCATCTGCCGGGGACTCTGCATGCACCTCCCTCCTCCCTGGTCCCGCAGCCGGGGTCCACGGGCTAGCGCCCACTACCCGCGGCTGCGAACGGCGCCTTGGCTTTCACCCGGTCTATTAGAATTGGGTAAACCTCCGCGGTCAACAGTTGTTCGCCCTGGAGTTCACACCAGGCTTACCCTATAAATACAGGCTCTAAAGATGTAAAAACCTGGAAAAGAGATTCAAAATGTAGCCATAAAGAGTAACCGTCACATAGAATGTGCACGTGTGTGTTACGAACACGTGCAAACACGTGGAGGCAGACCGCGGTGGAGGGAGGCGGACATCCGTGTGCTGGCCAGATTTCAGCAGGACGAGAGCCCCCGCCCCAAATCTGCCCCCCTCACTCCTCCCAGAAGGACCTGAGAAAGAAGGGTTCTTTTCTTCCATCAACGTGTAGTTTTAAGCCATCGCTACAAAATGCCCAAACTCCCACTAATTGATAAGAAAAATGAGATGACACTAGTAAAAAGTGGTCAAAAGTTTCAAACAGGCAGCATTTCAATTTATTTATTTATTTAATGTTTATTTCAATTTATTCCCTTTTGAGAGGGAGGGGCAGAGTGTGAGCGGGGAAGGGGCAGAGAGATGGGGAGACACAGAATCCCAAGCAGGGTCCAGGTCTGTCTGTCAGCACAGAACCTGTAGGTTTCTTCTGTAAGGATTTGCTCTTTTCTCCTTCCTGCCAAAGATCTGAAGGCTAACGTTGCTGGGGGCAGGGTAGAAGTCAGGACTTTTCTCCAAGGGAGGATTTTTGTAGCCTGCCTGTTCGCTGTTATTTGGAAAGAGCTTCAGGGTTTTAATCTCCTCTCTCGTCTGTGACTGGGCACCAGGGCCAGGAGCTTCTTCCTGGCAGGAGTACAGAGCGGTTTCAGACACCGTAAGCTGAACCTACAGGCACGCATTCTTCATGTTACACTGTCCTCAGAGTTCCGTATGTAGTTCAGCTTGGGGTGTGGGCCTGAGGTCAGCTGCAGACTTGGGGACGCAGGGGCGAGGAGGGGAGACGTCCCACAGCCATGACTGAGGGCCTCCCGGGACCCGCCCACCCCCGTCTTAATCCAGGGTGGGCGGTGGGGAGAGTCCTCGGGTGCAGGACGGAGATCCTGTCCACCTGACGTCACCACACCCCGTGTTGCAGCGCCTTCTCCTGGTGCAGGACGGAAGGTCACCTCTCCGGCCCTGTTCATTCCCTGGCGGGTCTTGTGACATCAAGTATCGTGTCTCCCTCGGTGTCAATGATTGGAGGTTCTGCACTTCGCTGGAGGGAAGGAGTGAGTGCATGGTCCTTTCCTGGGGCCCACGGCACTCACGTGTCCCAGGGCCTCTCTGGGTAACTTGTATGTCTGGGTTTGGGAAGGCCCAGGCGCGAGTGCCAGAGGTCGTGGGGCTTCATTGAGCCCCTCGGCGGGTGTCTCCGGCATGCATGGTTGGCAGGTGTGTGGCCCACCCACGGTCCACACCGCCTGCCGCTCTGGCTCTGCCCGAGTGCAGTAGTCACGCTTCTGTGAATATCCTTATCATTTCTGAAAACATTAACTTCACAGAGAGAAGCTGATTGAGTTTTCACTCCTCACGGATGAGTTTCTCTGGCGCTCAGCGAAGGGGCCTGCGCAGCTGAGGGGTTTGGGGGAGCGTCAGCACAGCCGAGCTTCCAGATCCCAACATCAACAGCCTCTAGGGTCTCCGAAGCGTTCCTTTATAAACATTTGGGAAGAGCAAATTCAGAGACACTTTGTGTGAAAGAGCCTCTTTTCCCCTCAAAACGGCTTTTTCTTTAGGCTTAACAAGTCTCTTCCCGAAAAGTGATAGGAGAGCAGTATTTCGGTGCATCCTGGCAGGGACCGTAGGCGCAGACGGCGCTAACGAAGTGGATGGTGCCCCCCAAGGAGCGCGCCTGCTGTGGAGAGGACACCAGCCACCCACCTGGGTGGCCAGGCCGCAGTGTAGACGCCACGCACCAAGGTTTGTTTTAGGGAAAAATATAAACCATCAGGGACCACTGTGGCCCTTGTTGAGGCATCGAGGAAATCCGTTTTACATCCCTGATTCAATAACAGTAGGGTGATTCAGCCGGCACGAGGTATGTACAATTTCCTATACAATTTTCAGACGGTGGAAATTTCTGAAGGTACTGAATTGATGCCGAAGTTTTCTTTAAAAAACTGAGCCAACTATTGAAGGAAAGGACCACGGGGTGTGGTTTTCTACGCCGAACGAGACTCCGCAGCCTTCCTGAGGCTCAGCCTGCGGACCTGTGAGAGCGCGGGCTCTGGGCAGCCCTGGCCGAGGCCCAGCTGCTCCTGCGGGGTCCCGACCGCCTCGGGGCCTGGCTGTCTGGAGTGCGTCCCCCGCTGGGGGCCTCGCAGAGCCCTGCGCTGGGTCTGCTCGCCCGTTCCTTGTTAATGTGGACTTGGCATTGAATTACTCAACGACCTGCTGATGGCATTTTATTGTTATTACTTTTCCTTCTTGGAAAAACTTAATACTTTTATTATTTTTTTTCTTCTTGGGAAAAAAGTAGTTTCAGGTACTTGACCCTTGCATTTTTATTTATTTCCTTTTAAAAAAATGTTTATTTATTTTGAGGGAGAAAGAGAGAGAACACGGTGGGCGGGGACAGAGAGAATCCCAAGCAGGCCCTGCACTGTCAGCACAGAGCCCTGTGTGGGGCTTGATCTCACAAAGTGTGAGATCAGGACGTGAGCCAAAGTCAGGAGTCGGACGCTCAGCGGACTGAGCCCCCCAGGTGCCCCACGGCATTTTTACTTTTGTGTTTCAATCTGCTCAGTCACTGAACTTGACCGGACACTTAACTGGTGGCTAGTTGGTAACTGAGACTCTCACGGCCTCAGCGCTCTGGGGTGTCTTTTTCCACACCTGCACCTCAGTGGCTATTCGGCCGAATTTTCTAATAGTTACTAAAACTGTAAAGGAAATCAAGAGATCCCATGGGAGTGACTGGCCCCGAGGTTCCAGCCCCAGCGGCTGTGTCCTTCCAGACACATTCTGTGCAAAACCAAACAAGGATGTGTGTTTCCTTTTTACATTTTTTAAGTGAGTGGAACTTATCTGACAGCTCCGTGAGCGGCACCTTCGGAGCGTTCCTCGCTCCTCCAGGCGGGGGTCAAGGCTGGCCTCACCGCAAGGGGACAGGGCCAGGAAGGGAGCCCCAGGGCCACGTGCCCTCTGTGGCATGGGGTGAGTGTGGGCCTGGCTGCAGGCCGGCCAACAGGACAGGGTCGATTTGGTTTGGTTTCTTGGCCACAAAACAGAGAAATGGGAGGCAGCTGGAGGCGGCAGTGGGCTGGCCTGACGACGTGGACAGGTGGGCGTGGTGAGGACTGCGTTGCCCCCAGCAAGCACCCGCCAGGCCTTTGTGCAGAGCGCAGAGCACTGTCATCAAGTCTCTGTCAGAGGAGCGTCCCCGGAGGCGGGGCTTCTGTTTCCTCTGAGTTTCCAGGTGACGCTGACGCACTGACGCTCCTGGTGGGGACACTGGCCCAGGGCAGCCCCCTCTCACCAGGTGAGAGACACAGTCCCCGCCTCCATGTCTTCTCCAAGTGGACTGAATGTCCCACTGGGGTCCTCTCTCTGTCCCCTGCTCTGTGATGGCAAGGGCACATGGCCGGACCCCGCAGGTGACTCACGGTGGAACCGTAGCATCGGGTGGTGGGCTGTGGGCTGCAGCTTTGGGATCCCCCCGGGCCTCAGGTGAAGCCGACCGTGGGGCCCAAATCTGGGCAGGAGGCCCCAGGGTCCCTGCATGGGACAGGGTCATAGACGGCGTGGGGAGCCAGCCTGCAAGCCCTAGGGAGGCTCGGAGCTGCCACCTGGCCCTCCGGCCGCCAGTGACCCCGGTGGGCATGGCTGCGGCTCGGAGGGGCCCTCATGGCCCAGGGTGACCCATGCCGCTCTCCTGGGCCACAGGGTTTGTGTCGTGCCGACAGACATGGCACCGGGCACCAACTGCAGCTCATTTCGGCTTTCCATCTGCCCAGCACTGTCCCCAAGGCCCCTTACGCGCTGGGCATGGCCCGACCTCATAGGATGGCTGGCGGGGCTGCTGGGCCTGCCCTTGCCCAGGGTTTCGGGGACCTGCCTCCCCAAAACCAGCCCTCTCTGCGTCTCAGGCGCTCAGGAATGAGACTCTGGCTCCGCAGAATTCTCGGCCACGTGAGCTGCTCGCGGGAACAAGAGGGAAACGGAGGCCAAGGAGGAGGCAGGGGGAGCACCCACACTCACCTCAGCCAGCCCACGGCGCCGCGGCTCTGGCCGGAGCGGCACTCGATGCCTCTGCTGGCAGGCCTGGCCTGTCTCAGGCGGGAGCACAGCCTATCTGGGGAACACACTTCACATCTCAAGAAAACGTGCTGCCAGTCTCGAAAAGAACATTCTGCCCTTTGCTGCTGCTGGGCACCAGAAGGCCAAGTAGCTGGTGACGCCCTGCAGACCACG
>NC_043706.1:144152451-144166497 GCF_006229205.1 Suricata suricatta
GGCGCTGCAGACGGAGGGGCTCCCTTGCTGGCCTTCCTGGGGCCCAGCCCCACCGAAGCCTGCGTTAGGTTAGCGCTTGCCGCCCTCTCTGGAGCGCGTAGGGCACGGAGCTGGGTCACACCACAGGAGGCACGGTGTCACCTGCGGGGAAACCCAGGAAAATCCGGGGAAGTGAGTCACCTTCACCCATTGGAAGTGAGCCCTGACTGTGAACACTGTACTCCCATCCCTCATAGGACCTGGAGGTCCATAGGAAGGGGAAACTGAGGCAGGGAAAATAGCAGAAAGCTCCCCGTTTCTCTCTGTGATTACTCTAAAGCCTGGATTCCTCAGGCACTTGACTAAAATCTGTTGTTGTCGAAGTCGTGGTGTTGGGAAAGCCACACCACCTAGATCGGGTGATACGTTCTGTTTACAGTAGGTATATAATATCTAGTCGTCCATCCGGGAAGGACGAGGGATTCGCTGAGCGCTCCTGCACCATTTGCTTACACCCGGTAAGCATCACAGTCGAGCTGGTTTTGAATCACTTCAGCCTCTCCCATGTTGGCTGGAGGAGGCCAAGGCCCGGCGGCCCCGAAGCAGGTCCTGGGGGGCAGGAGGGAGGCGGCAGGGCAGCTGTGTCTGAGCCAGGCGCCCAGGATGACGGGACTCACGCTATTCCCCTTAAACCATGGACACTGTTTTCCCTGCATTGTTTTGTGGTTTCCTCCTCCAGTAACGCACGCCCTGACTGCGGGGAAAGCCACCTCTTCTAAAATATTTTTTAAGTTATTTAGTTTGAGAGAGAGATGGAGAGGATCTGGCCCTTTTAAAACAGCATTACATGATCTGTATCTGTGGGAAATGACGGATGTCAGACTTACTTTGGTAATCAGTTCACAATGTAAGCTAATCATTGTGATGTGCGCGTTGAATTGATAAGGTGCTGAATGCCCATTATTTCTCAATAAAACTGAACAATAAGGTAAAAAGCAAAATAACATTTAAAGGGGATGAGATCTCACAAATGGAGGGAATTCAGCTGTGTCCTTGAAATATGAAGGTCAGTCTTCTGGTCTGTGAGCAGTGATCAGGCCTCGAAAGCACAGCTGACCTACCAGGGCCTTATGAAGCTGTTCGCTGTCTCCCAAGCCCCCATTTCTTTTTTTTAAATTTTTTAAAAATATTTTATTTATTTTTGATACAGAGCATGAGAGGGGGAGGGGCAGAGAGAGAAGGAGACACGGAACCGGAAGCAGGCTCCAGGCTCCGAGCTAGCTGTCAGCACAGAGCCTGACGCAGGGCTCGAACCCACGAACGTGAGATCTGACCTGAGCCAAAGTCAGAGGCTTAACCGACTGAGCCACCCCGGCGCCCCCCAAGCCCCCATTTCAAAACCCCTTTCTGCACCTGCGTCCTAGATTTTCATCTGTCACATTCTCGGGAATTCTCCAGCAAATCCTGGTCTCCAGAGAGCCGTGATGAGGGGTGAGGCAGCGTCTGGCGCTGGGTGCATGGACTGTACTTGGCGTAGCGGTTTGCTGCGTGATGTTCGGCTGTTGGCCACATCCTCGGGGGCAGGGTGTTGCAGGGAAGGAGGTGAGATTGGGGAGCTTTTTGTCCAGGGGCATTTGGACCCTCTTCAGGTTCTGGCACAAAACGCGTGAATCATGGAACACGTTACCAGGGACACTGGAATCTGCTGTAAAATCATTTCTTCCACGGTAAGAACAGGGTGGCATTGCTTTTGTACGGACTGGCTTGAGTAAACACCGAGTGGATTTAGGGGGCTGATGAGCTTGGTCTGTGAGGAAGCGGGCCTGGGGGCCAGGGAGACCCTCCCCCTCCCCCCAGGCCTCTGCCTCTCAGCTGCCTGCACATCCACAGTTTATAGTCCTCAACCCTTAGACCACAACGCACCGTCCTAGCTGGTGCAGAAGAGCCCTTGTGCGGGGCATCGGATCATCATGTAGGATATTTACAGTTAGCTCAGAATACTGAAGCCCAAATAGTTATACTCAGACATATTACTGGAATATTATCATTTTCAGGCAAAAGTAGGAAACATGTTTTGACTCACTGCAGAAACACATGGTAAGGAGAAGCTGAGGGCGGAAGACCGTGAAGTTCGTTAAGAAATCTCAGCTCAGGAGAAGGCCACACTGTGGCCCCTCTTCATGGCGCGGGGATTCTTGCCGAAGCAGAATCCTGTTTTGAGTCCTGGAGACCATGTCCCATCCCACCAGTGGCAGGAGGGAAGTAACCGGGCGCAGGGCCGGTAAGCAGCTCTGACGACCCACGGAGCACCCGGTCCTCTGCCAGACTCCCCAGTGCACGCGACTCGGTCACTTCACAGAATCAGGGCTGCAGGGACAAGCGCGTCTCCTCCGGAGCTGGGGCCACGGGTGCACCTGCCGCAGACCCAGTGGGCGGGGCCGAGGGCCAAGCCAGAAGCTTCCCGAGGTTGGTGCTCACGTGAGCACCCTTGGTTCCTCGCGGTGAACCTGCCAACCTGCCATATCTGCAACTGTGTGTTACTGTCTGTCCCGTGAGATCCTTTCCTACCATGACCTGCTGTGCATCTCCTACGATGTCACCATTACAGCCCAGGAAACAGGAGAAATATTCTCAAGATGTTGTACAGTTGACATCCAAGGTATAAGTGACGGTTTGTAGACAGCCTCATGTTTAAGATTGTAAGACAAGAGATGGGTCTCGAGTCTGTGTCTGCGATGTCTACACTGAGGTGCACAGCCCGGCATGTGACGCGGGCGGTCCTCAGTGAGTCCTGCAGGGACGATCCTCTCCCGTCAGCAGGGACGGTTCCCCCCCCCCCCCCCCCCCCCCCCCCCCCCGTCAGCAGCGACGGCCCCCTCCCCCACCCCCACCCATCAGCAGCGACAGTTCCCCCCCTCTCCCTTCGGCAGGGACGGCCCCCTCCCCCATCAGCAGGTGGACTCCAGACTCCTGTGCACAATTGGCTTGTACTCCTTCGGGGGAGGGGCGTAGTGTCGGCGCGGGGGGAGGTCAGTGCGTGGTGGTTTCCAGCCGCCGGCGGAGCGCAAGGCGCCATCTGCCGCTCGAATCTCTCGGCGTAACAGAGATGTCGCGAGCGCTCGTGCGACACGCGACCAGCCTTGCGTTTTCCCGCGCTCTGTCCACACAAGACAATCCTCCACTTTCTTTTCTCTGGAAGGAAGTCCAGCCCACACCAGGGTGTCTGGCATAACTTTCGTTACTTTGAAAACGGTTCCTCTTTGATTCTGAGTCTCGCTGCGGCCCCTACACGGTGCGTGTGAAGGGGTGATGACGTCATTCACGTGAAGAAACTGACGTGTGGTAAATTAGGAGTGTGTGTCTCAGGAACGTGGCCGACCAGTTAGCGGCAGCAGTAGGAACGACTCTGGTTTACTGGCTTAGGGCCGTGACCGCAGATGACACTGCCACCCCTGGTCCTAGATGGCTGTTTAACCAGAAAGTGACAGGCACTGTGACCCACTGGAAGTGGAAGGAAGCTTGTGTGACAAGTGTGGATGGGCGCTGGGGAGCCAGCGATAATTTATTCCTTCTTTCCCCCCTTAGGTTCCGTAAATGAAAAGCTACCCCAACGGGAAGGCACAGGAAAAACAGGTAACTATCTTAAAATCAATTTTCATGACGAAAACACATCACAGCTAATTCAATCTCAGCTTCAAGATGGCTTCTCGAGTTAAAATTTAAATGTGGACTAAATGATACGAGAGCTGACGAAGTTCATTACGTGTTCGCTCAACACTCGGTCTTATTCCTTCGGACCACCCGGGTCTTGTAGGCGTCGGAGCGTCACCCACGTCCGCCCAAGGGAGGGCCCCTCCGACGGGCACCGTCTCTGCCTGGGGAGGGGCTCACTCCCGTGTAATTCGGGAGTGTAGAGTCACCGGGGGCCGCTGAGGAGGGGTCTCAACGCTTCCTCGTGGGAAGGAGGCTGCTTTTCCCCGTGTGTGACAGTCACGCCCCCTGGGACTGGTGGGGACAAGAGCCAGGTAGAAGAGCGAGCCGTTTCCATAGCAGCCGGTTCGTGCCACACAGGCGCCGGCGGGCCCGCCATGACCTTCCCCGGGCCCCGCCTTCGCCCTTCCCACAGCGTCGTCCCTTAGACCCAGGGACACGTTTTCAACCTTTGAAGTCAGAAGTCATTTTCCAGACAAAATTAAGAAAAAAGTTTAGTACCAAAATTTTAGGCAACTCTTATTTTCTGCTGGAGGTTACAGTACATGAACCAGTAATAAAGAAAAGTGACGACAGTGGACCAGAGCTGGGTTTCAGGCAAGTCCCTTCCCTTAAGTGTGTTCTGAGACCAGGGTGGGCACCGTCACTGCCCAAGAAGATGTCAGAGTCCCAGGCGTGCTCCGGTGGCACTGGGGACAGGCATCCAGTGGCAGCAGAGTGGTCTCACAAGAGGGCAGGGGTGGTGGCACGGGGGTGTGGAGAGGGACACGTAGCGGAGAACAGAAGAGCCTCAGAATTGAGGAAAACAGAGAAAGACAGTGACGTGCGTGGCCAGAACACCGGCCGGAGTGAGGGTTTACCTTTGGGAAAGGGGATCAAGTGGCCCAGAACGTGAGGCGAACGGCTTGGATTTGAGTCTCTGAGGCCCGGGGGTGGGCAGGCCAGGATCTTTTAGAGAAGAGGAGGGGCGGTATTCAGGGCTGCGCCCATCAGTCAGCGGGCAGGGGAGGAGGAGAGGAACGGGCACGCTACCTCCGAGGGAGTTTCCTAACCCCGTGGAACACGTGTCACGCACGCCGAATCCCTGTAAAACGCAAATCCCCAGGGAGCTGGGGTGTGGGCACAGACGTGAACTGAGGCAGGACTCCGTTCCTTCCACCGAGGCCTCTCCATCCATGGACGTGCGCACAACGGGGAATTCCTGAGATCAAGCAGCAAAGCTGACTTACCGCCAAAAACAACACGTTACAGAGTCTAGAAGGGAAAATAAACAGCACACGGCTCTCTGTGGTTTAGTTTCATTTTCTCAAGGCCGAGTTAGCGAGTTAGTGCACCAGGGACCAGCGCGTGCGGTGCCTGCGTTGGGGGCCAGGGCAGGCCTGCGGGCGGTCCCTGGGGTGCCCTGCGCCCTGCACATCGTGCGTGGGCCCGTCTGAGTCTCCAGGCTCCCAGGGATCTGGGGAACGGACGGTCGGCCCCTCGGAGGTGACCTGCCGGGGCCTCGGTGACGGTGCACAGTGCTCATCGCACCTGTGGTGGCTCTAGACGGGTCCCCATGGCACCGTGGCTCGTGGGAGGGGTTCCGCGAGCTTCCATGGCTCAGAGTGACAGTGTCAGAGCCGGAGTTTCTCAAACAGGCGATCTTACGTCCTGTCAGTGTTCTGACGGAGAGCAAGCCTTTGCTCAAAGATCGCTCAACGTTAAAGTTTTTTTAAAGAAGCTTTTTGGTTTGTCCCCAAAAAGAACTTATGAGAAACTTCAGTTTTATTCCTCAGACTTCTGGGAAAGTCGTGAATCACAGATAAGCCTCGTGGCCGCCCGTATCTCCAGCACGGTTTACTGGGATTTAATCCTCAAATTATTATATGATGGGGTCACGCTAGCAAGCTCCAGTGAAAAGCAGCAGGCAGGCCCCCGGGGCCCCCACAAAGTGCCTGTGATTGTGTGCTGGGCGGGGCTGGGGGCCGCTTACCGGGGCCCGACTTCCAGCAGCTCAATCCCCGTGTCATCCTGACATGGCTTGGAACTCTCTAGAATCTGACGCTGTGCCAGGGAACCATGGTCTCTCTACGAATTAAATAAGCCAGAGAAATGGTGCCAGACTGGCTCCGTCACCCACACAGTGTCCCGCTCTGCGATGTTGACTCTTGTCCCCCAGTTCCTGCAGGGGTGACAGAGGGGCTGGCCGTGCAGGGGTGCAGAGGCGGCAAGTCAGGGCCTGATCCTTAGATCCCTGCCCTCCACTCGGGAAAACGGGGTGGGGGGCAGAGCAGGGGTCTCTGGGCTCCCCCCAGCCCACCCCCATCTCTCTTCTGCCTTCCGTCACCCCCAAGCCGCTGACTTTGTTGACGTGAGCCCCCCTTCCCACTGCTGTGGCCCCTGCTCTCTCCCCCTCCTGCCCTGAGCCCCTCAGGAGCCCCCCAGGAGCCCCCACCCGGCCGCAGGGGCCCGGTTTCCAGCCCGCTCGAGCCCCCAGGTGGCCGCTCACCGAGTGCTCCTGGCGGCCGAGGCGCTGCCCCCCCCCCCGGGGTGGTTTGGGGGGTGCTGGGCGCACGCGAGCCCTCGGCTTCCTCCTGTGCGCGCACTTAACTGGACTTACTCTCATAATTGTAGTCTCCTTGCAAATCTTTTCCGTTCTGAATTCAGATGATGCCTCAGCTCCGGCGCTGGAGACGCAGCCTCAAGGAGATGAAGAAGGTGAGCCTGGCCTCAACAGGGTCTGGGGGGGGACGCGGATGTGGGGGGAGGACGGCGTGCATTCGGGGGAGGACGGCGTGCATGCGGAGGAGGACGCGGACGTGGGGGGGGACGTGGACGTGGGGAGGGGAGGACGCGGACTCGGGGGGGGGGGGAGGACGCGGATGTGGGGGGAGGACGCGGACGCGGGGGAGAGGATTCCGGTGCCTGGGAGCAGTCATGGGCCTGGGAGCGGCAGGCCCGTCACCTGCTGGGAGTGTACTCAGAGGGGACCGGATGTGGCCACTTCCAACTTTGTGACACCTGCTGTCTTTGGCGGTGGCTTCGGAGCATGGCTCGTGAATCAGCGGTGGTGCCGTCATGCCGGAGTTGAGATTTTATGATTTGGATGATATAAAAGATCCATTTCAGAAGCGTGCGGCGACACGTGCCCTGTCCCTGCTCCGACTCCACGCCTGTCACCCCTCATGCTCGCCGTGGTGCGGGGCGTGAGGCCAGCTGTGGGAGGTCACGTGCAGGAGGGCGTTTCTCGGGTGGGTTGAATTTTATAGTCACCGCCAAGGGGGATCCTCCTATTCTTAGACTTCAGTAAATGGCCTGAGGTGTTTGCCGAAGTGTCACAGATTGTCCGGCCAAAGGAGTGCGGGTTTGAAGACAAAGTGTAAGGAACGCACATCATGAATAAAGCAAAGGATGAGAGGAGGACCCACAAGGTGGCGGGCAGCTAACAGTGACGGCGGTGGCAGATGCCTGCCCGGCACGAGGTGCTGCACGGGGTCACCGGCCCACCGAACCCTGACCACTGACCGACCCTGTCTGAGGCGCCAGGCTGACCCGGCCGAGGGCGGCCAGGGCCGGGGTGGCCGCGGACCGTGTGCTCCGCGGGCGCCTGCACAGAGGTGTAGTTCACGGAGTGCGGTTCCTGACGGCTCTGCTGAGCAAGGGCTCGTGCGCTACGGGCAAGCCCGTCTCCCGGCGCGGGGACGTGTTTCTGCCCCTCGGGGCTTCCCCCCGAGACCCACGCTGTGTACGGGAGCCACTCGGGTTCATAGACGTGTTACTTGTACTTATAGAAGGAAAAAGAAAAAAATCACACTGAAATGTTCTAAATGTATACTGTACTTTCTTTTTGTCTCAAGTATGTGATCATTTTAACGGTATCTTTGAAAATGTGGAATATGTATTTATTTAGCACACTGACTTTTTGGCTTTTAGGCTCTCTACTGAGGTCTTTAATTGAGCAACTGTGTTTTCATGGTGAATTAAAAACATTATCATTTTGTTTTGGTTTCTTAGATATTGCGTCACGTTACCCCACGCTCTGGACTGAACAAGTGAAAAGTCGGCAGAACAAAACCAGTAAGAATTCAGGTAAGAAGGGGCCCACTGTTGCTTCGTGAGGAGGGACTTAATAGGCTAGGAAGTGGTGTCATTTTCTGGAAGTTAAATGCAGAGAGCACGTCTTTGCCCTCAGTTTCCAATGAGTCATGCAAATAATTCTTGTGACTTGACCACCGAAATGTAGTTCAGATTTTGGTGGTTTTATTAACTTTCCTAAGTGCTTTAGAAGGTTTCTCTGAATGTGCCAAGCAGACTATAGCTTTAGGTATAAAAATAGCAATAATTGATAATAAGTATTTGGTTTTGACCGTGTTTCAGAGATGACCAGAGCCTTGGCTAATGCTCTTCAGAATCCCCAAAGCTCTGCGGATGTGTTTGCTGCCGAGGCGTGTTTGACGCACTCTGGCCTTTTGAGCTGACGGTCCTGACGCTGGGGGAGAGGGGGGGGTGGCCTGGGGCTGGTCAGCGGGTCCCCCGCACGAGGACTCGGTGACCTCCGCCCCTGCGTGGCGCTTGCACGAGCTCCTCCTCTCTCTATATATATAAACACTTACTGAAAGAAAGTGTCCTTCCGGGTTCCAAGTACTCATCTGCTGACGGTCTGCAGGCCCAGTAATAACGCGAATGTTCTGTGATCAGCCTCCAGTGAAAAACTCGTAAACGTTCACGGAGCCAGCCTGCGCTCACAGCCCTGCGGCCTGTGCGCAGCTGTGTTTCTTCCAAGTGCGTTTTAATGTCTATTTATAAAAAACAAAGCAAAACAGCCAACAAACAGCTCAAGAGGTTTCTCAAAGTGCAGGCTGCTAATAATACTTTGGTTCTCTCCTGTCACCTGTCCTCACTCTCACTCCTGGAGGGACTCTTGAGACGAGGCCCCGAGTCCTGGTGTTTTCCCGCCTCCGGGACAGACTCTACGTGACAGGAAGGGCCACCGATTTACAGCCTGAAGGCAGCAGGCGGGAGGAGCCGTGGAGGCACCAGAGGAGGGCTTGGGAGGGAGCAGGTCCGGTGTGTTCTCGTGTGGTTTTCATCAGTGACGTTCCCGTCACCGTCCCCAGCCCCACGTGTCACCTGTGCGGCTCCTGGTGGTCCTGCCAGGCCGGGGCCCCTTCCCTCCCGGCTGCAGCTCCCACGGGGCTGAGGTGAGAAAGGGAAGACTCCCAAGGTCTGACCATCAGGGACCTGTGCGCACATGGCCGGGAAATCTAAAGCATATTTATCGAATTTGAAAATTATTTTCTCAGAAATGATTGGGAAATGTTTTTTCCCTTTTGTATAAAGACGCAAACTTAGGAACTTCAGAAACGGGGGAGTCAGCTTCGTTCAGTCCTGTTGCTGTATTTCTAAACGTTAACTCGTCAGCTCTGCTTCCGAGGCGCGGGGTGAGCGGGTGGGAAGCGAACCAAACGCGGCACGTTTCCGACTGACCGGTGGTCTTGGGAAGCCCCCGCGCAGGGACAGAGGGCAGGGCCGAGCTTTCCTTGAGGCCACATTTAAACTATTCTGAGCGGTGTCACTGGAAATGTGCGCTTTGCTATAAAAACAGTTTGGATTGTCGGAGGGATGGTTTCCAGGTTTAGACAGAGCACATACGTAAGCTCATGGAGGACACACGTTTTGTGCCTCACTCATCACGGGCTGATCCCAGATTTTCCTTAAGTGACCTGCCAGTTACAGTTACCAACAGGAGCAAGGCCGAGACCACCGCTCAGTGGGGCTGAAAGTGACGCTTCAGGAAGTGCCAGCTTACAGAGGTTGCCCCGTGCTATAATTTGATTTAAATCCGCCTAAGTGGGCGGAACAGAAACAGACGACATTTGCTGACTTGTGCACACGGGATGTGGAATTACTAGATTCTGTCTGTGACTCATATCAGTTGTCTGGACACTTGTTCTTTCTGAGAGTCTGAAGAAAGTCAGATCAAATTGGTATTTTGCAATATTAGAAATAGTATTTAGGGGCGCCTGGGTGGCTCAGTCGGTTAAGCGTCCGGCTTCAGCTCAGGTCATGATCTCACAGTTCGTGGGTTCGAGCCCCGTGTCAGGCTCTGTGCTGAAGGTTTGCTCAGAGCCTAGAGCCTGCTTCAGATTCTGTGTCCCCCACGCCCCCGCCCCTCCCCTGCTCATGCTCTCTCTCTCTCTCAAAAATAAGTAAAACATTTAAAAATTACAAAAAATAGCGTGTCATTAAGTGAAACAGTGAAACGGCAGACAGCCATGGGGTTTTCGTAATGACCGCTGCTGTTGAGATCGTAAATGTAAAATGAGCCTCACTTGTACTTAGTGTTTATTTTTAACATACTTTTACTGATGATCTTTGACAGAATGAGGCGCTTTTATTTAACAAAGAATGAGTGCTGACGTGTGTATTATTCTGAAGTTTTAAAAACTTCGCTGTTTGTCTTTAACTCTTTGGTGTCACTTCCTGGAAGAGGCCAGACTGGGAAGGGGGTTCTCTTTTCCCTGATATTTCGTTATCAGTTAAAAGTCCCTCCATTTTTGCCTCGTGAGGCTGTGTTAAGATAACATAACATTACCTGGTACTGAGTACGTGGGATATGATCCCCCGTGTGACGAGGCGCCCCGTGTCCCCGTGGCCAGCATGCTGGGGGCGCTCAGTGGGAGGAGTCATCAGAACGGACCATCCCTGCAAGGAGAATGCAGCGCCCGAGTCTCAAAATGTACACGTGCTGGGTACTCCTTATGTGTTTTTTCTTTAAATGTTTTTACTTATTTTTGAGATAGAGAGAGATAGCATGAGCAGGGGAGGGGCAGAGAGACAGGGAGACACAGAATCTGAAAACAGGCTCCAGGCTCTGAGCTGTCAGCAGAGCCCGATGCAGGGCTTGAACCCACGAACCGTGAGATCATGACCTGAGACAAAGTCGGACGATTAACCGACTGAGCCCTCCAGGCGCCCCTGTACGTGTTTATTAAATCAGTAAAGAGTTTTACCAAAATGTTCATTGGTATCCTGACAGTTTCATTGCTTACTTTCCTAAAACAAACTACATGAAGCAAACCACAACCACAACAAAACCAAATAGATAAGTAACTAGAAAACAGAATTAAACTAAGTACAGTTTGACTGCTGACTTTTATTAATTAAAATGCAGTATAAATATAGATGACAGGGTCTCCTGGTGGTTCATTTAGCAAGAAGAGTATCACTCGTGTTATGTGAGTCCTTGCACATTAAATTAATGAGTGAAACCTAAACCTGTGTTTTAGTTATGGAAGCATTACTCAGTTTTGCCTCTCAATATAAAATTGAGAGTGTTGGGGCATCTGGGTGACTCAGTCAGTTAAGTGTCCGACTTCGGCTCAGGTCATGATCTCAGGGTTTGTGAGTTCGAGCCCAGCGTCAGACCGTGTGCTGACAGCTCAGGGCTTGGAGCTGCTTCGGATTCTGTGTCTCCCTCTCTCTCTGTCCCTGCCCCACTGGTGCTCTGTCTCTCTTGCTCTCAAAAATAAATAAGACATAAAAAAATTTAGAGTGTCAACTATTTTCTTGAATCATTTTACTATATTATTTCTATCTAATAAGATAGAAAAATTTATCACAAAAGATCATCAGAAAATTTTACCAGATAAGAGATTTTGTAATATACTGTCTTTAAATCATATAGAATTGATTTACAGAATGTAAAAGGAGTAAGAGATGGTTTCTGAACACGAGAGTTCTCTGAAAACACTGAGATGGTAGAGAACAGGAAGTCCACCTTCTTTGAACTCTGTGGCACCGGTTAGAACAGAAAAGGAGTTGAGGGAACGGGTAGACTTGGGTGATGAGGATCGTGCAGTTTTAGGGCAAAATGCCGTGTAGCCCAGCCCCCTCATTTTTAACTTAAAGGAAAAAGAAAAACAGAACACTGAATCTCAGAGAAATGAAGATCACCACAGCTCAGGGGAGTGACTTGGTGCCACTTCTGTGATTTCTTCATCTTACTGAGTATGTTTCTTGGAGAAGCCAGGCTTTTGGAAATGCCTTGCACAATGGATAGGGTTTTCTTTTTAAGTTTATTTTGAGAGAAAGAGCAAGTAGGGGAGGGACAGGGAGAGGGGAGAGAGAATCCCAAGCAGACTCCGCACTGTCAGCACAGAGCCCGACTTGGGGCTCGAACCCAGGAGCCGTGGGACCATGATCTGAGCCAGAATCAAGAGTCAGACGCTTCTCTGACTGAGCCCCCCCCCAGGCCCCCCCCCCACTGGATACGGTTTAATGGAATTACGGAATCTTAAAACTAAGGAAAAGCCCTCGAGACCACCCCACTCCCCCACGTAAGCCGACAGCTGAGGAAACGGAGGTCGGGAGACACAAAGGAGCCCACCCGAGGGCAGCCCGGGTGTGTGTCTGTTCGTCAGGTGCTCTGTTTGTTAAGAGACCGAGTTGCATGGACATGAGCATCCTCACTCAGAATGTTCCAGCAATCTGTGAGCCTCGTTGAGAGGATGAGAGCCCCAGGCGGCTGGGTGGCCCCGGCAGACGCTGGCCCTGGGCTAGGCTGTGCGGTGCTGTCAGCTCGGTCCGGGCTGTGCCTTCGCCGTGCCCCTTGCGCCCCAGGTCCCCCTTGGGTCTCGTTCCTCTGGGAACACGCCCTGGGCGCTGCCACATCCCCATCTCAGCCGCCTGGGATGCTCGTGTGCCCCGTGCCCCGGCCTCGGCTCGCCCGCGTCCCCAGGCCCTCGCTGCCCGCAGAACTGACACCTTGTGGCTCCCCTCCCCGGTGGGTCACAGGCTGGGTTCCCTATAACTGTTGACTTCCCTTGTTGATGAGCAGGTGCATGAACCTGCCTGATTACCAAGTGGCGTCACGGCATGACAGCCACGGTGACTCGGCCTGGACACTGCCACCAGCCTCCTGCTCTGGCGTCCGTAACAGCAGGTGCAGGGTGTCCCCTCAACACAGATGTGGTGGGGGGGCGGATGACTTTGCCACGCCTTTGAACTTGCAGAGACTTTCTGGCTTTCATGTGGATGTTACATTTACATACTTAGGCCTGGTCTTTCTGAAAGAATTTTTACCAAAGTAAAACTTAAGTGCTGTGATGCAACGGCTTCACATCACGTCAGAGGTGTCTCTTCGTTGGCTCAGGAAGGGCCTGTGAGTAAGTTAACAGTCAATAACTACGACCCGCTGCTTTTTTTTTAGTGTTTATTTTGAGAGAGGGAGAGTGGGGGAGGGGCAGGGAGAGAGGGAGAGAGAGGACCCCAAGGAGGCTCCGAGCTGTGAGCACAGAGCCTGATGCGGGAATCGGTCCTAGAACCGTGACCTGAGCTGAAATCAAGCATCAGACGCTCGACTGAGGCACCATCCAGGCGTCCCAGATCCTCTGCTTTGTCGCCTGGATGCTGTCCCCGTGCCCATGGCAGGGCTCCGCTGGTGAGCGTGACGAGCAGGAAGTTCGGGGGGAGCGAGCGGTCACCCGCTGGCGCCTCCCGCGGCCTTTCCCCTCGGTGAGCAGTCGGCACGCGGCAGGGGAGCCCGTCCCTGCACGCGGCTGCGTGGGAACCCCCTCCCGTGCACCCCTGCCCAGTCCCGCTTGGTGCTCGGGACAGGCCGCCGGGGCTGGGCGTGCCCTACGTCCACGCCACAGGCCCAGATGACACGTCACAGGCTCTTGACGTGGGCACTGAAATGCCACCTGACTCACCCAGGCGTGCTCCTCGCGCTGGGCTCTCCGCGTCAAGAAGATGCCCGTCTGGCATGTGGGGGTCCACGGGCCCCCAGACTGGGGGGTTCCCGCATCCCTGTGTCACTCGCCCGTGCCAAGTCGCCGAGGCCCCCGTGTGTGAGGCCGTGAGCCCCCGTGACCTGTCCCGCACGGAGACAGAGCCCCTCCTGCAGCTCTGCCCCTGGCCGCTCCCGTTTCCCCCAGGAGAATCTTCCCACCCCTCGTCCCCTGATGGTCCCAGAGCAGCCCCGCCAGCTCTTGCCTACGTTTCTGCTTCCTGTGAGGGTGGACTTTGCCCCGAAACTGCCCTCAGCGATCGGTCATCCCGGAGACCTGGCTCCCAGTGTCAGTGACCCCGTGTCCGCCAGCCCCGGGCCACTGCCCTGCCCGCCGCCCTCTGCACTGCCCCTCCCGTCCAGGACGCGCTTGCGTCTTTAGAGGCACATGTGTCTCTCCATGTTCATCTCCCTCCTCGGGGTGAGGTCTCATCGGGGCAGCGATAGAACCTCCTTCACCCTGGGGCCAACCCTGGGTCTCAGACCCAGCTGTGGTCGTGGGTGTTCTCGAGGCCCCGTGCAGGGGCTCAGGGATTGTGAGCGTGCACAGGACCGCGTGCAGGGGCTCAGGGATTGTGAGCGTGCAC
>NC_043706.1:144166597-144173148 GCF_006229205.1 Suricata suricatta
GCCGTGTGGATTTTTCATGTGAAAAGGTTGCAGGGGCTTCTCCGGGGGCAGCGGGTCAGGATGAGGCTCTGCACACCCTGGCGCCCCAGCCCCCTGCTTCCGGCAGGCGTGGGGCAGCTCCTCCGTCCTCACTCCGGGCCCAGGTTTGCCCCCAGAGCAGCAAGTACATGAGGCCCCCACCCCGCACATGGTCGCACTCCAAACCTGCCAGCCCCCCAGCAGGGCAGTATCTGCAGAGAGCGCAGAGTGAGCCTGGCGGGCCGAGGGGTCCTTTCGGAGGGGGCTGGTCCCCCCTGCTCACTCCGCAGGAGCCCTGGGAGTCCAGGAGAGGCGGGGGTGCCCGCGTGGACCCGGCGGCTTGGCCACACGCATGTTTCCGAGGGGACCTTGTGGACGGACGTTCACATCAGCCCACCTCCAGTGGAGCGGGCTGATCCCCAGGATCAGGGCCTCTTCCCAGCCTGATGGGGGAGCCCAGGTGTCGAATGCGGCATGGGCGTTGGGGGTGGTGGGCGACTTCTGCTCGCCGGGCAGGGGCCCTGCCTGCCCTCTGTGGGGGGCAGACCAGGGAACCCTGTGGCCACGTCCTCGGGGCCTCGAGTTCGAGTTCAGTCCTCCTCCCCACTCGGACCCAGAGTGTTCCTGGTGTGACACGCCGTGCTCTATGGGCCAAGTGGGTCCCCGGGCACGGTGGGTCCCGTCCGGGGCCTCTGCTGGAGGGTGTGGGTCTGGCATCCGGGCAGCACCCACTCAGCGGGAAGGTGCAGGATCAAGCCTTTGTGTTGAGGCCGGAGGCCGAGCCTGGGCGCCATCCGCACGGGGGCCTGTCTGTGGCCCAGGCAGCGGCCCTCAGGGCGCGGCCTCTCCCAATGGCTCCACCGGGAGGTCGTGTCCCCTCCCAGGCTGGAGACGCTCCTGTCTTTCTCTCACCGGTGGCCAGTCCAAGAGCTGAGGTCAGGCTGCAGGGCCAGCCTTTCGGAGACCCCAGAGGAGCGCCCCACTGGGTCCCCGACGGCCGTCTGGGAGGCTTCTGGTCTCCCCGGCCTTTGCATGTTCGGTCTTTTCAAGCCGCGCAGGCGAGCCGAGGGCACGCGGGCCTGTCTTGTCAGCTCTGAGATCCTCTCCCCCTCGGGAGACAAATGCTCCTTCCTCCGGGAACTCTCCCAAGCAGCCCTGTTTTACATCCAGGAGACGCCTCCAACGCCACGATGCGCCGTTGCACAGGCCCCCGCGGTGGAAGCATTCTCTGCTTTCCTCAGAGCTGATAATTTTTGTTTTATTGCACATATTAAAATTAGTGCCAAAAGATAATTATCTTCTGATTCTGCTTTAAATCATGGTAAATTGCATTTCCCCCCAGGGAAAATAATACCCATTATTTTTTCTTGCTTCATTCCTAAGTTTTAAAGTATTAGTTTTCCTTTTTATTTCATTTTTCAAATGTAAGATTGCAAAACCATCAAGAATCCAAGGAGATTCTAAAGTGATAAAGTTTCAGTTATTTGAAGAGTAAAGTATTAAAGTCAATTCCAGACTTCTTTTACATGTGGACTGTAAGAGTATATTATTTTAAAAAACACTAATTAATCCACCTAAAAGTGTACATACCTGAATTTTTTCAATTTCTCTCCTTGTAAAGGGGAGTTTTAATTTCTGTCATGTTCAGTTCTTCGATTTCAGTATCGAAGGTGCGGTTAAATGATCAGGACGTCGCATTTCGGCGTACGTGTGGAACACAGGAGAGAAGCAAGCGTGTTCCGTCCAGGCTGGAGGCACACGTCAGCCGAGTGTGTGTCCAGGCCTGGGGCCCTCACCCCGTAAACAGGTGTATCTAACTTGCCATTGAATGGATGCGGTCTGGTGTCAGACGGAACCATAGCTACGGTTTCTAGAAAGCTCATTATGCGCCAGGCCAAGTGCTATGTTCTTCAGTGGGTAATATCATCTAATTCTTGCCTCCCCGGGAAGTATGTTTTCAAAGTCTCTAAGTGGCAGAGTCTCAGGTTTGGCCCAGATTTTTGGCTCCAGACTTCCTGCCCGTGCTCTGCAGACCAGACGGCGGTGTCCAGTTCCTCAGCCGGCGGGCTCCCACCCCATGACTCTGGTCCGAGTCCCCGGACGGTGGACCAGGACGCCTGGCTGTGCTGACTCAGCGGTGGGCTCTGAACGGTGCTGGTGCTGCATCTCCTGCCTCTCTGGGGGGCCTGCACCGCGGGGAGGGCGCGGCCGCAGAAGTGACAAGGATGGGAAGGAGCACCGGGCTGACGCTGGGTCAGGCCACAGGTGTGAGGACAGGGAAGGTGGCAGCTTCCCTGCTCAGGAACCCGAGGGCCAAGCCAGGCCCCGTCACCGTTTCTGTGGGAGGGGTGTGCTGGACCAGGGCAGGTGACTGGAGAGAGGGTACCGTGTGCCTAGATGGGGCTTTGGGATTCTGTGTGCACACGGCCAGCAGAGCAGTTCTGGGTGTGACTGTCGCTTCCCGAGTGGCCGAGGGTCAGCCACGGCCTCTCTTCCAGCAGGACGTCAGCTGCTGCCGGGCGGCACCGTGGCCTCTGTGTCCCTGGGCTGGTTTGGGGTTTGCTCTGGGTGACCCTCATCAGCTCACCTTCCTCCCCTGTGTGTCACCCTCCAAGTGGCAGTGCTGAGACCACCTGGCCCAAGTGAGATCACGGGTGTGACAGCGCTGCAGCCATTGGTCATCAGCGTCCACCAAGCGGGACGGCCTTGGCTCCAGTTGTTGGAGCCGAAGGTCAGTCTTAGACTTTGCAAACGCCAAGGGGATGGATGGTCGTCCAGAACCCCGAGCGTGTGCGCAGGTGTCCAGTGCCGATTCCTGGAGACCCGTGTTGAGAGTTCAGGTGCAGGGAACCGTGGGGACGGGACCGGTCACAGGCGCCCGAGGGACGGTGCGCTGGCTGCGGGATGGCCCGTGTGGCTTGCAGCCTGAATTGGGAGGAAGGCACTCGTGGCTTCCCAGTCAGGAACCGCATCCTACAGCACAGACATCACCGGGCTTGTTTCGATGGTCTTCCCATCAGTCCCTTAACGACTAAGTCAGAACTGACTCGGCTGGTGACCCGTGGGAGCACGGGGAGAGGACCCACCGGCAGAGGCGTTGGAACGCCTGCCTCCGCCCCCAGGGGGCGCGGGAGCGGCTTCCCAGGGCGGCTGGACCCGCCGGCGCTCTTGGCGGCCGCGCTGAGCGGTGGAATCTTCGAGGCTCCAGACGGTTTCCTCCGGCACATCCTCCCTCCACGGGGCGAAGTCCGTAACGCGGATGAAATACCCTCATCAGCTCCCCGTCGATGCGGGCGTGTGGCCGGCACAGGGCCTGAGCATCATTACCATCAGCTCAGCGGCCCTGTGGCGAGTTTAAAACGCGCTAATCCACTTGCGAAGGCCTCTGACTCGCCCCCAAGAATGAGGCGCCGCATGCGTCCGCGTGTGCGCACCGGCCGGCGTCTGTTTCTGTTCCTCCGGCAAACACTGGTGTTTCTCACCGATGCAGCCTTTCCCCTTCCCTTTGCCCCTCTGTCCATTTATCACCTTCTCTCTGTAGCGCGTCTGCGTCCTGCACCCGCGCCTCCCACAGACCCTGGTCGGGAGCTACTTCCCTGCGTTTGCGGCCTGAAGATCCCGCTGTGACTGAGCCAGGACACATCAGGCAGTGGCATCTGGGATGAAAAAGCAGACTGTGAAGTCTTTTAAAAAATGTCTTCGAAGTCATATGTTAAATAGAAAATCTGCATCAAAACACGGAGTGTTTAAGTCCTATTAAGGCTCATCTTTCAGGTGCCTGTAGGCCATCTGGGTGTCCTCTTTGGAGAAGTGTCTGTTCAAGTCTTCTGCCCATTTCTTCACTGGGTTATTTGTTTTCCGGGTGTGGAGTTTGGTGAGTTCTTCATAGATTTTGGATACTAGCCCTTTATCCAGTATGGCATTTGCCACTATCTTTTCCCATTCTGTCGGTTGCCTATTAATTTGTTTTTATTGTTTCCTTTGCCTTGCAGAAGCTTTTTATCTTGATGAGGTCCCAGTAGTTCATTTTTGTTCTTGATTCCCTGGCCTTTGGGGATGTGTCGAGGAGGAAATTGCTGCAGTTGAGGTCAAGGAGATTGTTTCCTGCTTTCTCCTCGAGGGTTTTGATGGTTTCCTGTCTCACATTCAGGTCCTACAGCCATTTCGAGTTTATTTTTGTGAATGGTGTCAGGGAGTGGTCTAGTTTCCTTCTTTTGCGTGTTGCTGTCCAGCTCTCCCAACACCACCTGTTAAGAGGCTGTCTTTTTTCCATTGGACACTCTTTCCTGCTTTGTCAGAGATTAATTGGCCATATACTTGTGGGTCCAGTTCTGGGTTCTCTATTCTATTCCATTGGTCCATGTGTCTGTTTTTGTGCCAACACCATACTGTCTTGATGATGACAGCTTTGTAGTAGGGGCTCAAGTCTGGGATTGTGATGCCTCCCGTTTTGGTTTTCTTCTTCATTACTTTGGCCATTCGGGTTTTTTTGTGGTTCCATAGGAATTTGAGGATAGTTTGTTCTCCCTTTGAGAAGAATGCAGGTGCAACTTCGATGGGGATGGCACTGAATGTGTAGATTGCTTTGCGTAATAATGACGTTTTAACAGTGTTTATTCTTCCGATCTGTGAGCACAGAATGTTTTTACATTTCCTTGTGTCTTCTTCAGTTTCCCTCATACGTCTTCTGTAGTTTTTTTTAAAGCAAGTGTATCCAGTTCGAGTTACGTCAACAGCAGCTCTGAACGGGGGAAGAATAAGAGGAGATGCTATAAAAGAAAACAGTATAGATTTTTGCATGGTATGAGCGTCCGCTGAGTTCACCCCTGACCCGGCGGTCCGCACTTCCGGTGGGTGAGTGCACCTCCCTGGCCCAGCCTAGGCTTAGCCGCCTGCGGGACCGAGTGTCCTGGGGCTTTCTTCCGCCTCAGGCGTAGGCCAGGCCGCTGGCGGGCGGGGTGGTCCTAACAAAATGCCAGGGACTCGTCCTGCACGGGCTGGGTCGGGACGCAGGTGCGGCAGAGGGCTGCTTGGGGGGCTCTCCCGGGCTTGCAGATGCCACGTCTCCCCGAGTCCTCACGTGGCTCCTCCCTCCTGGTGCTCATTCCTTGTCGGGTAAGGACGTGGGTCAAGGTGGGGCCCTTCCACCTCAGTCGAAACCCCCTGAAAGGTGATTCTGTTAAAAACCCTCTCTAAACACAGTTCCACTGGGGAGCAGTTGTGGCTCTCACATTATGAATTTGGGGGGCACGATTCAGTCCATAATGTACAGACCAGGATTGTTTTAATGTGTCTTGAATTTGGAGGTATTGCCCTGACAGCAAAATGTTCTGGTAAAAAGGCTCATCCTGGAGGTGAAGGTCGCCGTGGGAACGTCTCCCTGTTGGTGCGTCATCCGCCACACATCTTCCCCTGTATTCTCTCGGTGGTCCCGCCTAAGTTACTGGTTTCCTTCCCAACAGGAATGGGTCTGTGGTCTGTAAAGAAACCCCTCCTGCTAATTTCTCATGTGCCTTTGATCAAGTCTCCATTTTGAACCACGATGTCATTGATTCCAGCACATCAAGTTTTGGATGAAGACAAAAGAGAATTTCACTAAAATTTAGCTCTTGCCTTTACCGCCACAGATGCCTGTATAAAGCAGCTATATTCAGTTGGTAATTCCCTGTCCCCCGTTTTTGTGAAAATGAGACGGGCACCGTTCACGTAAACAAAGAAAAAGTCAAGTATTTTATGAAGCTACCGAAGTGTTTCATCCACTCCTGCCAACGGGACTTTCCCCCAGATGCTGCTCTGCCCCCAGGCCTGTCCGGGGTGTGTGGCTGTGGGCGGTGGGTGTGGCCCCTGACACCTGCCGTGACCAAGGTCAGGCAAGGTCGGCGGCTGAGAGGTCATCACCCTTCCTCGTCTTCGATGATCGGCCTTTACTTTGTACATTTGCCGATTTAATAACTTAATATGCGGCTTGAATTTCAGTTTCAGAACTGAAATTTTTAGTTAGCCTGAAGAGCTGCCCACCTTGACCCGTGGTTCTGGACGCGGCTAGCGTGAGCGGTCCGTGGAGGGCGCGGGGGCCACATGGGGTCCTCTGGGAGGCACGCCTGCCGGAGGCATGTGGGGACGGCAGTGGGGAGGAGGCCGGGGACGCGCAGGTGGAGAGGCCTCCGTGCACATCCTCGGGGAGGACCGGACGCGGAGGCCAGAGGGAGCACTCCCGGCCCGCACTCCTGCTGCTCGCACTGTTTGAACCTCGCTCGGGAAGGAGGGTTTCCAGGATCCGTCCTGGCTAACAGGCATGTTTTCTCTCTTGCCCGGAAACTTGGAAATAAGCTTGTTTTCATGTTTTGTGTGATTTTGCCACAAGAGAAATGAGGATGTTTTCTTCATTTTAGAAGTCATTTAAAAAAAATTTTTAGTGTTTTATTTACTTTTGAGAGAGAGATAGCATGAGCAGGGGAGGGTCAAAGAGAGAGAGGGAGACCCCGAATCTGAAGCAGCTCCAGGCTCTGAGCTGTCAGCATAGAGCCCGATGT
>NC_043706.1:144173248-144178912 GCF_006229205.1 Suricata suricatta
TGGACGTCCAGTTGTTCCAGAACTTTCATTGAAAAAAAGTCCTTATTCCTTTGTGTGTCTTGGCGTCTCTTTCACATTTGGCTTAGGTGTATCTGTGCGTGTCTACCACTGGGCTGTGGGACAGTGCTGAGACGCAAAAAATGTTCCGAAACCGGTGACGGGCTGGGGAGCTGGCTGGGAGTGGGGTGAGGGGGGTGAGGGGGAGGCTGAACAGGAGGGTGCTGCTGACATGTGCACTCTGGGCCATGCTTTCTGCCGAGCCACCTGAGAAGTCTTGGCAGAGGCGTCTGAGTGGGTCCCAGGGCGCCCCCGCTCCCCAGGACTCACAGCCGCCCCCCCCACCTCCATGGACTGGGCTCCGCCTCTGCTCCTTTGCAGGGTGAGCAGCAGCGGCAGGAGGCGGGTCTGTGGTGCGAGGGGGGCAGCTCCTGCAGCGGGATCCTCTCCATCAGGACCCGGCGGGGAGGGGGGGCAGGGGGCCTCTGCAAACCTGGGAGAAAGGCTGCACATGACTGGAGAAAGAATTTGGAAGGGACTTGGAGGAGAGGAGACCACGGAGATAACATAATTTTAGTTACTGTTTCGAACGCTCTGTCATAGATGGAAAATGTAACACTGCTATTTTTGGTGGGAATGTTTCTAATGCTTCCTTGCATTTACTTCTGGTTTATTTGCGTGTTTTTGGCAGGGAAGTTTTGGGAAATCTTTCTTGTTCCTCTCTTCCTGGCTCATCTTCCCCAAGGGCATCTTGCCGGCCGCCATGTCTGCTGTCCGACCCCACAGCGGCGCTCAGTCTCACCTGCGAGGGAGCCCTGCCTAAGGGTGTGTGCTTACACTAGCAGTCAGAAACGTTTTACTCTTTTAAAAAGAAATTTGTCCTAATGTGTGTTTATTCTGAGACAGAGACAGAGCATGAGTGGGGAGGGGCAGAGAGAGAGGGAGACACAGAACCGGAAGCAGCTCCAGGCTCTGAATGTCAGCACAGAGCCCGATGCAGGGCTCGAACCCACAAACTGTGAGATCATGACCTGAGCCGAAGCCGGACGCTTAAAGGACTGAGCCCCCCAGGGACCCCCAGTACAAAGTTTTCAAATGTTTATCTTAGGAAATATTAGCAAACAAGGAAAATAAAACAAAGTAACTGATGAATTCCCACTCCAGAGACAGTGGCGGGGACAGGGTCTTAATCCGCATGTGCCTCGCACACATGACCTCCTTTGTACTTGGCGGATGGCAGGGAGCGCTTTCCGTGTCCCCAGACGCTGCCCTGCTGCGGAGTGGGAAAATGCAGGTGCCGGGGCTGAACGCCTGTGTCCCTGGGTCTGCATCCGATGGGTCCAGGGACTTGAAGTTTTATGAACTTGTCCAGATGAGGGGCACCTGGGGGCTCCGTCGGATAAGCATCTGATTCTTGACTGTGGCTCAGGTCATGATCTCCTGGTTGGGAGTTTGAGCCCCATGCTGGGCTCTGCACTGACAGCATGGAGCCTGAGTGGGGTTCTCTTTCTCCCTCTGTCTCTGCCCCTCCCCTGCTTGCGTCCCACCCCCCCCAGAATCAATATTTAAAAAATAACGGTCTCCAGATGATTGTTTTCCACAGTAATATCTGTGAAGCGCTTTCCAGGGTGTTACTTTTACGGCTTTATTTCACACCGTGTACGGGTTCACATAGTTTGCCGAATCAGTTTCTTTAAGAGAAGGTTCTTACAGCAATGTCAGGACTTTGATATTATTAACGATTCTTTAAGGAACAGATTTCTTAATTTTCTGCACATTTGTGCTTCTGTCCTTGGGATACCCTTCCTGGGATCCCTGGATTCTCTGCCTAGTGGAGGCGCATGTCGTCCAAGCCCCAAATGCCCGTTGGTCCGGCGTGTGGACCGTTTGCTCGCTCACTACGCATGTCTGCCTGTGGCTGGTGCTCGAGGGGCTCCGAGCGAGGGCTGCCCAGGCGGCGCCGTGGGTGAGCAGCACCCGGGGTCCCGGCCGAGCGCGGTTTCTGGCTCACCGAGCCGGGACCTGCATTTCTGACGGGCCCCGGGGATCCCTGGGTCTCCCGTCCCGGGCCCACAGCTGGTGTGGCCGGGCTGGGGGCCAGTGAGGGGTGTGGCTGCCGTCTCCTCTGCTTGAGCACGGGCACCGCAGCACCATGTCCCATCTGACTGCTCTCTGCATGTCCCGGATCCCAGCTGGGGGCTGCAGGGCGCACATCGGGGGGCCGGGACCACTGGGGGCTGCGGGGCCCACACTGGGGGGCCGGGACTAGATGGGGTCTGCGGGGCGCACACCGGGGGGGCCAGGACCACTGGGGGCTGCGGGGCGCACCCCGGGGGGCCGGGACTAGATGGGGTCTGCGGGGCGCACACCGGGGTGCCAGGACCCCACCCCCGTCCTGCCTCTGCGCTGGCTTCATGACCAGGTAGCCCTTCTCTACCTGCGGGCTCCATCCTTCTAACAACCCAGTGGATTTAAAAACAGTAGAAGTCCCAGATAGTGTTTCCGGTAGACTGCTGGGTCCCTTGTCCAGCCCTGAACTCGTCACCCGCCAGAGGGCGGGGCATCTCGCTGGCCATACGGGGGAGCCCCTCGCCGGAGACAGGGACGGGGTGGCCTGGGCCTTGAGCGCAGCGCAGGGCTGACTGTAGGTGCGGTGACCACCTCATCCTCCGAGGGGAGGAGGCGGTGCCGGCAAGAAAACAGGCTTTGCAGGGGTGGGGCGCGGGTCAGTCTGGGCGGTCAGGCCCGGGAGGCAGTGCGGGGGTGGGGGGGGCCTGGTTCAGGGTGGGGCGGGGATGGAGCGCGGCTAAGTGACCTGCAGGCCTGAGGCTCAGCAGGATCGTTTCGGCACAGGGAGGGGACACGAGACATGAACCCACAGGACCGTCGTGAGGAGGTGACACATGTCCTATGTGCTCAGATTGCAAGACTGAAGTGGGGGCCTCAGGAGCGAGTGAGTCACCGAGGTGGAGCCCTGGGCACAGGTGGAGGAAGGGGAGAGAGGGTTTTTGGAAAGTTCCAGCTGAGTGTTCAGAGCTCAGGTTTGCTCCCGAGCGCCTCAGATTCTGTGCCCCACTGACCGCCTCTGACCGCCCTGCCCGGGGTCCTGGCCTCCAGGGCCTCCTTGAGCCGCGCTCCGTGGTCTGTCACCGGGCCCCCCGGGAGGGCTCTGCTGCGCACGTCACACCAGGCGCCCCGAGTGTGATGTGTGTGCCGCCCTGTGCCTGAGCAAGAGCAGACGCTGCCTTATTAGGTGACGCCGTGCCAGACCCGCCGCCCCTGCGCGCACTGCGATCTGCAAAAGGTAAATATTTAGACTCGGTTCTGTTTGAACACTTCTGCCAAAGCGTGTTTTGAGGTTCTGCCCCCTCATCAGGGAGGGCGGCAGGCGCGCGGTGCTCTGGCCTCTGGGGGAAGTGAGGGGGGGGGGGCCAGGGCCGGTGCAGCCGCCGGGTCGCCAGGGCCGCACATCCACCCAGGGCAGGTCCTGAGCAGCACAGGCGTCAGGTCCAGAAATGCGCCTCCACCTTGTTCGGTCCCGGTCCTAAGTCTGGCATGTCTGTTCACGCCGGTGGGGAGCACACACTCAGCGTCACTTGGGGAGTGGCCGGGGACGCCCCCAACGGTGGCAGGAGGGGCAGGGGACACGGGAAGATGGGGGCGTCCGGGGTCAGAGGCTGAGGGTCCTGGAGAAGGAAGGCAGAGCCAGGCCGAGGAAGGGAAGTAAAATGCAACAGAACCGTCCGGACCAGCGTAAACACTGAAAATAAAGGAGGCTGAACGGGAGGCCGTCCCTGCGGCCGCGGGGAGCCTTCCCGGGGGCTGGGCCGCCCCTGCCTGGGGCCCGTGTGGGGACCCCGCTCGCCGGTCCAGCTCCGCCTCCGGGTGCGTCCTCTCCCTTGGGGACGGCTGCGGTCCTGTGTCACTGCCCCCTCGGTGAGGTCGTGGTCCTGTCTCAGGCCCGCACTCGGACACTTGGATTTCATGGACCTCAGCTCTCAACACCTGCACGGCCACTCGTCACCCCTGCACCCCTTACACAGTCCCTCACCCACCCCTGCAGGAGGGCCCCCCACCACACCCTGCACAGTCCCTCACCCACCCCTGCAGGCGGGCGCCCCCACCACACCCTGCACAGTCCCTCACCCACCCCTGCAGGCGGGCGCCCCCACCACACCCCGCACAGCCCCTCACCCACCCCTGCAGGAGGGCCCCCACCACACCCTGCACAGCCCCTCACCCGCCCCTGCAGGCGCCCCCCATGACCTGCACAGCCCCTCACCCACCCCTGCGGGCCCCCCACCACACCCCGCATGGCCACTCGTCACAGTGGCCGGCGTGCCCGGGTTTGGGCTGCGTGTGTGTCGGGTGATGCTGCCGCCCCCTCTCAGGGAGGACCCAGACCGGCGGGCGGCATGGGTGCGCCCGGGCCTCCCATGCGTTTGCCGGTATTAGGAGGGTCCACACACACACACGCCCAGCGCCAGGCCCTTCACAGATAACTGACGTTATGGTCTAATCCAGCAGTTCCCAAACTTTTTGGTATAAGAATCCTTTTTGCCCCTCAAGCTGGTTGAGGACCTGGGTGGCATCTGAGCAGGGTCGTGCCTGAGTGCCTGTGGGCAGAATTAAGGCTGCGAAGTGTCTAATGCGCCAGGACACATTCTGTCTGCCGTCATCACCCGTCCCTCGTGAGAATCCAAAGGCAAAGGACACACTGATGTTTTATAGACGGGGATCTGACCTCCTGCCTGTCCTGGCAGCCCCGGGGCCTCGCCCGGGAGCCGCGGCTCTGGCCGAGGCACGGGATGCGGACGCGTGGGCGGCCAGAAGAGAAGCACTGAGCCCGCTGGGCCCCCCGCCGGCCGAGAGGAAGGGGACAAGCTTGGGGAAGGCAGGCAAGGCGAGCACCCTGCCAGCGGGGAGAGCCGGGCGGCCCCTGAGGACGTGGGGCGGAGCCAGAGAAGGGGCCTGTGGCCGGGCCTCGGCGCCCCGGGGCGCACGTCCCCGGTGAGGCCACGGGGCTGCTCAGCCCCAGACGTCTGCCGTCAGGGCGTTTCGGTTTCTTCCCTGAAAGCAGGCAGGGGGGTGCTTTGTGTGTGGAGCGCGAGGCCTCCTTCCTGGAGAAACAACCCCCGGATGGGGATACTTGGTCTGAAGTGGCCACCTGCCCCTTGACATCTGTGCCCATGTAAAAAAGCAGTGTCTTCGGGCCAGAGTTCAGGGAGGATGTGCGACTCTTCCAGAGCCGGCTGGCACTCACGTCTCCACATTTGGTCTTCTCCTCTTTTGCCCTGGTTACAGATAATGGTTCTGGGCTCAGTCGCGAGGACTTCGTGGGGTCCAGTGATTAGAAGTCACTGGAGAATGTCAGGATTTCTAGGTGGGGCCGGTCTGGGAGAACACCTGCTAAGTGTGTCCAGGCCGCCCTGGGGCTGGCCGCCCAGGGCTCCTGGTGACCAGAAGGCGTCGCTGTCCCACACCTGGCAGGACCCCCCAGTGGCCCTGGAAGCCACTGGCTGCGTTGTCACGGCCTGACGGGAGCTCAGGTCTAGCCTCAGGTCAGGCACCTCCTGCAGCGAGGCCACAGACAGAGGGTCAGACGAGGCTGTGCTCCGTGTGTCACTGCTGTCCTGTGAGCTGAGCCCAGGTCTGGGAGAGCGCAGC
>NC_043706.1:144179012-144194597 GCF_006229205.1 Suricata suricatta
GTCGCTGTCCCACACCTGGCAGGACCCCCCAGTGGCCCTGGAAGCCACTGGCTGCGTTGTCACGGCCTGACGGGAGCTCAGGTCTAGCCTCAGGTCAGGCACCTCCTGCAGCGAGGCCACAGACAGAGGGTCAGACGAGGCTGTGCTCCGTGTGTCACTGCTGTCCTGTGAGCTGAGCCCAGGTCTGGGAGAGCGCAGCAGCCCCACTGGGTCAGTCTGTTTCTACATTTGAGGCTCCTGACAAGTGGAAGTCGCTTCACCCGGCATTAACATCTGGCTTGCGTCCTGCTTCTGGCCGTCTCGGAAGCACGCCCACGTCACTAGAGGACCCACGGGTGACCGCCAAGCTTGCCGGCCAGGCGCTGAGCCGACAGAAATTACCGGTGCCTCTGGTGGCTGTGCTCTGGAAGGGACACTGGGGGGACGCTGGGGGGACGCTGTGCCTGTGCGGAGCCGAGGGAGCGGGTGCGATGCAGAATCGCTGTGCCTCACGCCCTCGCCTGTAGAACGGAATGAGAGTGGCTTCTATTCTGAGTATCTCTGAGTATCTTTGCGTATCCATTGAGTACCTGTGAGTACCTGTGACCGGGAGTACCTGTGAGTACCTGTGACCGGGAGTATCTGTGAGTACCTGTGACTGTGAGTACCTGTGAGTACCTGTGACTGTGAGTCCCTGTGAGTACCCGTGACTGTGAGTATCTCTGAGTCCCTGTGAGTCCCTGTGACCGGGAGTATCTGTGAGTCCCTGTGAGTCCCTGTGAGTCCCTGTGAGTACCCGTGACCGGGAGTATCTCTGAGTCCCTGTGAGTCCCTGTGACCGGGAGTATCTGTGAGTCCCTGTGAGTCCCTGTGAGTCCCTGTGAGTACCCGTGACCGGGAGTATCTCTGAGTCCCTGTGAGTCCCTGTGACCGGGAGTATCTCTGAGTCCCTGTGAGTCCCTGTGAGTCCCTGTGAGTCCCCGTGACCGGGAGTACCCACGACTGTCCATGAGCCCCCAGAAGCGGTTAGGATAGTGCCCAGCACGTGTTGGCCCCTCAGCAACTGGAAGTGAATAGGATTGTGAGCGGGAGGTGCTTCTGTGCTGACAAGTGCCGTAAAAAGGTGACTTTATTTTCTCTCAATCCTGTGGAAGCCCTCAGGAGACCTAACCGGTTCTGGGTCCTTCCTGCTAAAATCGGGTAAGGCTCGCACAGACACGGCCCGCCCCCTCCGCGGTCAGCCCCCCAGGGCACTGCCTTCAGGAACAGAAAGGGTGTTTTCGAGGAAGGGAGGAGAATTCCAGCAGGATTGAGCTGCTTCTGCCGCTGCTCCTGCGAGAGCTGCCTCTGCCATCGTGTCGCGTGTTAGTCTCGGCAAAAACACCGGTTACGATGACCTGGACGTAGACTGTGGGGTTTTGGGGCAGGATTGCCAGGTGGGGCGCATCCTCTCTCCCCGGTTCTCAGGGCGAAAAATCACTGGGGAGCGGTCTTGTCGACCGTCGGCACGCCGCAGTTCCGCCGACCGGTTCTGCGGCCCGGCGCGCCTCACCCTGCAGAGAGGCGCGGGCGAGCACGGGCGCTCTGTGCGGCCGGGCTTGCGGGGTTGGCAGGGCTGGCGCCCGTCTGGTCTGCTCTGTCTCATGAAGACGAGGCCCGGGCTGCTGTCCTCCTTCTGTCACTGGGGACAGCCCGACCGTGCACAGGGAGAGGGTGCCCGTGCCCACGCGGGACACGTCCGGGGTGCCAGGCTGTGCCCCGTGGCACACGGATGTGGCTCTCAAATGTCTGCCATTTGTGTCAAAATGCTGCCTCTGGGTTTTCCGTTTCTCATCTGTTCCTTCCCTCATCAAAATGCATAGAAAACTAGTTTGAAGAAATTTGGCCAACTCTGGATGTCGGCCTGAGTGGACACTGTGCAGTTTCAAGAAGAGGTGAGATCAGTTTTATCCGTCATCGGCTGTGTTAGATAAAACCGCTGGTCTTAATGGGGGACTTTTCTGGAAAATGGAAAACATTCTAATTCCAAGTATCAGGAATCCAAATATAAAACCTGACTACTTTTCTTACATCCCCTTTAAGAGAATCAGTCTCCTCTCTACATGGTTTAACAGAAGAAAAAGAGTAACATTTCTATGCCACACTGGAGCCCTCGCCCCTCCCCGGCCTCTGAAGGTTCGGTGAGCAGAGAAAACGGGGGCGGCGGACTTGTCCGGGCCGTGCGCCCCGCTGACCAAGGCTTCGGGCCTCGTTAGCAGTGGCCGGGGGGTGGGTGCTGGGCGGGCTGCTCGGTGCCGGCTGCCGGGGCCCGTCCCATGGCCGTGGGAGGCCGGGGTGGCCCCGAGGGCTCGCGGTGCAGAAAGCCCGGGGTCCGGAGAACGGGGACGGGACCTGGGAGCCCCTCAGAGTCAGGCGGAGGAAACGCGGAGAAGCGGGTGCACGATCGCTGCAGAGTGACATTGGTGTGATTGTCACAGACGGAGTGGACCTGCCCTGGGGACGCTCCGGCGGAGGCACCGGGCACACGGATGGGAAGGGCTGTGACGGGGTCATTCCACATCAGGGGCCCTGAGATCCCACCGAGCTGACTTTTCCTTGTCATGGGTGACGGGGCCCCAGGGGCTTCGCCTCACGTTTCAGATGGGGAACGACTTCTAGGCCCAGGCACTCAAGTCCGGTCTGCTGCTGTGGGGGAGAAATATGGGGAGAATCATCAGGATGGACGCCCCTGGTCACTGATTTCTGTCCGGAGAGACTGGATCCGTGAACTGCACCCAAATCGACTGTTTTGAAACAGGAGCTTTGCTGTGGGCCTCCCATGCCGTGCGGCTCTCGAGAGGCTGGCCCGGGGCAGGGGCGCCGTGGCTGCGGCGGGTCTGTGCCCCCACGTGGGCAGGGGTCCCCACCAGCTTCCTGAGGCTTAGCCCTGCAGACTGAGCTGTAAGCCGTCCCCGAGCCTGTGTCTTCACCGCAAAGATGCAGGTGGGAATACACACCGCTCGTTCTGTTCTTTTTTTTTTAATTTTTGATGTCTTTATTTTGAGAGAGAGACAGAGAGAGAGAGAGAGACAGAGCGTGAGCAGGGGAGGGTCAGAGAGAGGGAGACACAGAGTCTGAAGCAGGCTCCAGGCTCTGAGCTGTCAGCACAGAGCCCGATGCGGGGCTTGAACCCACGGACTGTGAGATCATGACCTGAGCCGAAGTCGGAGGCTCAACTGATCGAGCCCCCAGGCGCCCCGTCCCTCATTCTGTTCTTACCGGGATCACAGGACAATATGTGGAGGTCGAGCCCAGTGCCTGTGATGTCTGTAAATATCCAGGCAACGACCCTGGATTTAAAAGTTAACCTTAGAAGTCTTCCTTCGGAATTAGCTGGGCGGCCGGTCACACACACGCTGCTCGTGGCCAGAACCTTGGCATCGAGACCCCGGTTTACTGCTTTCCTGAACGTGGACGTGTGGGTAATTATACTCCATTCGTATTGTGAGTTTCAAGGTCGCCTGCTACCCAATCCACCATTTCTAGAAAATCAAACCTTAAGAGTGCATTTCTTTTTCTTTTTTTAATTTTTTCCCTTCTTTGATCATCTCTGTCGTGTAATTAAAAAGAAAACCACAAGAATTCCATGACTGATGAAGACAATCTGGGTACAAGTCAGGGAACTGGCGCTCAGAAAACATGGACGTCTCTCTGTTGACACGTGTGACGCATAAAAATCTGGTCACTTGTCAGAGACGCTCGCCCCCGCCCAGCACTCTGGGGCCAGACTGTTTCTGCCCCTCGTTACCCAGACTCGGAAAATGATTTACCGTCTCCGATTCCGTCACTGAAAATGGCGACGATGATCCCGCTTCACAGAATTGACATGCAGCTGAGTAAGTTGAACCGGGAAAGCTCTGTGGTCAGCCTCGGCCTCTGCCCATCTGCAAAACGCATGCGGCTGTGTGAGTGCGGTTCTAGTGAACAAAGTGCTTGTTACTTTATTTCTGAACTGCTTGCGCTGGGAGGCGTCGGTTTCAGCCTTGAGGTACTTCACAGAACCCCTGGGAGTAGCCGTGAGACTCTGGATCACACAGGTTCCGTGTGTGTCCAGGGTTACGGGAGGCGGCACGCATTCTGTGGCCCCCGGGGCCCCGTGCCCTTTGAAGCAGCAGAGCGAAGGTGGGGGGCCCGCGGTTGCCTCAGCGTGTGGACCGGGCCGGCCTGTGTGTCCCCGAGGGCTTCGGAGGTCGAGTGGGGGAGCGCCAGCCTCCCCAAGAGCCACGCTCGACCACCCCACCTGGGCACTTGGCCGTTGATTGCTTTTGTGCTAAATTATGTATTTGCTTTCGTCTGGGCTCACTAATGCCTGCAGCGTTTGTCACTCACTCGCCTCACGTGTTATGGCCTGGTGTCCCCGTGGGTAAGGGAGCGTGAGAGAGCAGCCCCTCACTGGGCCTCTAGAAGCTTACTGCCAGGGCTCCCTGAGGACAGATATGATCGGCCCTGAGAGTCTCAGGAGGCTTGCCGCTGTGGCAACCCCTGAACCCAGCGCGGGCGCCCCCCAGGCTGGCCCCTGCTGCCCTCCACGTCCACCGCTTGCTGGGGACCCTCCCTCTGCAGCCACGCATCCTCGTGTGAAGCCCAGCGCCCCACACACCGTGTTTGCTGAACACACGTCTGTTCCGTGAGCGTGTAATTCATTGTATGCAGGTTAAAAGCAAGGGTCACAAACTAATCAGGCAATGTGACAAAATGCTTGGCGAAGTAGGATATTTGGTTTCTTAATTAGGAGTGTTTTTTGAGGGAATTTTGAAAATACAATAAGGAGAGGAAAAAAAATATAGAAGACACTGGTTTGGAAGCTCACACTGGAACAACTGTGTCAGAGAGCGACTGCTTTGTAACAAACACCCCCGAACGTTCGTGGGAATCTGCGATCCGTGTTTGCTTCTCATGCACCTGCTGGTCTCGGCTGGGCTCTGCTCCCCGTGTCTCATCTTCTTGTGTGAGTGAGAAATGAGAACGTTCTCGGAGCACGAGCAGGGGCCAGGGACACGAGCCCCAGTGAGTCTGGTGCCTGCAGACGCCCACCAGCCAGGGAGCTCGCACGCGTGGCCCTGCCCGTGTGGAAAAGCTGCAGAGACCGGCGACGGAGGGAGCGAGGATGGCGGGAGGCCCCGGAGCGGGTGAGACGCGGTCAGGGGTGAGGGTGGGCGGCGCTGGGCGAACGAGGCACGTCTAGCCTTCTGGGCTGTGGTTGCAGTGATGATCCGGACTTGGCAGGGGCCGTCAGCTGGAAACAAACTCCAGTCCACGCACGTCAGAGCCGTGCTGCCGGCCCACGAGATCCTGGGAGGCGGGCCACGGTGGTGAGATTCCAGGCCAGCAGAGGGCACTGAGGACGGTGCCAAGGAAGCGCAGAGGAGGGGCGGGCACAGGGGCTGCTCATGGGACGCGTCCGGCCACGCAGGACAGCTGCTGCTAACAGACAGATTCACACCGATGTTAATCGGGGCCAAACAGACTCTCTGCTGGTCTCACGGTTTTCAAGGAAACTCTCTTTGGGCCGTTAAGTCAGTCCTTGGAGGCCCAAGAGCTATTATGGCCCAGCCTCCACCGCAGGTGCAGAGTCACCCTCGGCTTGTGGGTGCTCCCGTCCTGTTCTTCTGCCACTTCTCACGGTCAGAGGTCTTTGTGTCGTGGACTGTGCGCCCATCCAGTCCTCCCGGGATGCAGACAGAGAAGACGAAGCTCTCATAAAATGCCTCTGGCTGGGGGCTGACTGTGGGCTCTCACATGTGTTTTTAATTTTTTAAAAATATTTATTTTGAGAGAGAGAGAGAACAGGAGCAGAGGAGAGACAGAAGGAGAGGGAGACAGAGAATCCAAAGCAGGCTCCAGGCTCTGAGCTGGCAGCGCAGAGCCCGACGCAGGACTTGAACTCAGGAACCACGAGATCGTGACCTGAGCCCAAAGTCCAGTGCTCGACCAAGCGAGCCCCCAAGGCGCCCCTTGCACACGTATTGTGCACATCACTGAACTGAGGTGCCGCCCATCACGAGACACACCAACAAAAGAAAACGTGTTGCCAATTAAATTGTGACCAATATTTTCTCGTCTCTTAGAATTCCTACTTTATTTTAAAAACCTCTAAAGACTCATTTAGGTATGAATTTGTTTATTGAGGAATTTCTGTGCAGTGAGACGAGTGAAGCTCTGCCAGGTGGGAGTGCCCGTGGGAGTCACACTCCATCAGGACGGACAGGGTCTCCGTCGCCGGGCAAGCCCGCTCAGGCCCTTCTGGCCAGCGCCCTCCCCAGGCAACGACCGTCCTGATGTCCGGGATTCCATTGCTCCGTGTTACTCTGACCTGGGCTAGAGTTTCAGAAAAATGGAGTAATGCACAGTATACCCCCCTGTTGCTTTTTTGCTCATTATATTAGTTCCGAGATTCATCCTCATTGGTTACATATATTGCCCATTTATTTTCTGTAATTTATATGCATAATTGCATGCATATGCCACAATTTGTGCATTTTCCACTTAATGGATATTTTCATTGTTTCTGGGTTGGGGCTGTTATAAATAAAGTTGCCATATATGGTCTTATACATTATTTTATGGATGTCTTACCCAAGAGTAGATTTCCAAAGTGCTCGTGTCATTTATACTTGAGTGAGAGTCCCAGAAGTTGGCGTGGTGTTTTTACTTTTAGTCACACTGGTGTCATACAGTGCTGTGCCTCTGTGGTCTTAACCTGCGTTTTCCTGATGACCAGTGATGCTAAGCGGTGTTTTCTAGTGTTTATGGTTCACATCTGTATTCACATATTTGCCCAATTTAATTATTTGTCTTCTTTATTGAGTTGTAGGAGTGAGTCATTTCTACAGCCTGAATCTTTGTCAGACATCAGCCTTAGGGACATTTTCTCACAATCTGTGGCTCGCCCTTTGACTTTTTTATGGGTGTGTTTTGGTGAGTGTATGTTTTCAGTTTGAATAGAGTCTAGTTTACTACATGTGTCTTCTTCACTTAGGGATTTCTATATCTGACCTAAGAAGCTTTTTCCAACCCAGTGTCACAAACACAGGTTCACGTGTATCTTTAGACACTTTATATTTTTTACCTTTTATGTTTAGGTTTCTGAATCATCTCAAATAAATTGTTGTGTGTGGTATGCTTTAGACTTTCTTTTTTCTTTTTCAGAGTGTCGATAGCCTGTTGTTATAGAGTCATTTGTTGAAAAGACTTTCCCTCTTTGAGTTGCTTTGGTACCTTGTTAAGTATCAATTGAACATGTATTCTGGGGTCTATTTATGAAGTCTCTATTTTTTCCCATTATCTATTTAGCTGCCCTTACTCCAGTCGCATACTGCATGGAGAGGCAGCTTTATAACAACTTTTCAAACATGGCAATATTAGTCCTCCAACTTTGTTCTTTTGAAAGAGTGCTTTGGATATTTCAGATCTTTTGATTTTCCAAATACATTTTGAATGAAATGAAAATGCCAGTTTCCACAAAACAGCATCCTAGGATTTTTATAGAAATTGTGTTGAAACCGCAGAGCAGTTTGGGAAGAATGAACACTGTAACGTCACTGCGTTTTCTGGTCCATGAACATGGGACATCTCTCTCCACGTGTGTTGGTTTCCTCTCGTTTTCCTCAGCAATGCCTTTTCAGTGTCTTGCACATCTTTTCATAAATATGGTTCATGTTTTTGATGTTATTGGAAATGCCATTTAAAAAGGGTATCTTCTAGTCATTCCTCGCTACTACATAGACAGGTATTTTTGTATGTTGACATCATATCTTGAGAATTTGCTATCTTCACTTATTAATTCTAGCAGTTTTGTCTTTGTAGATGTTTTGGATTCTTTTTATACGCATAATTCTATCATATGTGATTAAAGAAAGTTCTACATTTTTCTTTCCAATCATTATGTTTCCATTTCTTACCTCTAATACATGGCCTAGGATACCCAGCACAATGACAGAAGTGGTGACACCTTTTCCAGTCTTAGAGTGAATGCATTAATTCTTTTATCCTTAAATCTGACGTTAGCTGTGCATTTAAAAAATATATGCTCTGTAGGGACGCCTGGGGGGCCCAGTTGGTTAAGCGTCCAAGTCTTGGTTTCCTCTCAGGTCATGAGCCCCCGGTTCATGAATTCAAGCCCCGCATCGCGCTCTGCACTGACAGCGGGAGCCTGCTTGGGATTCTCTCACTCCCCCTCTCTCTGCCCCTCCCCTGCGTACTCTCTCTGTCTCTCAAAATAAATAAATAAACTTAAAGAAATTAAAAATACGTATCTGCTTTTTAGCAGATAGAGAAGGTTTTCTTCTAATACTAGTTTTCTGGGAGTTTTGCCATTTAGTAAATGAAGTCGTTCACCTTAATAAAAATGAACATCTAAATTTTCTTTGCACAAAAATGGATAGTTTTACTGTAACTAAAAACATTTGCATGTAGGGTATCATGTTTTTAAAATATCTAAAGGCGATAGTATTATTTCTAGTATTTTAAGTGGTCCCTTTGATTTTGAAAGACACCTTGTCCTCCTTTCTAAATCCATCGCATGTTATTCCATTCGCTCTTCTGACTACCTTATGCGGCAGTTTGACTTGTCTGATACTATTTGGCAAATGATTCCATCATTTACATGACTTGCCGAAAGCCGCGGGCCAGGTCAGACTAAACAGTCTCGACTCTGTGTTTCTTCATATCTTGTTTAATCATCTGCACTTCACATCAGGCAGGCTGCCATGTTTTTGGAACGATTACCAGAGAGTTAAATCATAATGCTGACTTTGAAAATTAAATTTTCTTGTCTCTTCATTTATAGAAATAAGTAAGAGAGTAAATAGAAAATAGGACCTGTCAGTATAAATCGGGTACGAATTAATGTAAGTGCGATGAGCAGTCACGATTAGGGTGATGCATGGCCGCACTTTCGATGCCTGCAAACCGTCTCTAAGATCTCGCAGGGCGTTGGCTGGTGTTGAGTCGCAAACTCATGTGAGTCTTCACTATGAGGTGCGTCTGGGAGAACGGAATGTTCTCAGACCAGATTATCATGCGGAAAAAGGGCCACAGAACATCAGTGCCAACCACCCAGCCCCCGCCAGCGGGGCATCACTGCCCCCACGACACCAACGACCAAAACCCTGTTGTGGAGAATCTGGGAGCAGGAGTGGCGTCCATGCAAGGTGCGCCCACAGCGATGGGTGGGACACAGGAAACTCGAAATCGAGAGGAGACGAGAGCCCCTGGTCCCCGCTGGTGTCACAATTCTGCGTCCGTGGTGGGGACACGAAACGGGCACCAGTTTCGGACACGTTAGTGTTTTAGAAAGCTTCCCAGGACTCTGTGCCTGTAGAAAGGTGAACAGTGGAACCCGAAATATTAATGCAAGATGCTTGGAAGGTGAGCTAGCTGGAAAAGCTTACTGATGCAGCAACGTACCCGTGAACTGTGGCCAAACCCACAGTCGCTTGTCTGTTTTCTAGAATGGAAGTGATTTCTCTAGGTGTATTTGGGGCATCACCATACTAAAATCAAGTGGGGCGCACTTGGTGAGATCATCAGTTAAGGTTTTTTTTTTCTTTAAGTTCAAAATTGTCCTGCAGCCGTTTCTTATAACCTGACTTCCCTCTGGTTGTCCGATTGTCAGACACATTAGAAGTCGTGAAAATCTGTTGCTAGTTTGGGAGATAAAATAATTTTAAAAATTAACTAATTTTTTTAATCCAACCTAATTTACAGAGGTAGTTTTCTAAAAATACAGAGTGGTTATATGATTGTAGAAATGAAAATTTGTAGAAACGGATTGGAATTGTACTCATGTTTCTACATTAAGATTTTCATGAAGAAATAATGAGGCAGACGGCCCCAAAGGGCTAATTACTTCTGATAGATCTGCTCGGCACCGGGTGTGCGGCCCAGGAGGCCACGTGTCTGAGCCACACACGTGGGCCGGCTTGTGGAGTCGGGGCACAGGTGCACCTGCGTGGATGGCGGGAGCGTGGATGGAATGGGCTCTGGAAGAGCAGCAGTGCAGTCACCATGGTTGTGCTGGGGTTACGTGGCTCGTGGTACCAGCGTGGCTGCCGTGAAGCAGCTGTCGGCGCTGAGCCCGACCCAGGGCTCGAACTCATGAACCGTGAGATCATGGCCTGAACCAAAGTTGAGCTGAAGCTGGGTGCTTAACCCATTGTGGCACCCAGGAACCCCTCCCTGTGTCCTTTTCTGATGCTTTGGGGGCCTCCCTCAACGTGCTTCTGGGCCTTCCTTGAAACCTAGGTCTATGGGTCCCTTTCGAAGCCCTGCTTCCGTGTCTCAGTGTCTGAGAGGTCCTGGATTTGTGGTGAAGTAGACTTACGTTGCTCTGTTCAGCGTTTATCTCCACTGACACTTGCTCCGTGTCCTTCATGACGAAGCGGTGTCTGAGTCATCTCCCTGTGGCCCCAGCGTGAGCTGCGGTCAGGTCCCCTGGGGCTGGCGCTGCCTGGGGGAGGGAGGGCCACTTTCCAGAGCAGAAGTCGAGTTTCTGTTTAGCCTCTGTCCCCAAGGGTCGTCATTGGTGTGTCTAAAGATCTTCCTTCATTTTGGCCCTTCCCACCAGAACACATAGCTGCATTTGTCCAGTAAGTTTGAATTCCCCACACGGAGCCAGATTTACCAAACAAAATTGCTTCAGTTAACGTTTCTAACCAACCAGGACGTTTGTGCAACAAACACGACATTTCTTCTCACTCAGCTCTCATATCTTCTCTATTTTACCACATTCTTGGCGAATTTTAAGAGATTGTTGACTTAATCTTATTTTGCTTATGATGAACCTTCAAGTATGAAATAAAATACTCAGAAGGAGCATTTCAAGAATTTCCCAGAATCATTTCTATAGATACAGAATGTCCTTGGGTGGAGCATGAGAAGCATTTTGTGCCCAGAAATCACACCGTGAATTCTGTTCATGAATGGAATTTCTGAGGAACCGGGGACTTCGCAGTGAGCCGCTGTCCTCAGGGCCGCGCTGGAAGTCAGCTCTCTCCCAAGGACGCGGGTCCTTGTAGTCATGGGCCAACTGCTTTGAGGCTTCCCCTGAGGGGACCCCCTGGGCAGCACGGCCACGGATGCCAACCGCTGCCCTCTGCTTGCCAGTGTCCATGTTGTGGTTGGAGTGAGAGCCCCGTTATGGTGGTGTGGGCACGGGTGGGTTTTATTCGTGAATCTGCATCTTTCCAGAGCGAAGCCTGGAGTGCCCGGGAAAGGCCAGAACTTACCGGGAACAGATTCAAATTTTAAAAGAACTGGATGGTGGTTTTATCAGAAGTGCAGTGGCCGTGAGTTATTTTTGTGTTTCATGAACTGTGAGATCATGACCTGAGCCGAAATCCGGAGTCAAGCACTGTAACTCCTGAGCCAGCCAGGTGCCCCAGAGGGCGTGTGGAAATCAGCCTTACACAGATGGCGTGAGAGTTGCATCTGCCTTGTGCTTCTGGGTTTGACGGGTCTGGATCTGAGCCCGGGGTCAGTCCCTTCCTAGCTGCATGGCCTTCTCCCGGTGACTTGTCGATGCCTCTGCTTTTCACCTGCCAAGTGGCTGAGTGAGGAAATCCATGAAATGAATCAGGACACTTCTAGCACTTGGAAATCTGAACAGCAGCGCCTGTTACATGCGTGGTGATGCTCTTAGATGGCGCCTCTCAGCGTGAGCAGCCAGCATTTCCCCGGCCCGCCGCGCCGTCCTGCGCCGTGGGCCCGCATTGGGACTGTGTCAGCCGTGTGGCGCTGGGCTCCCCGTGTGCCGGGAAGTGAGCTGGGCGTGTATGCTTTCACTCCCTTGGTGTCAGCGTCATCTTAAATCAAAGTTGGTGACAAAATTGAAAGGAGTAGAAAATAGAGATCCAGCACTGATTTGCAAAAAAAAAAAAAAGTTTGAAAATACTTATAAATGGCCTCAGTTTTTACACCACGGGCTGAAAGCTGGGTACGCACCTCCAGGCCGATGCTGCTGATTTCCGTGCACCCAGAACCGCCCACCTTTAGCCGGCGGCCGCAGGGCCATCTGGCTGCCATGTCCCCCGCCCACCTCCGCCACTCCCTGCAGATCCCGCCGCCTCTCTGACCGGCCAGCCTCTGCCCCTTCCTCCTCTGCTTCCTGCACCACACTCACGCCTCTGTCCTTCCTCCCCAGTGTCCTCCTGTGACCAGGAGCAGCAGTCGGCCCTGGAAGAGGCCAGGCAGCCCAAGAACGAGAACGTGGTGATCCCCGAGTGCGCCCACGGCGGGCTCTACAAGCCGGTCCAGTGCCACCCGTCCACCGGCTACTGCTGGTGCGTCCTGGTGGACACGGGACGCCCCATCCCCGGCACGTCCACCAGGTAAAGCTGCACCCGTGAGCTGGGGGAGGGGCGGGCAGGAGGCCAGGGAAGGTGGGCCCTGCCATGGGTGCCACCGTCACGGACACCCGGGCCCCGGACCTCACTTCGCTGCCGGGAGAGTCCTGTGGGGCTGCCCGCGGACACGAACGGCTCTGGCCACCGGCACTTGGCGCACACTCTCTCTCCTGTGGCCCCCGGGAGCTCCAGTGCAGCTGGAGAGGCCACGGCACCCGGCGGTGGGGCAGAACGTGCCCCTGTCCACGCCAGCGTCCCCCGCTCTGCCTGTGGCCCAGGGAGCCGGCGGTTTACAGGCTGAGGGAACAGATCACCCCAAATGGCTTTCTTTAGCATAAAATAGACGGGGTGCTGCCCACGGGCCTGGACGCAGGGACAGTCACTCGCTCCCGGTTTGTGTGAGTCCCAGCCAGGCGGTCTCCGTGGCAGCGGAAGCACGGGAGCGGCTCACGAATTCGGGTGAACACAAGCGAGGGTGTGTCTGCGGCTCCTTGTTCTGTGGACTGAGGCTGAGTTCTCAGAGATTTACGTGGAGATCACTTACGAATGCACACGGATTTCGGAAGTTTCCAGTTTAGCCACTGGGTTCCTGTCGAGCACCTCGCCTTGAGCATTCTGACACCTCTAAGTTGTTTCCCCCGACCTCTCCAGTGTGGCCGAGAGACGTTCAGGGGAGGGACCCGCCCAGGCGTGGCCCCGTGGCGGACAGACAGTCACCGCGCACCCCACCCACACCTGGGCCCCGTCGGGGACAAGCAGGGACTCTTGCTTTGGGAGTCGGAAGGACACAGTGGGATTCCAGCCGGTCGTGGTGGCCACACGCCTTCTGTGCCCGCCCGGAGCCGGCCCCAGCCCGGGTCTGCAGGCCGGCGAGTGCAGCTCGGCCCACACGGCCACAGGAGCGTGTCCTGCACGGATTGAGCAGAACATGCGTCTCTTTACGGTGTTGGTGTGACGCGGTGTTCTGGTCCCTGTGCACGTGCGTGCAGGGGACTGTGACCTAAGAAACCTTCCTCAGGAAGCGTACTGCTGCCTCTGGAAGTTACGCTCGTTTACTGTGTATTTCCGTCGGGGCCTGTGCTCCCCAGGCCGGGGCTCCTGCTGCTGCCCGGCTACCCCTCGGCCGCACCTCCAGAAATGGGGCCAGGATCGCCGGGAGAGGCTTTCTCCGTGCTGGCGACAGAAATCCTCCTGCTATCCCAACCAGAACTGCTTGGATCGGCTCTGAGATGATCAGACCCGGGTTACATGTTACCCCTAGGGAGCCTGTCCGCGCTCTTATCAGAATCAGACAAGAAGCAAGAACCTGTCTTCCCTCCCATCTGTTCTGGTTTCCTTCTGCCCAGACTTTCCTGTGGCTTCATAACTGCAAGGAAAAGACCATCAGGTTCTCATTTTCCCCAAATTTGCCAACAAGAGGGAGTAACTTTCTCTTAGAACTTTGTGTTTCAAGAAACAGTATTAAATTAAACCCAGTGAGCAGGGACCTGAATTTTTGACTCCCCCTTTCTTGCATCCGTCCATCCATGTATACATCCACCCATCCATCCATCCGTCCATCCGCCCATTCACTTACCAATCCGTCCATCTTGTCCATCCATCATCCATCACCCATCCATCATCTGCCATCCTAGGTGCTGACTGTCAGCCATAGCAGGTTTGATGGTCGGACCGCTTTCCACTGCAGCAAAAGGAGAGTCGTCACCTCCAAGCGGCCGCACGCCCTGCAGCGCGCACCCCGCAGAAGTGAAGGGAAGTTCAGATTATCCCAGCGGCTCACAGACGTACTTAATCACCTGCTTTTTCTGTTCTTCACGCTCCACCATCTCTGACTTGCTGACTCGCTCTGTGCCTGACTCCTGACAGGGTTGCTAGAAGCATCCTCCACATCCATGGCATCATAGTTAGTGCCTCTTCCTGCCAGCAGCACGCCTGCCCCACAGACCCTCAGAGGACCACCCCTCACTTGAACTGGCCAGACTGTCCTCAGACACCAGGCCGTCGCTCTCCGGGAAGGGCCGTTGTGGCCCCAGGCCTGGGGTAGGATCACCCCCAGTGCCCTCAGTGTTGTGTGGACTGTTCCAGGACTGAGGACGTGCAGGGGACAAAGTGGACAAGGATCCAGGCATCCGGGGAGCTTCTGTCCCAGTGGTCGGGGACAGACTGGGCACAGCTCAGAGCAGCCACGCCAGGAATAAGTAAACACACTGGCAAATGACACGTGTGCCGGAGGAGTAGGGGGAGGTCCCGGGGAGGCCCAAGGTGGACAGAGCGGCCAGGGGGGCCCCTGAAATGCTGAGGCTGGAGTCGGGCCCTAAAGACGCTGCAGGGGGAGCTGACGGATGTGTGCGGGAGGGCAGTCCAGACAGAGCGAGCAGGCGCCCTGCACCGTGGGTGTCCCTGAGCCGGAGTCTAACTCAGTTTTGGTCAGAAGGTGGGGTATAGGTGGGGCTATAATTACGTCAGGTGAGAATTGCAGAGATGAAGAAAGCTCCTTTTCAGGTGACACTATGATGTCATCGTGATGGCAGTGACAACCAGACTCTCAGATCTTTACTTTGACTTGAATAGACTCCTCATGCTCGCAAGACAGCTGCAGTGATCCGGGCGTCTCATCCAGACACCATGGTGCTCAGGGGACACCAGATCCATCTCTTTATTGGGAATCCAAACAACCTTCCCCAAAAGTTTCCTAGCAAATTTAATTCATGGCTTATTGGCCAGAATTGGTTCACATGACCATGGGCAAGCCCATCCCTGGCATGAAAAATGGACCTGGTCTAGACTGAAGTCTAGAGAGGCATGGATGTTGGGAAATCAAAATAATCCACAGTAAGGGCCTCAGGCCGGCCTCACCCACATCTACCACGGGCTCTACTGGGACCGGACAGGAAAGTTGCAGGAAGTTTTTTTTTCACTCGGTTGCATTAATGTTATTTCTTATGATTTTCTGAAATGAGCAGTTCCAGGGAGATACTTTATAGTCTTGTGTATTTGTGTAGGTGATTCACGTTTTTTCCCCCTTAGTTATCTGCATATTTCTATTTGGTGATCAGACGAGTCATTTAAACTCCAAGACAGAGTGAAGCCATAAAAATAAAATGCATTGTCCTCATAACCAGCTGGCTCCTTTTCCCTCCTGTCACCAAGCAAGATAATGACGACGCAGGGACGCTGGGGCGGGCTGCTCTGAGGACGGTCGAGGTGCGGGGTCTGCCCCCCC
>NC_043706.1:144194697-144196734 GCF_006229205.1 Suricata suricatta
CCCCGGGAGAAGCGAAGGGCGATGGGCAGAGCCGTCCCCACGGAGCACGAGGCCTCCTCCTCCCTCTGCGCCCTCTGCCTTAGGAACTTTGGTTCCCAGTGTTGTTGGATGGGTGACAGACACATCTGGGTGATATTCTAGACTTTTCTGTCTTTATTCATACAAGGAAAACATCTTTATGTGTCAGAGTTTCAAACCCTCCTCCCTGACACTAGTACAAATAATGCAAGAACCGCATTTTCTAAGTGGAATTTATAGGGACTTGGTGGAAGGCCAAGACCAAACATGTGCCCTGAGCTCAGGACGGGCTCAGAGGCATCAGCTAATCCCAGACCATCTGGAGACACTTAGGAGAAAAAAGAGGACCCAAGTGAGATAACATGGCAGCTGGCTTTGAGGCGTCTCACCGGTGCCATCAAATTCGCCACGTGACCTCAGAGCCCCGTCTCTAAGCTCCTGGATCCCGCACAGGAGCCGGCACGCGGCCCACCCCCCTCGTCCCCACCGCCCCCGGGGGGACGCGGACCCCAGGCACGGCGGCAGGTGTCACCGTCGGAGGAATCCTTTCTGGTGTCTCGCAAACACGGAATGTGCTCTTCGGTGACAGACACCACCTTTCCGTGAACGGATTTTTAACAATTAAAGACTGGACTCACTGCCTGTTTACCCTGAAATAGTTCTTTGCAATTAAACGCATTTGATACAAAGGTTGAGCTCATGTTTCACTAAAACCTCAACTTCAGCTCCTTGAGCTGTTGATTCAATTCTAAAGGAACATCAGAAAGTGACATTCCAATTACTACTTCCCTGTGGGCAGGACAATGAAAGGATCCTTTTGGTTAGAAGCTCTGATTTCAGAGACCCCGTTCGCTTCTCAGAAAGGCCGGGTCTCAGCCTTGTCGGCCACAGGTGCTGCCCTGCGCGGGTGCCCCTGGGAGCCGTGGGAGCCAGAGGGAGCAGGCGCCCACCGGGGAGGGCACCGGGGAGACTCCTTCTCCCGCCACACCCGCCGGTGGGGGTTCCGAATGCGCGCCGAGGGCTCACCTTGCAGCGGGCGGTCCTTGTACAGGTCTCTCGTCCTGGCCGGGTGAGCCCGGGCCGTGTTGTCACATTTCGGCTGCTCGTACCTGCGAGGGGAAGGAGAGGGAAGCCAGGTTTAGACTTGGAAGGCGGAGCTTTCTTCCTCTTCCCAGCAGGTCGTGCAGAGGCGCCGGTCCTTGGCCCGGAGCGCGGTGTCTCCTTCCCGGGACTCAGGGCCTCCTGTGAACTCTGACCGTTTACTAGAGTAAAGCTTCTTGTCCAGCGGGCGGGAGGGGCACGTTGCAGACACAAACCCCCACGGTCTCCTCACCGCCACCTCTTCCAGGATTTGTTGTGGTTCAGAGAGGGAGGGCGGGGGATGCCAGGTGCCCCGGGGCAGGTGACGGCAGCGGCTCTGGCCCCCGGAGAGAACGCAAAGTCTCAGAAAGAACCTCCAAAGTTTTGATTTATATCTGACTGAGAGACCAACTAACCCTTAATCCAATTTATGGAGCTACAGAAGGTTGTCCCTGTGGGAAGGAAGGAAGGAAGAAGACATGACGTCCGGCCCCATATCAAGCGAGCAGAAAAGCCCAGAGCGCTGAAGGGTGGGTGGGGGAGCCCGCGGAGCAGGCTCTGTGGCCGCCTCTGCCGTCCCTGTCCCCTGCCGTCCAGTCCTCTGCGTCCCCGCCCCCTGCCGTCCCCGTCCCTTGCAGGAGGGCAGGCGCATGGTGACTAGCACTGAGGGCCCCCAGGCCCCTCTCCCTGACGGTCTGGTGCGGGGCCAGGCCGACACTGGTCCCCCGAGGGCCTTCCTGGACGGCTCCTGGGGAGCGACTGGGAGCAGCGACAGGGGAGACCCAGGCCGTGCAGTGGGGACACTGAGGGACCTGCCCCCTGGGCTCCCATGTGCTCAGACAGGGACAGGTGTGAGTGGGGAGGGGGTGCAGGTGGAATGTTCCGGACTGAAGCTTGCTGACTGGGAATTGAGCGAGGTTCTGTTGACTCCCCACCATC
>NC_043706.1:144196834-144199062 GCF_006229205.1 Suricata suricatta
CCCTTTGCTTCTTTCATTTGCCTTTATTTGTTCTTATTTTATGTGAATGAGTAATTCCCACAATTTTCCACCAAACCTCCAACAGTTTCTCCTTATTCTCTTAAAAATAAAGGAAAAATATCAACTGAACGAAATAAATATTCTAATAAAAATCTCACCGGGAATCCTGCCAAGCGCGGCGCAGTGGTCACTCCTCAGGCCCCGCCGGGAGTGTCCGCCGCACCTGCCAGCGCCCAGCGGCGGGCCTCCTGACACCACGTGCAGGCTCCCCGATTCCTGGACTTGGCCAAACGCCCCCTCGCCTCTAGGAGAGACCCACCCAAGGACCATTCTCACTGACCAAAGGTGGTCTGAAGAGGGAGGAATGAAACCGAGGTGAGAAGTGCCAACATCTGGCACCGGTGCACAGTGAGCGGGCACGGCGGGGGGGAGGGGGGGCAGACACGGGGGGCGGCCGGCACGGTGGGGTGGGGGGGGCCTGGGCGCACCCTCATCCCCCGGAACCACAGCAGCATCTCCACATCCAGCCCCCAGAGCCCGGACTGTGTCTGCACACTGGGGCTTCATGTCCAAGCGTCTGTGCGTCTGTTAGCAAGATGTGCCCGCAGCCACCAGAGAGGCCTGCGCAGGCCAGTCCCGGGTCTGGGAGCGCTCGAGACCTCTCCCACGTAAATTAACAGGAACGGACTCTGCACTTCACACCATTTCCACTTTCGGAAGGTTTCACCAGCACGCTCTGCTCTCGCGGAGTGTGGATCCCATACTGGATACAAGACCCACTTGGCCCGGTTCCCTGGGCCCTGCAGGGTCCCCGGGACCTGCGGGTGAGGCCCTGAAACCCCTCTGCGAGGCAGAGCCGGCATCTCAGGATGTCCCCGCAGACGCTGTGCCTCGACGGTCATGTGTTCACCACCACAGGGCCCCAGTGCCCTCGGCCCCCTGGTCGTGGGATTCCTGCCTCACCATGTCTTTAGGACAGAAAACATGTGTGATTTTAACTGAGTTTTTACTCCGCATCCTGCCCTTGGAAACCCTGGATTTCATGGCCTGTTTCTTCCTCACACATCCTACAAAACAGTTTGCGCTTAAAGCCCTTAGTAATGTTACTCACTTACAAATTTAACTTGGTATTTAAATCATCAAGGTCACTGGTCAGATAAAATAGGGTAGCTCCGGTCTACTCAGTCCCGTCACATCCCGACCCCGGCCCCGAACTCTGACACGGGGACACAGCACGGACGGCTCACAGCAGACACTGTGTCCTAAGCGCTCTCTGCCGCCCAGCGACCCGTGCTACCCCCCCCCCACCCCCCCGAGCAGCGGCTGACAGGGACAGCGCTGGGCAGGCCAAGCCGCTGTGGGCACAGCGCGTGCGTCGCGGGCCCGGGCTGGCCGCGTCTTCGGGGATAGACGGCCGCGCATCTCAAATAGAACGCTTTGCTCCTGCCCGGCTAAGGTTTAGCAGACGCACGCTTGCGAATTCGGTGTCTGGCCGGACACAAAAACCCCAGGCGGTGAGGCTTTAATGGGTGACATGTTCACATCTGGTCTTACCTTTGGAGGAGCCTTGAAGGCTGAGTCCACTTTGGAGAAGACGTAACTTCTGGAATTTTCCATGTGCTGCAGCAGCTGGGGCAGGGGCTGAGCTCGGGGCGCAGGGACCCTTCCGTTCACCGACCACGCAGTGCCACATCCCCGTCGGGGCTCGGTGGGCACCACACAAGGTCACCACCCGTCGCCGGCGCAACCATCTCACCGACTGTACCCCCGGCGCCTGACTGACTTCTGGGACTGTTTCTACCTCTCAATCCCTCCACCCACCCCCCCCAGACAGCTCTGCACTCGAGTCTGGGTTTTTTGTCTCTTCTTTGTTTCGCTTCTTAAATCCCACATATGAGTGAAATCATGGGAATCGTCATTCTCTGTCTGACCCACTTCACTTAACATCATAAATATATAAAGAACTTCTACAAATCAACCCAGAAAAGCAGATAATCTTATTAAAAACCGGCAAAGATCCTGAATGGACACTTTTCCAAAGAGATGTACAAACGGACAACAGACCCATGAACAGGAGCCCAAGTTCGGGTGAGGACATGGAGAAGGGACCAGGGGCCCGGCAGGTAGAGGGCAAAGGCGCAGCCGCTGTGGGAAACGGCAGGGAGGCTCCTCAGCGAGATCCCAGCAGGACCCCTGCGATGCAGAGAGCGCCCCGGGGGGGGGGGGGG
>NC_043706.1:144199162-144203933 GCF_006229205.1 Suricata suricatta
CGGGCCGTCGCCGGGGGCGCGCGGGGGCTGCACGCAGATGGCGGCAGAACGCGGCAGAGTCACGGGAGTCGCCGCTGCCTGACCCCGGTGAGCTGGGTCCTGCAGTAGACTCACAGCCCCGACGCTCAAAAATTAGGCTGGCGTTTTCTGTTTGTCAGTTTTAAATTTCCAAAATTCACAGCTTCTAAGCTGATTTCCGGCTTCCCCATGTAACAGCACAGTAAGTATCTTCATGTCAGGATATCCAGGCATTTGCGGCAGCAGCAGAGGACCCAGTGGTGGCGCCGCCACGCTGCCTCGGGACTCCCGGGGGTCACGGCTCGGCACCCCGGGGCCTTTGAGAAGGGGTCTGAGTTCTCCCTGACAGAGCCGATTAGACGGGCTCCGGGACAGGAGGGGCACATCGGTGACACGTGTTCGCTCCATCCCGGTTGGTTTGGCCTCTGCTGCTTTGGAAGGGGCGGCTCCGCAGGACAGAGGGAACGCGGGCTGGATCCGGTCCGCACGAGAGCGCGGGCGCCAGAGCAGCTGAGGGGCAGAGCCGGCCCTCGGAGACCGGCCACAGACTCACGAGGAGGCCTGTTCTCAAGCACCAGTAAGGAAGTTAAATTCGTTGTGAAACAACTGTTATTCCGTGATCAGCAGTTTTGTCCAAAACAACCACTTGGAAAACCTCTCAAGTACGCTGTACCCTGGAAAATGACAAGTTTGCTTTGTGCTGGCCTGCGGCCCCCTCCCCTTAGGGCCTGGCTTCGGTGACGCTCCGCGCAGCCGGACCAACGGGCCGCTGTGCTGCAGACTCACTCCATGAACGGCCCAGGCGTGGGGCCCGGAGCGGGGGCCCGGGGGTCCTCGCGTCTCACGGCCGTGGCCCGCAGCTCCTCCCTTGTGTGATTTGGCGTCTGCCACGGAGGTGGGGGGGGCACAGGAGTCCTGCGCGTTCTGCGTCCTTAGGCCTTTCGTGGCAAACGCCGGCCACCAGCACTGCCCCTCGTGCCTCCTTCGGAGGCGCCCTGACCCCGGCACCTGCTGGTGTCGTGTCCACACGGGCTGGGGCCCAGGGTGCAGGCTGCTGGGACCACCTGCCCTTCCTTCTTCACCAGGGGCCTTCCTCCCGGCCCTTTCCCACGTCTTCCTCATGCTTCTCACCGCCCCCCCCCACTCCTCCTGTTCCAACCCGGAATGGGCCCCAACGTCTCTGTCTGACGTTCTTGTTACCCTTGAGAATTCCTTTTGTGGCCAGTCTCTGAGCAAATATCTCTGCGTGCCTCCTGTGTGGGTGGCCCGGTGCCGAAGGCTGGGGGCCGCACAGGGACGGAAGACTCCACTCGGGGAGCGGAGGTTGCAGCGCATGCCCCAGCAGGGATGCCCTTAAACACGACAGCAGCACGATAAAAAGTTAGACAAGTTAGGGAAATGGAGGTTGATGCAGGACGAAATTCTAGGTCTGAAAATGTCATGGTGTCATTCTCAAAAGCTCTTTTCCAGGGGCATCTGGGGGGCTTCATTGGCTAAGTGTCTGACTTCGGCTCAGGTCACGATCTCACGGTTCGTGAATCCGAGCCGCACGTCCGCTCTGAGCAGAGAGCCTGATTCGGATCCCCCCGCCCGCTTGCTCGCGCTCTCTCCCAGAAGTAAACGCACATTTTAGAAAAGCTCTGTCCCAGGCTTTGTGCGGTGTCGGAGCGAGACTCCCCGGCCACCACGTGGTGATGGGGACTCGCGGTGAGGCGTCACCACTCTCCCCGAAATTCCGGAGCAGGTGCACACAGGCAGAGTCCGGTGATCAAAGCTGGACATTGGCCGGAGCACCGGTGACTACTTTTAGAACGCAGGCCCGACTCAGGGGAACGGCACGGCTGACAGTAGAAACGGAGTCATGTCCTTCCTGGTAACTTAATTCTTCAGGAATTTCAGTGGACAAAGCGAGACCGCAGCGCCCAGAGGCATCAGCTCCTTGTCAGGCTGCGGGGACGGCGAGGGGAGGAAACATCCAAAGCCTGCTTTAGCCATGGAAACTTCTGGAATACTTTGCCTGACAGGATGCTTTAATTTTATTCTTAGCTCTCTCTGACTTGTCAGATCAAGAACAGTTTTTTTGGGGCGCCTGGGTGGCTCAGTCGGTTAAGCCTCCGGCTTCAGCTCAGGTCAGATCTCACGTTCGTGGGTTCGAGCCCCGCGTCAGGCTCTGTGCTGACAGCTAGCTCAGGACCTGGAGCTGCTTCCGGTTCTGTGTCTCCTTCTCTCTCTGCCCCTCCCCCTCTCATGTCTGTCTCTCTCTGTATCAAAAATAAATAAAACATTAAAAAAAAAAGAACAGGTTTTCAAACACCTCACGGGTTTCTGCCTCTGACAGAAGAGGGTAAGTGGTTGTTTCTTGGTTGTCAGGTGACCTCAGACGTGCCTGAGAGAGACGTTTCGAGAGCGACTTCCCGCGGACTGCGCTACAGCTTTGTGCTCTCACTCCATCTCTCCTCTGGGCTTTGGCTGATTAAATTAATAATTTATTTCAAGTCCATAACGTCCTATTTCCAGAGGACAATCTGAGGCATCTGTGTCTTCAGAGTCAGACATCTTGGGATCTGACTGGTAGATGCAGAGCCCTTAAATTCAGGAAGTTCTGGATTTCTGGGGGTTTTTTAATTTGTTTTTTGTTTTTGGTCTCCTGAGAAGCAGGCATCGTCTGCTATGAAACAGCACTTTGGTATCATCAATATGCTCTTCAAAGTCCAGTCAAAGTCAACACTTTATTTAACTCTTTACCCTGTTAGATAATAACCACTTGTTTTTTATGTTTTTTTATTTATTTTTGAGAGAGAGAGAGACAGTGTGAGCAGGGGAGGGGCAGAGAGAGAGGGAGACACAGAATCCGAAGACAGGCTCCAGGCTCTGAGCTGTCAGCACAGTGCCCGACACGGGGCTCGAACCCATGAACTGCGAGATTATGACCTGAGCCGAAGTCGGACGCTTAACCGACGGAGCCACCCAGGCGCCCCTCCACTTGTTATTTATATTAGGTAAATTTGTTTATTCAATGCAAGAGAATAAGAGTTTTGTCTTAGTAATTTCTCTAATGAAGGAATTAGTTTTGAGGCAAAGAAAGGAATACAGTAGGTATCAGAAAGACAAACAGATATCTGTGCATGACTCAATTCCTGGGACCCTCCCCTTTTTTTCTCGTCATGGCATGTCATTTGTTGACATCACTCTTTACTATGAAGTGAACCAACTCTTCTGGCACATACTGTCTTCCCAGAATGCACCAGCCCTTGAGTCCACATCTGCATGATTTGTGAGGGACCACTCTGCATCTGAACGCCATGAAATGGGTTCCCTGTGTCCAGGGAGCCGACGAAGCACAGGGCGATACTGCCCTCCCGCCATTAACTCAAAGTCCTTTCAACTTTATGCGTTGTTCCTGATGTCAGCACCTCGACACAGCTTCCTTCACAGAGGAGCAGTGGAAGGGCGCCTGGGGTTTAGTCGGTTAAGTGTCCAACTCAATTTTGGCTCCGGTCGTGAGCTCATGGTTCATGGATTGAACCCCATGTTTGACTCTGCACTGACAGCATGGAGCCTCTTGGGATTCTCATTCTCTTTCTCTCTGTTCCTCCCCTGCTGGTGTTCTCTCTCTCTCTCTCTCTCTCTCTCTCTCTCTCCTCAGAATAAACAGATTTAAAAAGAGAGAGAGAGAAGTAGGGGGGTATCCTGGGAGTCGTGAGAGTATGTCCTCACTGAGCACAGGACGGTTCCAGAAAGCAGGGGCTCAGGGCGTGTGCAAGACGAGCATCCTACAGCGGCCTGGTGAGCACCGGGCCGGGCACACTCCCCGGAAGCCGTCTCTGCTCGCTCCTCTCCCTCGCTCCTGTGTCTGGCCAGCAACTGAGCTCAGGCTTTACAGAAATGATATGGACTCAGCGCTCCCTTTCATTATCTGCTGGCTGTGCCATCGGAGGCGTTTCTATAGAAATTCCTTAAATACAGGGAGCCAGAGGGGCTGATTCGTGAAGCACATGAGGTCACCACGTGACACTCTAACAGGAGCACGCAGGCCAGAGGTTTGGCAGGATTCAAATCGGGTCCTATTATGGAATTTGGACTATATCCCGGACGAGTTTTGTGTAATTATTTTTTTATTAGAAACATCACTGACCGGGTTGTGGGTGGTGACTCAGAGGCGCCCAGGACGAAATCGCAGCGGCACCAGAGCCACTGCAGCGTTCGTGCTGCGGACTGGTGACGGAGGACGCGGAGCTGTCGGTGCGGCAGCTTTCTATGCGTCAGTTCGGTCTTCCGCGGCCCGTCGGGAGAGCCCCTCCATCTCCGCTGTAGACGAGCATAGCGGCATGAGGTCTCTAAAATCTTAATAATTTAGACCTCACCACAGTGGTATAGTGAGCTACCTTTCCTGGCTCACGTGGAGGACAATCTGGGATACACACACACACACACACACACACACACATATATTTACAGAGATTTTACTACAGTAAAATTCTTTAGAATATGGCGCTCATTATAAAGTGGCCTATATGTACCTTCTGTGATTTATTATTAAAGGAACCAAAATAAACTGCAATAATCTTATTGTTCCATGGCATGGGGCACACACACACCACCATCATCTCCCCCACATCATGACCACGACCAACACCACCTCCACCATCACCACCGTCACCATCACCACCATCATCACTATCACCACCTCCACCATCACCACCACCATCACCACCATCACCACCAACACCATCACCACCATCACCACCACCAC
>NC_043706.1:144204033-144215819 GCF_006229205.1 Suricata suricatta
CATCATCACTATCACCACCATCACCACCATCACCACCACCATCACCACCATCACCACCAACAACACCATCACCACCATCACCATCACAATCATCACCACCATCATCACCACCATCACCACCATCGCCACCACCATCACCACCACCACCACCACCATCACCACCACAAACTTCATCTGTGTCCAGTTAGAACGAGGCTCCATTTACCAAAGTGTCACTACAAATGTTTCCCCACGTCCTCCCACTTCTCTTCCCTGGGGCTCCTGTGTGGGCTTTGCCTCTGGAGGTGGGGAGAGTGCTGTGACTCGCAGCCACGAGAAGGCAGAGCACCCCGTGAGCCGGGCTCCTGCCCCGCCTCTGGCTTCTGATGAGTGCTTTGCTGGAAGGATGGTCTTGGGAAGCGATGGGCCCAGAGACCCACCTTCCCTTACGCCCGTTCAGGTTTCCACCAGGAGAGATTGGTGGCGCTAGAGGGGACGTTGGCCTGCATGGCAGCCAGTCCAGGCACCGCTCTGAGGTGAGGACCAGATCCAGAGAGGTTGTGTGACTTGCACGAGGTAACACAGCCAGTGTGGGCACCTCTTGGACTGAAAGTCCTGCTTTCATCTGTGTCATCAGGCTCTTAGTTTCCTTTCATAATGACGTTTGCTTTCATGGTTATAATTTCATGCTCTTTTTCTTTACCTATTAAACATACACAGTCAGGCTCAAATGTAGGAAGCAATTACTCAGCCTTAAGTCTGCCACCTGGTTTCGTGTCCTGCCTCCTGAAAAGCCTCCTTTTCCTTTGTGAATGTGTGAGGGTGTGCACACAGCGAAGGCAGAGTGAGACCCGGGCCCTGCGTGGCCCCCACGGCAGAGCCATGTGGCCCCGCAGGCCCAGTGCCCTGCCCTCCCCGAGGTGCCCGTCCCCCTGTGCGTGAGCGGAGCCAGCTTGTGGGCCCGGGACACAGACAGACAGGCTCTGGGTTTCTCGGCGGGGAAGACGAGCAGCCCTTGGAGGAAGTGAATTCTTTGTTGACGCTTCCACCAGCTTGCCACACACCTTCTTGGACGGTGGCGTCCTCCATCTGGCTTTCGTGTGCTGCGGGCGTTATTAAGACAAGAGCCGCCTCACTAAGAACACGAAAACTCGGGTCTGTGACTCCGGTAGTTGGAGAAACCACTCAGACGCAGACGGGCCTCAGAGACGAGGGCTGCGCACATGTCGCAGCGAAGAGCTGCGTCCTCGCGTCCTTACACTGGCCCGGAGACCACGTCTAGCTTCTAGAGGGAGGACTCCCCCCGGCGTCGGGGAGGCCAGCCGCTGGCAGCACAGCCCGCCTGGCGCCCGGCGGCCCGGCCGCGTCCTTGGGGCTGTGTCCCCCCGGGTGTGGAGGCAGCCGCTGTGTGGGCTCCGGCGAAGGACTCGGAACGTCCGAGCTCCTACCTCGCCTCCACTTCCCCTCGTTAGAAAGAGCCGGCCCCGTCCGAGGGTTTCTGCAGGCACGCCTCCGAGCGCCTGTGGGGGCCCGGGGACGTCTGGGACACAGCTGCGTTTTTATATACGTTCTATTAAAGAATCAGAATAGACCCAGTTAATAGGTCTTGGCCATAACATTTCCACAAACGTGCTCGTGGCCACTTGGGTTTCGCCTTCGCTGGCTCAGCGTTCTCCGGCAGTCTGCGCCGTTTGGGGCCATACAAGACAATGGTCCCTACTCTCTAATTAGTGCCCGCAAAGAAGGACTATAGACTAGTCATTCTTTTTTTTTTTTTTGTCTCTTAGTTAAGGTTTTATTTTTTTATTTATAGTTTATTGTCAGGTTGGTTTCCATATCACACCTAGTGCTCTTCCCCACAAGTGCGAGTCATTCTAAAAGGAAACATTACCATTTACTGGTGTGTAGTTGGCGAACTTACATAACATCCAAACCCATTCTGTTCCCTAAACGTGTCTTACAACCTGCCTGCCCGAGGGGGTCCCCGCAACGAGCACCTTTACCAGGACTTGTGGTGACGGCTGAAGGAGACGTTTGGCTCCTCCTGCTCACGGCCTCCCGTAGGCCGGAATGTGACTCGGGAAACGCATGAACTTGATGGCCCAGTTCTGTGGTTTTGAGCAGGCCCCAGACTGCTCTTGGAGGAGGGTCTTGACTTGCTGCTTCTGTAAGTAAAGAACATCCTATTACCCAGCGTGTGTTATGGTTAGATGCCTAACTGATGTGATTCTCAAAGCAAACAGTTCCTCAGTCAAGCGGCTGCAGAGAGAGATCCAGTCCAGGCCCGGCCTCTGGAGCAGCTCGATATTTATCAACCGCTGAGAAAACAGAAAATGTGCATGAAGGAAGTATGCACTGGTCTGACCCCCTTGCAGGGGAACTTGGGGCGAGGAGCAGGCTGAGTGCAGACCATCCGATTATCCCGCCGTCAGAAGAGCTCCCTGCCTGGGCTTGCGGGGTCCTCGGATCGCAGTGGGCGTGTCTCATAGAAGCGGTCCTGGGAGGCTGCGTCCTCTGTGGGGACATCGGCGCGCATACGGCCAGCCTCACCTCGGGGCCCGTGCGCCAGGCCCGGGAAGCGTTTCCCTCTGTTCCAGCATCAGCATCAGCGAGCAGCGCTGTCTCCCGTGGTCTGACTCGCGCCTGGCTCCTCCGGGGGACCTTCCCCCAAGTGCGTGTCTCCATCCACCCACATGTGCCTTCCGCCTGTCAGCCAAGTCTACGTCCTGCCAACCTGCTTAATCCTCCTTCTTTTTCCCTATGTTGATTTCCTTCTCATTCATTTAAAATCCCACTTCACCGTGATAGAGTGCAGGCCCCCGGGCAGACCGTAGCGTTCGGGGGGGGGTGGTTCTGTAGTAAATCCATGCTCATGGGAACCCACAAACCCCACACCACTTCTCCTCTGCGCTGTCCTTTATGTAAAGTCTGTAGGCCTCATCGTCTGATTTCATTACATTTTAAAAGAGTGAGGATGACGAGGCGCCTGGGGCGTCCGACCTCAGCTCAGGTCAAGATCTCTCGGTTCATGGGTTCGAGCCCCGTGTCGGGCTCCGTGCTGACAGCTCAGAGCCTGGAGCTGCTTCCGAGTCTGTGTCTCCCTCTCTCTCTCTGACCCTCCCCTGCTCATGCTGTCTCTCTCTCTCTCTCTCTCTCTCTCTCTCTCTCTCTCCCTCTCCCTCTCCCTCTCAAAATTATAGGCTCTGGGTTCTGTGCCCGGAGCCTCCACGGGGTCAGGCTCACACGGGGTCAGGCCCACATGGGGTGCATGGGCCCCATGAGTGCTGGCTTCCCAGGTGTTAATTAGTTCAGTGTTTGTCATCTGGGAAATTCCCCTCTGGCCTTTTCTGAAAGGGGGACCCTGTGGGGGTGTGTCTGTGGTCAGTGCTGTGGGTGCCACAGCCCTGGGGACCCCGAGGGTCTTCAGGAGGCGGAAGCGCTTGCTCAGACCTTTTACTAAACAGACGCTCTGCCCACTGGGCGGCTGGCAGGTTAGCAGGTGGAGCCGGAGGAGGCATCAGGTCAGGGGGTGTTCCGGGTTTTTATGGGGTCACGTCTAATGCCCACCATCGTTCATGCTCGATGTGGTCATTTGCAAGCCCTGCTCAGGTGCTGCCGGTGGCCGTGAAGCTGACGCTCGTTCTCCTGAAAGTGGCAGGTGACGTGGTGGCAGCAGACTTCCGGGACTGGCGGTGCATGGAGGGAACAGGCCGCGCCTGGGTCAGTGTGCCCCGAAACCTCACTGCTCAGGGCCTTCCGGTCAGGCAGCTGGAGAAGGTCCTCGCGGGGAGAGCCTCTTCTTCGTCTTCAGCTTGGTGCTTCTGTCAGCAGCCCTCCTCGTCACAGGTCGTGCGTGGCAAGGATCCAGACACACACGGCTGCCTTTCTTAGACTCAGCACAAGGCTGTCCAGCCAGACCGAGCCGGGAAGCCCTGGGCGTGAGCGCTCGGAGCGTGGGGCTCGGGGCCAGGCCCCGGGGCGTGCGCCGCTGCCGGCCCCCGGGAGAGGGAGGAGAAGGCGGGTCAGGCTCGCCGCGCTAGGCAGGAAGCGTTCCTGAACAAAAGAGCTTTGAGCGGCTTTCTTTTAAAGTTTATTTATTTTGAGAGAGAGAGAGAGAGAGAGAGAGAGAGAGAGAGTAGGGCAGGGGTGGAGAGGGAGAGCATCCCAAGGAGGCTCCACACTGTCAGCACAGAGCCCTACACGGGGCTGGATCTCACGACCTGTAAGATCTTGACCTGAGTCAAGATCAGGAGTTGGACGCTTAGCTGACTGAGCTGCCCAGGCGCCCCGACCTACTTTACTACAAATGGGGAAGGACTGAGTAGGCAGAGAACAGACCCAGCAGGGGTGGGGGTGAGCTCCTTGAGCAGCAAGGCTCACGAATAAATTACGGGCTCACAGTTAATACCCATAAGGCACGTGTGTGGGAAGAGCTGAGTCAGGGAACACAGAATCGATGTGGTTTCTTTTTCATTTTCATGGCTCACGTACTGTCAGGGTTTTTCTAAGGAAGATAGATTTCCAGTTACAGTCACTGATTGTGGCTCTAAGGGATACGTGTAATCTTTTCTTCAAAGATTCCGCCCTTTACCAGAAATCCTTCCCAGCAGGCTCGTAGCTGCTGGGGGTCAGCGATGACGGTGGAGCAGGACAGAGCTGCTCTCTGGCCACCAGTGCGGACTCTGGGTCACACACAGCCTCAAGAGATCACAGTCATAAAAGTCATGCATGAACACCATTCCCCTCTTAGCATCTGCAGGCTCGATGCTTTCTAAATATGAAATAAAACAGACCTTCCAGAATCTTCAGATACCCCAGAGGCGTTCTTGGAGTGACAGGAGGCTCTGGGACACCCAGCTGATTAATGGTTGGCTGAGTTGGTTCATAATTAATGACTTAGGAACACGGGAAGGAATGTCCCATGTTCACAGGTCATTCTGATAGTACCTCCTTATAGATCCGTTTCTGCAGAGTTAGCCACACGCACCAGAACAGATTTTTCCTAGTGTCCGTGCCAGACGTCGGTGACTTTTGTATCCTGGACAACTTATTTGTGAAGTCCTGTTTTGGGAAGGACAAAACCAGAGGCGCCTTAGTGCCTCTGTCAGCTCTGACTCGGGGTTTTGCTCAGGTCGTGATCCCAGAGCGTGGGCTGGAGCCCCACGGTGGGCTCAGTGCGGACAGAGTAGAGCCTGGGTGGGTCTCTCTCCTCGCTCCGCCCCTCCCCAACGCGTGCACACTCTCTCACCCTCTTTCTAAAACATGTTTTTAAATACAAAACCAAAAGCCAAGTATAGAAGCGACGTCTCGTTTCTGGTCCCCTCGCTCAGCTCCCCGGCCTGGAGGCTCCTCCGCACCAGCGGGCGGTGAGAAGGGGCGGCGGCTGGTCCTTTGCTCGGGCTGTGAGGTCCGTGGCCCGCCACGCGCACGCAGCGCAAGCCTCCTGCTGCACTTGGGCCCACGCAGTGTCCGGACCCCATAGTTGTCAGTCATGGTTAAAAGTCTCCTGACGAGCCGGCTACAGCCCATCTGCATTTGCACGCTCTTTCCAAGGCTGGTACTCGGAGCCTGCGTGTCGTCTCCACCCGCGCCGCTGCAAAGGCACCTTTGAAAACGAGGAAGCCAAAGGCAGGGTCCCCTGGCCCCTCCCAGAGCTCACTTAGACACTGACTAGTCCTCTGACACCTTGACCCCAAAGCGGAGGGTTGCTGACCTCTGTCACCCGAAGAGTGGTCTTCCGGTCTTTGCTCAAGTGGGAAGTGGCTCACAGTGAGGCCTGCCGGGCCGGCCGTTCGGCACCGTCGTCCCTGGGAACGGAGGCCGCCCCAGCCAGGCTGCGCTGCACGCCCTTGTTCCGAGCATGTCTGTGAGCAGCCGGGCTCTTCAGAGAACGTAGGTCGGAAACGGTGGCGTTTGCCTATTTTGGGTAGTTTTCCCTCGTGCGTCAGTTCTCCTGGGGAATGAGCGGGTGCAGGGGACGTGGGCGATGGACTTCGGGACGCTTGCCGCGTCAGGTCCTCACCCGGACACCGAGGATGTGGTGTGTGCGTGACATCCGCTGACGATTGAAAACTTCAGAAACCACATCAGACACGCCCAGAGGTTTTGGCCCCCGTCTTCTTTCCTGTTTGTAAGGACAAACCCTACGTCTCAGAAACGACAGGAAAGAGCCGCCAGAGCCGGAGTCCCTGGCTGAGTGGCCCCGCACAGATGCCCCGAGGTGTGGACGTGGGGGCTGTGAGAACAGAGACACATGGCCCTGGTCTGCATGGACTTGACCTCTGCTGAGGAAGGTGACGCCCTGCAGGAGGCGCAGGAAGGGGGGCTGTGGGGCGAGCACGGAGTCCGTGCCTGTCTCGGAGAGGCTTCCAAATTCCAGAATGTTCCAGACAGTAGCTCAAGATCTGGAAAGCGCCCCGGGTGTTTCAAGCAGAGAGGGATGCAAGGATGACGCACTCACAGCATCGTCAGAAGGACTCGGGGGACAGGGGTCAAGGCTGCCACCCTGTCACATCTGTGTCACTCATTTCTGAGTCAGGAGGCCCTTGATCCTGCCGCTGTCATCTGACAGGACCGCGTCCCCCCCCAGGAAGCCTCCAGAAGGGCCGAGTCGGACGGTTGCAGCCGCCCTCGGGAGCGTACCCCCCCACCCGCCCCGCGGTGGCCCCGCCTCCTGTTCACAGCAGCGCCAGAGCCCCTCAGGGCGCCGACCCCACACGGCAGGGGGGCCGCACGGCTCACATGCCGATTAGCGACCAGGAAGGCCACAGAGGTCATCATCACCAAAGGTCACGGATGCTGGAAATGCTCACTCTTTCTCTGTGAAGAGGTTAGTGATAACTCTGTTTGCAATCAAATGAAGGTCATTTATGCTATAAAATATGATTTAGAAGCACAACTTTATTTCGCAATTTTATAAATGACCGCCTGCATCAGTTTCCTATACCTTTGGAATAATAAGCACAAAGCCAGGCAGCCAGAACTGTAAGCCAGGCACGGTTCGACGCTTGGAAGCTGGTTAGCGTCGGCGCCCATGACGCTTCCCGCCCACAAAAATGTGCCTGAAAATGCGGGAGCCTTCGGTAGGCCTGGCCCCGTCCGGTTCCCCGGCCCAGAAGCCCATGCGTCCCCTGCTGGTCCGTGCTCAGCCCACACCCGGTGTCCTGTTGGCCGACACGGGTCCAAAAGCATGGATGTGGTCAGGTGACGGTGTCCGAGGAAGCGCCATCATTCTGCTTCCTGGTGGCGGTCCTGGCCCTGAGCGGCTGCGTGGCGGCGCAGAGGCAAAGGCCAGTCAGGCTGCACAGGGTGACGTTAGGGTGTGAGAGGCGGCCTCCTGAAGACACGTCAGTTTGTATTTGAAAGAAAAAGTGAAAAGAAGAAACTGGTTTCTGTGCAAAACGTTTCTGTTTTTTAAAAGACGGACATTTCATAGAAAGCGAAGAATGCATTCATCTTAAGACTCAGCGAGTGAAATGATTTGTGAAGTGTCCCCGTGCAAACCAGGCTCCCGGGACCCCAGGGCACGGGGCAGACAGCACCCTGCCCAGCCCGGCCGAGGCTGCGCCGCAGACCAGGGACGTGGCCAGGGCGGCGTGCTCACTGTGGCCCCAGGCCGGGGTTAGTGCTCAGGTGTTTTCACGGCATCGCCCCGAGCCCCGGGGACCTCACTTGCGTGGTGCAGGCAGACGGATCAGCGGCCCCACCTGCGGAGAGACGACTCTGTCTTCCCAGTGGGAGAAGCCCCCTCGGTCTGGGGGACAGCTCAGTGGTCTGGGGGCGGGGCCTGGGGTGGGGCCGAGCCTGGGGGCCCCTCCTTGTCTCAGGCCTGTTGCTACTTTGGTACATTTCTGAGACCTGATCCATTGCACGGTGACATTTCCAGCCTTGAACGTCTGTCACTTCCATGAAAGGAAGATTTGCTCAATGGTTCTGGTGTTTTTCTGATTTCTCCTCATTGTGAGTTTTCATTTGCCTTTTTTTTCTCAGAACCAGCTTCGAGCTGCAGCCCTGTCACCCAGCGACCCCCTGGTCACAGGTGACCTGCGTGGGGACCTCCTCTCCACTCCCGGAGGAGACTCCTCTCAGAAGTAGCCCCCCGAGCTCTGCCATGGAGGCCACCAGGCCGGGCACTTTCTCTGCCCCCTCCCCCAGTCTACCTGACCTGCCGTCCTACCCGCCCCTCGACTTGGGGGACCGTGGGACCGTGCACCCCAAGCCCTCCTCGCGCTGAAACCCACTTCCCCCGATGCAGATGGCACTCCCAGTCCTGTCTCCCCAGTGTTACCCCCGTAGTGGCGACCGCATGCTCCCCAGGTCTGGGGCAGTCAGGACCCTGTGGCCCTGCGGCTCGGGCAGGGTCTCAGGACGTGGACTCCACGCAGGTGGCTGTAGCCGCTGGACCCAGTGCCTTCCCCGGCTCACCGGTGTCCGCGGGAGCGGTGCGGCAGTGTGAGCAGTGTGCACGCGTGCCTGTGTGTGTGTGTGCTTGCGTGCATGTGTGTGCACACCCGCATGTGCGCGCATGAATGTGTGTGTGCTCGTGAGCATGAGCATGCGTGCGTGGGTGCGTCTGTGTGCCTATGCATGTGCGTGTGTGCGTGTATGTGTGTGTGTGTGCGGTCCCTGCTAACGTCACCCAGGGTGTGGGACCAGATGTGCAGGAGGAAGTCTTGTGGGTCTGGTGGCTTTGTCTTTGTGAGACGAATGCATTTTTTATTTTCTTTATTTAAAATGAAGTTTAGGGGCGCCTGGGGGGCTCAGTCAGTTGAGTGTCTGACTTTGGCTCAGGTCACGATCTCCCCAGTCGTGGGTTCTAGCCCCGTGTCGGGCTCTGTGCTGACAGCTCGGAGCCTGGAACCTGCTTCAGATTCTGTGTCTCCCTCTCTCTCTGCCCCTCCCCTGCTCACGCTGTCTCTCTCTCAAAAATAAGTAAACGTGAAAACAAAAACTTAAGTCACCAGCACAGAACGACCTGGGTGCGTCCCCCGAGGCCAGGCTTCCCCTCGGGACAGAGACCCGTCCTTCCCACAAGCTGCTCCGAGCTGAGCGGCACCTAACACGCCGGCCTCTCCGCAGAGCCTGTGGCGCCTTCGCCCTCAGCACGTCCCGCTGGTACCCCGAGGCTTACTGGCTCTGGGATGCGGGGGACCGGTAGTTGTTTTCTCCAGAACGTTCTCCCAGTGGTGTGCATTTTCCCTCTGAGTAGAATCTGGTTTCTCTGTTCTGTCAAAGGGGAGTAACACGCCTTGTTCACCGCTAACCGCCCTCCCCGGTGAGGACTGGCACCTGTGCCGGGACCCGAGCGCTCAGTGAGTGGGACCGGCCTGGGTGGGCGCCTGCTGCAGGTGGCTGGCGTGTTCTTGCGTAGTAACAACCCAAACTCAGGCGTCGGAAGGAAGTCTGAGAAAACCAGAGTGTATTTAGCTGCGTAACGTGCTGGCCTCGGACGCTTCGGCCCTCACACGGCACCACGTCTGCCCCGCGCCCCTCGCCCCACGCCGGGCCCGTCAGCCGGGTTCAGGCCGCCGGCCGCGCCCTCTCCTGCAGGACCTGGCGCGTGTCCTGATCTTCCAGGCCCCAGGGGCGGGCGCTCTAGGTCACGTCGGCGGAGCGGTGCCCGGAGGTCGCCACTCTGATCAACACCTGGTCTTAGAGCCGGGCAGCGGTCCCGCAGGGGCTGGCGCCGTCACGCACAGTGATCAGGACCCCAGGTCAGCGCACATACTGCAGCGAGCTGAATGAGGGTTGACGCGAGCTCATCGATGCTAAGCCCCGGCATACTGATTGCCGAAAAGAAACATCTCTCTTCACTACAGAGAAAGATCGCTTTTACTCTGTGGGTTCTGTGAAATATGAAGGAAAAAGTGCATACTATTTTTTTTAGGTTGTCCTGGTGCCAAAAAGAATGAGTTTCTGACGAGCATTCTGGACGCGCTGTCCACGGACATGGTGCACGCCGCGTCCAACCCCGCCTCCGGCAGGTACGTGAACCTGATGGCAGGGTCAGGGGCCGGGGAGCCCTGGCCACCCGCAGGCTAGAAGCTGGTGCAGCTGCGAGGCATCCGACGCATGGTCAGCACAGGAGGGCCGCGCGGGCCTCCCGGGAACGGAGGGGGGACCCCGTGGGGCTGGCGGGAATGGAGCACGGAGGACCCTGCCAGCTGGTGGGAATGGGGGAGGGGCGACCCCGCGGGGCTGGCGGGAATGGAGCGGGCAGATGCCCCGAGGCTCGTGGGAACGGAGGGGGGACCCCATGGCGCTGGTGGGAGCGGAGCACGGAGGACCCTGCAGGCTGGTGGGAATGGGGGAAGGGCGACCCCGCGGGGCTGGCGGGAATGGAGCGGGGACCCCGCGGGGCTCACAGGAACGGGGTTCCTCCCAGGCTTCCAGTTGCTCCACGTCTTGGAAGGGATCTCTTCCGCCGGCTTTTCCTGTGACGAGTCACTGTCGGAGGCCACCCCAGGCCGTGGTGGGTGGGAGGCGGAGAGGGATGCAGAGCAGGGCCCTTGTTCCCATGACTTTCCGCCTGGGGGTTGCGTTTCAGAGTCCTCGGGTAGATTCTAGTGCTTTGAATTAAAAGGGTGGATTTGAGGGTCACAACACTGTGTCTACTGTGGAAAATGCACACGACATCCGAGCTGCCGTCTCCGTGTGCATCCTGTCCCATCGTTTACACGGACGCTGCTCGCGGTGACTCGGGAAGCCTGGACCGTTTGCTCTGGCGGCCGGCGGGGGGCCCGGGGGTCCAGGGTCCCGGGCTCCGAGCCCGCTCCCCACTGCCTCCCCGGAGCCCCCCGACGCCGCGTCCTGCCCCCGAGAGCCAGCAGTGATTTATCTCCTCCGTCCGAGAGCTGTTCCTGAGGGATGACCTTCCAGTCGCTATTTCTCGGGGCGCCGTCCTGCCCCTGATGACCTCGTCCCTTCTGGGCGATCTAAAGCGTTCGGGCCTCCTCAGCGGAAGGCCTCTCCTCTCCGTCTCTTTCCTTAAGAGTAAGACTTGCTGACGGAGAGCTGTTACAATCGGCCAGTAAGTTCAGCTTGATAAAGCAAAGAAAAATCACCTACATTTCACCTTGACATGTTTTTGGAAAGATTGCTCGGATCTGAAAAGCCAGAATGGAAGGCAGTGAGTGAACTGCTGTCTGAGAAGCTCCTCTGAGGGCCTGGAAACACCCACAGCGTTTGCCCGCCCGGCACCCGGGAACTGCCCATCGCTGTCCAGGAGGTTCCACACTCCGGGACACAGACCCCTCCAAACCGGGGATTCTAGACTCCGGGAGTGGGGGGCCAAGGGTCAGCGGCGGGTCTTCACATCTGGGGCGTTTCCTAAGATTTGACTCCACGCCAGACCTACTAGGAGAGTTATTAGTTGTTTGTATCTCAAAATAACAAGCTTTTCCTTAAATGCAAGGGAAACGTCTGGTTACAACCTCCACGTGTATTCTTACTTGCATCCTGCCGTGTCCCTGGGGCAGACAGTGTGTGCCTGTGGTCACACTGAGAGGAGCCGGGGTCCTTGGGCCCCCAGTGTTGGTAGGGGTCAGGACGTGCGGGAGGCGCAGAGCGCCGGGCTCACGGGGCTCCTGTGCTCAGACTCGGCCGACGCCGACTGGGACATTCACACGCATACGTTCATGGTGTCATTTACAATCTTGAGGCCAACTTGAAATCGTTTTGCTAAGTCCCTTTCTCTAAATCACGTTTCGACCTCGCACGGGCCGGCGACCCATCGCGGGAGTGGCGGGTGCGCGGGGCAGGTGCGCGGGAGTAGCGGGTGCGCGGGGGTGGCGGGTGCGCGGGACGGG